>NC_041731.1:130919791-131223908 GCF_004115215.2 Ornithorhynchus anatinus | reverse complement strand
CCCAGCCACGTTCGCGATTATAGATTGTCAAGGGTGGGAGGAAGAGCCGGGGGGGTAATGATTGAGGAACTGAAGCCCTCAGGATATTTTTAGACCTTTGGTGTGGATCAGTAGGGCTGCTTGATTTTTGAATTTTGGACAGAACATTAGGAGGACTCCCTACTTCAAAGGAAAATTTCAGAGGCGCAGCAGAGAATGTGGGGAGGCTGTTAACAAGCCATCCTTGCCTAATGTAAACTACCCAGCGTAGAAGCAGGACCTGTTTATTGCAGTGCTGTCTTAGCTCTTGAGCTATATAACTACAACACTCAAGCAGCGTGGTTTAGTGGAAAAAACGTGTGTGTGTATATATGTATACATCTATAATTCTATTTCTACTGATGCCTGTTTACTTGTCTTGATATCTGGGTCCTCCCCATTCTAGAATGTAAGCCCGGGGTGGGCAGGGATTCTCTCTCTCTCTATTGCTGTATTGTACTTTCCAAATGCTTACTCCAGTGATCTTGCACACAGTAAGTGCTCAATAAATATGATTGAATGAATAAATAACACAACATGGGCCTGGGAGTCAGAGGATCTGGGTTCTAATCCCGGTCCTACTATTTGCTTGCTGTGTGACTTTAGGTAAGTCACTTAACTTCTCTGGGCTTCGGTTCCCTCAACTGTAAAACGGGGATTTAATATCTGTTTCTTACTCCTACTTAAGACTGTGAGCCCCCATGTGGATTAGGGACTGTGTCCAACCTAGTTACTTTTACCTGCCCTAGTGCTTAGGGCAGTGTTGACACATTGTAAACACTTAACAAGTACCATTAAACAAACAAACAAAAAACCCTCCAGAACTCTTCTTCAACGTTTCTGTTAGCTGACTAGTTATTTCATTGGCAGGATTTAAGATTTCCCTTTGCCGAAGACGATTATCGTATTTGACTGAAGACCACCAGGCTACCTATACATGAGCCTGTCACTGGGCAGAGATTGTCTCTATCTGTTGCCGAATTGTCCATTCCAAGCTCTTAGTACAGTGCTCTGCACACAATAAGCACTCAATAAATACAATTGAATGAATGGAGGTGGATGTTTTATATTCACTTCTAGGATGCTGAAAATTTGTGTAATATATACCACTGACTTAAAATTTATTGATTTGTTCATTCAATTGTATTGATTGGTTTATTCAATTGTATTGATTGAGCACTTAGTGTGCAGAGCACTGTGCTAAGCACTTGGGAAAGGACAATATGGTGTGCTCTTCTTCTGATTCCCCACTACTATTTTTCCCTTGGAAAAATCTGCTTTCTCCTCACATGAAATAAAAAGGTGGTCATGGGCGGGAGGAGTGAGAGGAACATTGATGAAAGATGGTTGCTGTGCTAAGTCAGGTGTGTCATTGTTCTGAGCTGTTGTTTATAGATTTTTTTTAAAAAAAAGAGTGACTGATTTTGCTTTGGTTTTTGGCCTGCTCTCCTCACGACCCATAAATTACCTGTAGGTTGACGCCTACCCCGTTTACATCTTTTAGAGAAAAATTCTGAGAAACCCCTGCACTTGAACTAAAGACAAAAATGAACTCCTGTAGGTCTCCCTAGGCAGAAATGGATTTTTGGGGGGTAGGGAGGAAATCGCATAGAAAATTTTAAATCTCTACCAAGCCTACTCACTCATTTTGAACTAACCAGAAAAACGACGTTGTGAGTTTAATCAATCAGTGGTATTTATTGAGCCCTTACTGTGTGCAGAACACTGTACTGAGTGCTTGGGAGACCACAACAGAACAGAATCAGCAGATACTTTCCCTGGCCACCGCGAGCTTACATTCTCAAGGACTCTGATCCTCTTTATATATGTAATTAAAATAATTTCATATTGGTTTAGAGTAGTTCTGGCTATCATACCAACCCTGTTGCATGGTACTCAGAGTGAGAAGTAGCGTGGCTCAGTGGAAAGAGCCTGGGCTAGGGAGTCAAAGATCATGGGTTCAAATCCCGGCTCTGCCACTTGGGAAGCAGCGTGGCTCAGTGGAAAGAGCCTGGGCTTCGGAGTCAGAGGTCATGAGTTTGACTCCCGGCTCTGCCGCTTGTCAGCTGTGTGACTGTGGGCCAGTCATTAACTTCTCTGTGCCTCAGTTACCTCATCTGTAAAATGGGGATTAACTGTGAGCCTCACGTGGGGCAACCTGATTACTCTGTATCTACCCTAGCGCTTAGAACAGTGCTCTGCACATAGTAAGCGCTTAACAAATACCAACATTACTTGTCAGCTGTGTGACTGTGGGCAAGTCACTTCACTTCTCTGTGTCTCAGTTACTTCATCTGTAAAATGGGGATTAATACTGTGAGCCTCATGTGGGACAACCTGATGACCCTGTATCTACCCCAGCTCTTAGAACAGTGCTCTGCACATAGCAAGTACATAACAAATACCAACATTATTATTGGAAGCAGCGTGGCTCAGTGGAAAGAGCACGGGCTTGGGAGTCAGAGCTCATGGGTTCAAATCCCCGCTCAGTCACTTGTCAACTGTGTGACTTTGGGCAAGTCATTTAATTTCTCTGTGCCTCAGTTACCGCATCTGTAAAATGGGGATTAAGGCTGTGAGCCCAATGTGGGACAACCTGATCACCTGGTATCCTCCCCAGAGCTTAGAACAGTGATTTGCACATAGTAAGCACTTAAGAAAGGCCACATTATTATTATTATTATATATTAATGACGATAATGACTGTGGTATTTGTGAAGTATGAACTTTGCCCCAAACCCAGGGGTAGAGACAAGATAATCAAGTGAGACACAGTCCCTTTACTATAAGGAACTCAGAGTCTGAGCAGGAGGAAGAACAGGTGTTAACTATGGCCCCCAATCTCTTACAGATGAAGAAACTGAGGCACAGAAAAGTGAAATGACTTGCCTAAAGTCAAACAGCAGGCAAATGGCAGAGCTGTGATTCCCAGGTCCTCTGACTCACAGAGCCATACTCTTTCCACTAGTAAGCTACTTGTGGGCAGGGAATGTGTCTACTAACTCTGTTATACTCTCCCAAGTGTTTAGTACAGTGTTCTGCACACAGGAAGTGTTCAAGAAATACTATTAATTGATAGGTCACACTGCTTCCACTATTAATGTCTTGGTAAGTCCTAAAATACTATACTAGGAACAGCATAACAGTAATTGGGTTTATCATCATCAATGGTATTTATTGGACTAGTTGAATTGTAAGCTCATTGTGAGCAGGGAATGTGTCTGTTTATTGTTGAATTGTACACTCCCAAGAACTTAGTTCAGTGCTCTGCGTACAGTAAGTGCTCATTATTGTTCCTCCCCACCCCCATCCCTCCCCCGCCAACGATCTGACCACCTACTTCATCACGAAAATTAACACAATCAGGTCCGAGCTCCCCAAAGTCACCCCTCCCTCTTCTCCTCCCCTCCCCTCCACCCCAACCCTCTCCCTTACTTTCCCATCCTTCGCTGCAGTATCCTCAGAGGAGATGTCCTCCCTCCTCTCAAGTGCCACCCCCTCCATCTATGTGTTGGATCCCATTCCCCCTTGCCTTATAAAAACCATCACCTCTGCCCTCCTCCCCTCCTTAACTTCTATCTTTAACCGCTCACTCCCCAATGGCTTCTTCCCCTCTGCCTTCAAACGTGCCCATGTCTCCCCCATCCTAAAAAAACTCCTCTCTCGACCCCATTTCCCCTTCCAATTATCACCCCATCTCCCTCCTACCCTTCCTTTCCAAACTCCTGGAATGAATTGTCTACACTCACTGCCTTGAATTCCTCAACTCCAATTCTCTCCTGGACCCCCTCCGATCTGGCTTCCGTCCCCTCCACTCCATCGAAACCGCCCTCTCAAAGGTCACCCACGACCTCCTTCTTGCCAAATCCAATGGCTCCTACTCTATCCTAATCCTCCTTGACCCCTCAGCTGTCTTTGACACTGTTGACCATATCCTTCTCCTCCACACCTTGGCTTCACGGACTCCATCCTCTCCCGGTTCTTCTCTCATCTCTCTGGCCGCTCATTCTCGGTCTCCTTCGCGGGCTCCTCCTCCCCCTCCCATCCACTAACTGTAGGGGTTCCTCAAGGGTCAGTTCTTGGCCCTCTTCTGTTCTCCATCTACACTCACTCCCTTGGTGAACTCATTCGCTCTCATGGCTTCAACTGTCATCTCTATGCAGATGACACCCAAATCTCCATCTCCTCCCCCGTTCTCTCCTCCTCCCTCCAGGCTCGTATCTCCTCCTGCCTCCGGGATGTCCCCACCTGGATGTCTGCCCGCCACCTGAAAACTCAAAATGTCCAAAACTGAGCTCCTTATCTTCCCTCCCAAGCCCTGTCCTCTTTCTGACTTCCCTACCAGTATGGACTTTACGACCATCCTTCCCGTCTCTCAGGCCCACAACCTTGGTGTCATTCTTGTCTCTCATTCACCCCACACCTCCAATCTGTCACCTGCCTGCCGGTCTCACCTGCACAATATCACCAAGATCCGCCCTTTCCTCTCTACCCAAACGGCTATCATGCTGGTACAAGCTCTCATAATATCCTGACTGGATTATTGTGTCAACCTTCTCTCTGATCTCCTTTCCTCCTGTCTCTCCCCACTTCAGTCTATTCTTCATTCCACTGCCCGGATCATCTTGCTACAAAAAGGCTCTGGGCCTGTCACTCCCCTCAAAACCCTGCAGTGGTTGCTATCAACTTCCACACGGAACAAAAACTCCTCACTCTTGGCTTCAAAGCTGTTCATCCCCTTGCTCCCTCCTACCTCACCTCCCTTCTTTCTTTCTCCATCCCAGCCCACAAACTCCGCTCCCCTGCCGCCGCTCACCTCCTCACTGAGCCTCCTTCTCATCTGTCACACCGTCGACTTCCGGCCCACGTCCTACCGCTGTCCCGGAACGCCCTCCCTCCTCACCTCCACCAAACTAACTCTCTTCCCCTCTTCAAAGCCCTACTGAGAGCTCACCTCCTCCAGGAGACCTTCCCAGACTGAGCTCTCCCCTTTTCCCTCTGCTCCTCCTCCACCCTCTCCTCCTCCCCTTACTCCCTTCCCCTCTCCTCCCCATCCCACCCTCTGATCCTCCCCTCAACACTGTGCTCATTTGTATATATTATTTATTACCCTATTTATTTGGGTAATGAGGTGTACATCCCCTTGATTCTATTTGTGGTGATAATGTTGTCTTGTTTTTGTTTCGTTCTGTTTGGCTCTACCGTCTGTCTCCCTCGATTAGACTATGAGCCCGTCATTGGGCAGGGATTATCTCTATCTGTTGCCCAATTGTCCATTCCAAGCACTTAGTACAGTGCTCTGCACGTAGTAAGCTCTCAATAAATACTAATGAATGAATGAATTGTACTGAGATAATATACAGCGACTGAAGATCGGATTTAATAATGATGGCATTTGTTGAGCACTTGGAGAAGCAGCGTGGCTCAGTGGAAAGAGCACGGGCTTTGGAGTCAGGGCTCATGAGTTCGAATCCCAGCTCTGCCACTTGTCAGCTGTGTGACTGTGGGCAAGTCACTTCACTTCTCTGGGCCTCAGTTCCCTCATCTGTAAAATGGGGATGAAGACTGTGAGCCCCACGTGGGACATCCTGATTCCCCTGTGTCTACCCCAGCGCTTAGAACAGTGCTCGGCACATAGTAAGCGCTTAACAAATACCAACATTATTATTATTATTACTATGTGCCAAGCACTGTTCTAAGCACTGGAGTAGATACAGAGTAATCAGGTTGTCCCACATGGGGCTCACAGTCTTCATCCCCACTGAATAGATGAGATCACTGAGGCACAGAGAAGTGAAGTCTTTCCCAAAGTCACACAGCAGACAAGTGGCGGAGCTGGGATTAGAACCCATGACCTCTGACTCCCAAACCTGGGCTCTTGCCACTGAGCCACGCTGCTTCTCTAATCTTAGCTTTGCCACTTGCTGTTTGGGTGACTGTAGGTGAGTCACTTAATAGCAATAACAGTATCTGTTAAGCACTTATTATGTTTCAAGCACTGTTCTAAGCACTGGGGTAGATATAAGCTAATCAGGTTGGACAATAGTTCCTGACCCACATGAGTCTCCTAGTCTTAATCTCCATTTTACAGGTGAGGTAACTGAGGACTAGTGAAGTGACTTTCCCAAGGTCTCCCAGCAGACAGTGGTGGAGCCGGAATTAGAACCCAGGTCCTTCTGACACTCAGGCCCAGGCTCTATATACAAAGCCATCAGTTTCCTCCTGTGTAAAATGGAATAAAATTCCTGCAGTCCCTCCCTCTTAGATGGGATGGAATGTTGTTGTTTTAGATTGTGAAGCCCCCTGAGGGACAGGGACCCATGTCACTTCGATATACCCCTCTAGACTCACAGCATTTTTGTCCATATCCTTATCCACTGCCATTTCCCCTCTAATTTATTGTCTGTCTCCCCCAGTAGACTGTAAACTCCTGTGGGCAGGGATTGTGGGTTTGGGAGTCAGAGATCGTGGGTTCTAATCCCGGCCCCACCACTTGTCTGCTGTGTGACTTTGGGCCAGTCGCTTCACTTCTCTGTACCTCAGTGACCTCATCTGTAAAATAGGGATTAAGTCTGTGAGCCCCACGTGCAACAACCTGCTAACCTTTCATCTACCCCAGTGCTTGGCACATAGTAAGTGCTTAACAAATGCCATCATTAGTATTATGATCATTTTCAACTCAGTTGCTATATTGTAGTGAAAAGCAGTATGGCACAGTGGCTAGAGCCCAGTTCTATCACATCTGCTGTGTTACCTTGGGCTACTCACTTCACTCCTCTGGGCCCCAGGTACTTTAATGGCAAAATGGGAATTAAGAGTATGAGTTCCATGTGGGACAGCAACTCTGTCCAATCTGATTAACTTGTATCCACCCCAGCGTTTAGAACAGTGCTTGTTAACAAGTATCATGATTATTACTCTCCCAAGTACTTAAAACAGTGCCCTGAGCACAGCAGGTACTCAATAAATATGATTGACTGATATCTGCCTCAAAGAATTTACACAAATTCGGGTTGAATGGGAAGCAGAGTGGCTCAGTGGAAATAGCCCGGGCTTGGGACTCAGAGGTCATGGGTAATAATAATAATGATGTTGGTATTTGTTAAGCGCTTACTATGTGCCGAGCACTGTTCTAAGCGCTGGGGTAGATACAGGGTAATCAGGTTGTCCCACGTGAGGCTCACAGTTAATCCCCATTTTACAGATGAGGGAACTGAGGCCCAGAGAAGTTAAGTGACTTGCCCACAGTCACACAGCTGACAAGTGGTAGAGCTGGGATTTGAACTCATGACCTCTGATTCTCAAGCCCGTGCTCTTTCCACTGAGCCACACTGCTTCTCCATGGTTCGAACTCCAGCTCTGCCACTTTTCAGCTGTGTGACTGTGGGCAAGTCACTTCACTTCTCTGGGCCTCAGTTACCTCATCTGTAAAATGGGGATTAAGACTGTGAGCCCCACGTGGGACAACCTGATTCCCCTGTGTCTACCCCAGCACTTAGAACGGTGCTCGGCACATAGTAAGTGCTTAACAAATGCCAACATTATTATTCTTATTACTAACCATTAGAGCTTGCAGATGCCATTAATCAATCGATTATTCATTGAGCGCTTACTACGTACAAAGAACTGTACTAAGCTCTTGAGAGAATACATTATAACCGAGTGGGTAAACATGTTCTCTGCCTACACGAAGAATACAGTCTTGAAAGACAGACATATGAAATTATGGATATGTGCAAAAGTCTTGTGAGGCTAAAGTTGGGGCGAATTAAGAGTGTAAATCTAGCTGCAGCAAAGAGAGGGAGTAGGGGAAATGAGAACTTTAATCAAGGTGGGCTTCTAGTAAGGCTTTGAAGGTGGAGAGAATGATCTGTCAGATATGAAGAGATTCAATCATTCAACAGTATTTATTGAGCGCTTACTATGTGCAGAGACACTGTACTAAGTGCTTGGAACGTACAGTTCGGCAACAGATAGCGACAATCCCTGCCCAATGACGGCTCACGTTATATGGAGAAGCAGCGTGGTTTAGTGGAAAAAGCACGGGCTTGGGAGTCAGAGGACATGGGTTCATTCATTCAATAGTATTTATTGAGCGCTTACTATGTGCAGAGCACTGTACTTAGCACTTGGGATGAACAAGTTGGCAACAGATAGAGACGGTCCCTGCCGTTTGACGGGTTCTAATATCAGCTCTGCCACTTGACTGCTGTGAGACCTTGGGCAAGCCACTTAACTTCTCTGTGCCTCAGTTACCTCATCTGTAAAATGGGGATTAAGATTGCGAACCCCATGTGGGACAACCTGATTATCTTGTGTCTACTCCAGGGATTGGCACATAGTAAGTGCTTAAATACCACAGTAATAATAATAATGAAGAGGGAAGGGACCTGCAGGATGTGAGTGAGAGGCTGGTGATGAGATAGACAAAATAGAGGCCTAGTGAGAAGGTTGGCATTGGAGGAGCAGAGTGTGCGGGCTGGGATGTAGAAAGAGAGAGCCTGTTGAGTAGGGATTGTCTCCATTTATTACCGAATTGTATTTTCCAAGTGCTTAGTACAGTGCTCTGAACACAGTAAGTGCTCAATGAATAGAAACGAATTAATGAATGAATGAGGAGGCGAGGTGAGGGACTGCTTTAAAGCTAATTGTGAGGAGTTTGTTTTTGATGAGGAGGGGGGATGACATGGACTGAACGTTTTGTAGAAAAACCAACTGGTCAGCTGAAATCATTCATTCAATCGTATTTATTGAGCGCTTACCGTGTGCAGAGCACTGTACTAAGCGCTTGGAAAGTACAATTCAGCCATAAAGAGAGACAACCCCTGCCCACAGCAGGCTTACTGAAGTATGGACGGGAGTGGGGAGAGTCGGTACGCTCCTCGGGTCCTGCAGAATAGAGTTTCGTGCTTAGAAAAAGGCTCTGTTACATTAAGGCTCTGGGTGACTGCCAGCAAGAATTCCTCTCGCCGCTTTCCAGCAAGGCTCTGAGGCAGCTCGAGAGAGGCAGCGTGGTGCTGTGGATGGAGCCCGGGCCTGGGAGCCCGAAGGACCTGGGTTCTTATCCCGGTTCCACCACTTTTCTGCCGGGTGATCTTGGACAAGTCACTCCACTTCTCTGGGTCTCAGTTTCCTCCTCTGTAAAACTGTAAGAGCCTCGCATGGGACAGGGACTGCGTCCAATCTGACTTGTATCTACCCCAGGGCTTAGAGCGGTGCTTGGCACATAGTAGGGCACTTAACAAATACCTTCATCATCGAAGTCATCGAGGAGGCAGATGCCGTAAAAAAGGCGGGGTAGGATAAGTGCTTGGATCAGCATAGTAGCAGTTCGGATGAAGAGGAAAGGGAAGGTCATGATGATGATAATAATAATAATATTTGTGGTATTTAAGCATTTAATATTTGCCAGCTTGTAGATCCAAGATAATTGGGTTGGATACAGTTCCTATCCCACACAGGGCTCACAGTCTTAGTCCCCATTTTGCAGATGAGGGAACCGAGGCCAAGAGAAGCGACTTGCCCCAAGTCACATGGCAGGCATGTGGCAGAGCCGGGTTTAGAACCCAGCTCATCTGACTCTTTCCACTAAGCCACATTGTGGGGGGGGGGGGGGTTCCCTCTCTATTGCACCTCCCCCAAGCACTTTATGCAGCCTTTTGCATGCAGTAGATGCTTAATGAATACCATTAATTCCAGTAGAAGAAATCTTCCGCCTTTCTTTTGCCAACTTAGCAAAATTATTGCACGATCAGGTTTTCTCTAGCTTCCAAGTTATACACAGATGAAGTGAGGCTTTGTGGGTTTATATTTACACAACTGACAGAGTGTATTCGATTCTTATCCCTTTATAACATCCCCCACACTCCGCTTCTGCTTTTAGAAATGGTGATGGAGCGAACAGGAAAGAAAACCCTTTGGTTTGAAAACCATGATGGTTGAGACAGATTGGAACTCTGTCTCGCACTTTAGACCTCTGATCTTATAGCCTTGACCTTCCTAAATAAATAAAGTGACAAAACTGCTTTTCATCTACAGGAGGGGACAGTCAACCAGAAATAAGAACAAATAGAGATTTGACTTTGCAGATTTTTAGAACTGCAGAGTTGCTTGTGCGACGGAAATTCCTCGATCTTAGCCAATCGTGTTCATTTGGAAAAATTTGCTTTGGTGGGTGGCCGTAATTTCACGGTGTGAATATTGAGGTGATGAGCCCTGTATTCTGATGGGGCTGAGCTTAATATTCCAAAACCTTTGACCCTTGCAATGGAAAAAGACCCTTTTGGAATCAACCACCAGCATGTGAGCTTATTTTTAGATGAGATTATTAGGTTTGTAAAATATACACATTGTCAAGGTACCGGCCAACTTGAATTTCATGGATTTAAATAAACTCTATTGTAAAAGCATAGTAACTCAAGCAGGACAGTTATATAGCAAGACCTGAACTTTTGACCCCTGGCGTACTTTTCTGAATGACAAAGGCCAAAATCTGGGCTGCAGTCCTCATTCATTCAGTCTTATTTATTGAGCGCTTACTGTGTGCGGAACATTGAACTAAGAACTTGGGAGAGTACTATAGAACAATAAACAGACACATTCCCTACCTACAACAAGCTTACTTCACATGGGCCCTGGAATTTGTCGGGAAGCAATGTGGCCTTGTGGCTAGAACCCCAGGCTGGGAGTCAGAAGGAGCTGGGTTCTAATTCCGGCTTGGCCACTTGTCTGCTGTGTGACTGTGCACAAGTCACTTCACTTCTCTGGGTTTCGGTTACGTCATCCGTCGAGTTGGTTTTAAGACTGTGAGCCCCATGTGGGATAAAGATTGTGTCCAACCTGATTTGGTTGTATCCACCCCAGCGATTAGAACAGTGTCTGATTCATTCATTGTATTTATTGAGCGCTTACTGTGTGCAGAGCACTGAACTAAATGATTGGGAAGTACAATTCAGCAACAAAGAGAGACAATCTCTGCCTATTACAGGCTCACAGTCTAGAACGGGGGGGAAAGGTCCTCAACTGCGTTGGCCAGGAATCAAACCCGGGTCAACTGTTTGGAAGGCAGCTATGCTAACCACTATACCACCAATGTCTGGTGTATAGTAAGTGCTTAACAAATACCACAATTATTATTATAATATTGTTAGTTTGTTCAGTCAAGATGCTTTCCCCCAAGTCTGCACCACAGCTTACTGAGGTAATTGGTGGCTCAGCAGCCAGAAGCAGGAGGAATTTTTATAAGGCTGGGCCATCAGTGGAGAAGGTCACACATCTGCACACATCTGCTGTGTGGCCTTGCGTAAGTCACTTCACTTCTCTGGGAGTAAACTTCCATATCTGTAAAATGGGGATTAAATTATACTCCTCTTTAGACTGAGAGGCCTCCACTTATCTACTGTGTGATCTTAGGCAAGTCACTTCACTTCTCTGGACCTCAGTTCCCTCCTGAGTAAAACGGGGCTTGAGACTGTGAGCCCCATGTGAGGCGGGGACCGTGTCCAGCCTGATTTGCTTGTATCCACTCCAGTGATTAGTACAGTATCTGACACATAGTAAGCATTTAATAAATACCATAATTAATATTAAGGGACTGTGTCCAATCTGATAACCTTGTATCTACTCCAGCACTTAAAGTGTTTGGCATATTGTAAGAGCTTAATATATGCTATTAGTAGAAGCAGCATAGTCTAATGGCTAGAGTTCGGGCCTGAGAGTCAAAAGGACCTGGGTTCTAATCCTGGTTCTGCCACTTAATAATAATGGTATTTGTTAAGTGCTTATTATGTGCCAGGTACTGTACTAAAAGCTGAGGTAGATACAAGCAAATCAGGTTGGACACAGTTCCTGTCCCACATGGGACTCACAGTTTTTAATCTCCATTTTACAGATGAGGTAACTGAGGCACAGAGAAGTGAAGTGACTTGCCCAAGACCACACAGCAAACAAGTGGTGGAGCCGGGATTAGAAACCTTGTTTCTAGGGATTGATTAGAAGCCACTTGCTTCCTGTGTGATCTTGAACAAGTTGCTTCACTTCTCTGTGCCTCAGTTCCCTCTTCTGCTAAATGGGGATGAAGACTGTGAGCCCCACGGGGGACAACCTGATCACCTGGTATTTACCCCATTGTTTAGAACAGTGTTTGGCACATAGTAAGTGCTTAACAAATACCATCATTATTATTATTATTATTAAAAAGTGGCTGGGAAGAGCCAGGAGGCAGAGAAATCAGCGAGGAGACTGATGCCGTAATCAAGGTGAAATGGAATAAGTGCTTGGATCAAGGTGGTAGCAGGTTGGCGAGGAAAAAGCAGATTTTAATGATGTCAATCAATTGATTGATTGATCGAAGTGTCGGCTACAGAGCCGAGTAGAGATGGTCCTGAAGGCAGGGAGAAAAATATGACTACTGAGACGGAGAGAGGGCAGGGCTGGAGAGGCAGAATTGGGAATCATCAGTGGAGAGACGATAATTATAATAGTTCTGGTGTTTAAGTGCTTACTGTGCGTCAAGCTACTCACTGGTAGTTGATGCTCGACCCAGAAAACTTCAGAAGATACTAATGACTAGTATCTATAGATACTAGTGATCGAAATGGTGCTTTAAAGTCATAGAATGGGTTGCCATTATCAAGAATCAATGGAGAGGCAGCAAGGCCTAGTGGATAGAGCTTGGGCCTGGGAGTCAGAAGGTCCTGGGTTCTAATCCAGGCTCTGCTATTTGCTTGCAGGGCACCCCTGGGCAAGCCACTTCACTTCCCTGGACCTCCGCTACCTCAGCTTTAAAATGGGGATTCAATGCCCATTCTCCATCCTTCTTAAACTGTGAGCTCCACAGGGGACAGGGACCTAATGAACTCGCTCCTGCCCTAGAGTTTAGAACAGTGTTTGATACATAGTAAGTGCTTAAAAAAAATACCATTTGTTAAAAAAAATTCTTCCAAGAACTCCCTTGTGCCTAGGATGCTCTGCTGGGCACTTCTTACAGATCGAGTAAAACTCCATTCCCACTCTGCTAAATGCCTGTTTGTCATTAAATGAACATAAATATTTCCATTTTGGGGCATGATGTGAAAAACTCCACTAATCCCATTAGTGAGAAGAATTAGGTTCTTAAGGAAAAGTTTAGTCACTCACCCAAACATGAATATTTAGATAATCAGTTAAACCTTGCTTTCAGATGACTTGCTTTTTCAGTTCACTAAAGTCTGCTCACATGTTTTGTTTTGATTTTTTTTTTTTTGTATTTTCCTCCCCGCAGCTGTTGCTCTAGCTGCTGACTCAATCCCCAGGGGAAAAACTGGACATTTTTGGATTTTCTTTTCTCTGTCACAATAACACCATTGAGGATTGACACTGATACGGTCCATTAAACCACTCGCGCAAAACAGCACTATGTAACAACCCCGGGGCTTAGCACAGTGCTTAGCATGTAGTAAGCGCTTAATAGGCGTGGAGCAGAGTGGACTAGTGGAAAGAACAGGAGCCTGGGAGTCAGAAGGACCTGGGTTCTAATGCCGGTTCTGCCGCCGTCTGCTGGGTGACCTTGGACCAGTCACTTCACCTCTCTGGACCTCATCTGGAAAATGGGGATGAAGACTGGGAGCCCCATGTGGAACAGGAACTGTGTCCAACCTGATTAGCTTGTATCTAACCCAGCGCTTACAACAGTGCTTGATATATAGTAAGCATTAACAGATACCATTATTATTATTATTATTATTATTATTTTTCTTACCTACTCCAGCGCTTAGTACAGTGTGTGGCACATGGAAAGCCTTAAGCAAATATCATTAAAAATAAAATAAAGACCCGATCTAATTAATCCATTAACCCTGGGGCCATAAGTCAATCATCAATTCAACTGGAAGTGGGATTTTAGTAATAATATTAATAACTATGGTATTTAAGCACTTACTATGTGGCAGGCGACATAGTAAGCACTGGGATGGATAGAAGCAAATCAGATTGGACAGAGTCCCTGTCCCACAAAGGGCTCGCAATCCTAAACCCCATTTTACTGATGAGGGAAGTAAGGGCCAGAGAAGTGAAGTGATTTGCCCAAAGTCACCCAGCAGACAAGTGGTGGAGCCAGGATTAGAACCCAGGTCCTTCTGACTTCCAGGCCTGGGCTCTAGCCACTAGGCCATGCTGCTTCTCAGGGCATTGCATCCAGTGGATGTTCAATAAGTACCACTGTTGCCACACCTACAATCAATCAGTGGTTTTTAGTGAACACTTACTGTGTGCAGAGCACTGTAGCGGTTGGGAGAGCACTATTCCAGAAAGTCGGTAGAAATGGTCTCTGCCCACAGTGATCTAAATGGGAACACGGACACTGATATAATTAAATACGGCTATTTACATAAGTAATCGGTGGTATTTGAGTGCTTACTGTGTGCAGAGCACTGTAATAAGTGCTTGGGAGAGTAATAATAATAATGGTATTTGTTAAGCACTTACTATGTGCCAAGCACTGTTCTAAACACTGGGGTAGATATAAGGTCATCAGGTTGTCCCTCGTGGGGCTCACGGTCTTCATCCCCTTTTTATGGATGAGGTAATTGAAGCACAGACAAAGTAAGTGACTGGCCCAAAGTCACAAAGGTGGCAAGTGGTGGAGCCAGGATTAGAACCCACAACCTCTGACTCCCAAGTCCGGGCTCTTTCCACTGAGCCACGCTGCTTCTCTTAAGTACAGAGTACAGTACAACTGAGTTGGTATACATGATCCTTCCCCACAGAAAGGTTACAGTCTAGAGGGGGAGATGGGCGTTAATATGGTTAAGATTGTATATATACATAGGTGATGGAGAAGCGGCATGGTGTAGTGGATAGATCACGGGACTGGAAATCAGAAGGTCATGGTTCTAATCCCGGTTCCCCCACTCGTCTGCTGTGTGATCTTGGGCAGGTCACTTTGCTGTGCCTCAGTCACCTCATCTGTAGAATGGGGATTAAGACTCTAACCCCCATGTGGGACAGAGTCTGTGTTCAACCCTGTTTGCGTGTATCTACCCCAGAGCTTAATACGTGCTTGGCACATGGCAAGCGCTTAACAAATACCATAATTATTATCATTATTATTCTCAATGCTCTGCACGTAGTAAGCACTCAATAAATAGGATTGATTTACTGACAAAGCCACATTTGGCTCAGCTTGGGAAGTAGAAAATAAACAAGTGACTGCACATTCTGTCAACTGCCCACAAGGAGCTTACATTCTAATGGAGAAGATGGAGATTTATTTCTATTAATGTCTGTCTCACCCCCTCTAGACTGGAAACTCATTGTGGGCAGGGCATGTGTCTGTTTATTGTTATACTGCCCTCTCCCTAGCGCTTAGTACAGTGTTCTGCACCTTGAGAAGCAGTGTGGCTCAGTGGAAAGAGCCCGGGCTTGGGAGTCAGAGATCAGGAGTTCTAATCCTGGCTCTGTTGCTTGTCAGCTTTGAGACTTTGGGCAAGTCACTTAGCTTCTCTGTGCCTCATTTCCTCATCTATAAAATGGAGATTAAGACTGTGAGCCCCATGTGGGACAACTTGATCATCTTGTATCTACCCCAGCGCTTAGAACAGTGCTTTGCACATTGTAAGGGCTTAACAAATGCCATCAATATTATTAAATACGATTGAATGAAATGAGAAGACTAATGTGATGATGGCATTTACTTAGCACTTACTCTGTGCCCAGGACTGTGCTAAAGCACGGAACTAGATCCAAAAAAATCAGCTAGGACACAGTCCTAGATTTTTAAATGAGGCTCAGGGAAATGAAATAACTTGCTCATGGCACAGTGCTTTGCGCACAGTAAGCACTTAATATCTGGGGATAGGGCCATCTTGCTCATTCCCTGTTGAAGAAGATTAGGATGAAAAAGCAGAAATGGAAACTGTTTCTTTTCGGAGTTCAGAATAGGGCTTAATAATGCTGGTATTATTATTATGGACATTATTGTGGACATGTGGAGCAGAGATTAGAACTCAGATCCTTCTGATGCTAGGTACCTTCTAATGTTTTTGTTCACCTTTTAGGATGCTTACACTTACAGTGACATCGGTATTTCTTGAGCATCTAGCAATGGTATTTCTTGAGCACCTCTCTAGTGCCGGGCACTAGAGAGAAGAATAGGTCTCGAGGTTGTGATCCTTCTCCTCATGGAGGTGGATTCAGGCACCAGAAGATTTTCATGAAAAAAGAGAATGGAAAGGAGAACTGGAGAAGAAACGGTGAATAAAGTTTGAAGCCGCATGGCCTAGTGACTAGAGCCCGGGCCCAGGAGTCAGAAGGACCCGGGTTCTAATCCTGGGTCCACCATCTGTCTGCTGTGTGACCGAGGGCAAGTTACTTCACTTTTCTGGGCCTGAGTCACCCCATTTGTAAAATGGGGATTAAATCCTCCCTTCGATTTAGACTGTGAGCACTATATGAGACAGGGACTGTGTCCAACCTAATTATCTACCCTAGAGTTTAGTACAGTGCCTGGAACATAGTACTGAGCACCATTTAAAAAAAATAAGGGAGTAAATAGAAGAATGCAACAATCCACGTGTAGCTAAGTGCTAGGGGATTTGCGGGGCGAGCCGGGGGGCTGTGATTTGGAGAGAAGCAGTGTGGCCTAGTGAATAGAGCATGGGCCTGGGGGTCAGAAGACCTGAGTTCTAATCGTGACTCCTCCTCTTGTCTTCATGTGACCTTGGGCAAGTCGCTTCCCTTCTCTGTGCCTCAGTTACCTATCTGTAAAGTGGGAATTAAGACTGTGAACCCCAAGTGGGAAATAAACTGCGTCTAACCCGATTAGCTCATAACTCCCCCGTTGTTTAGTACAATGCCCGGCTTAACGAACACCATAAAAAAGGGGAATCAACCAGGGAGAGCCTCTTGGAGGAGGGCTTTGGGGAAACTGTGGTTTGGCAGACTTGAAGGGCGGAGGAAACCAAGGGATCGAAATGTTCCCAAGAAATCGACTTTACCGTGCAGCGATTCCCCAGGGAAGAGGTGAGAGGGGAGGGGTCCCATGGAAGTGCGAGGATTTCTTTTTTTCTGGGAATGACTCCTCCTCGGGCAGGGTCTGCTGGCCGAGATTTGCCTGCAGACGCCTCTGCCGCCGCTTGGAATTGATTGAAGTCGGCAGCTGGCCTGTTACATCACCAGGCCTGCAGTGTTCCACAAGCTCACTTTGCTTTGGCAGCTTGGTTTCTCCTGAAGAAATAATAATAATAATAATAATGCTGGCATTTGTTAAGCGCTTACTATGTGTGAAGCACTGTTCTAAGCGCTGGAGGGATACAAGGTGATCAAGTTATCCCATGTGGGGCTCACAGTCTTGATCTCCATTTTATGGATAAGGTAACTGAGGCTCAGAGATGTGAAATGACTTGCTCAAAGTCACACAGCTGACAAGTGGAGGAGCCAGGATTAGAACCCGTGACCTCTGACTCCCAAGCCCAGGCTCGTTCCACTGAGCCACGCTGCTTCCTAAGCACTTCCTACGTGCCAGGCGCTCTACTGAGTGGTGGGGTAGATACAAGTTGAGCAGCGGTTGTGGGGGTCTGACAAGATTCAGTTCAGGGTCCCCTTCTATTCTCTATCTACAGCCATTCCCTTGGAGAACTCATCCGCTCCCACGGCTTCAACTACCACGGCTTGAAAAGCAGCACGGCGTTAGTGGGTAGAGGCCGGGCCCGGAAGTCAGAAGGTCACGGGTTCTAATCCCGGCTCCCCCTCTTGTCTGCTGCGCGACCTTGGGCAAGTCACTTTACATCTCTGGGCCTCTATTACCTCATATGTAAAATGGGGATTGAGACTGTGTGCGCCACATGGGACAGGGACATATCCAACCCGATTTGTTTATGTCCACCCCAGCGCTTAGTACAGTGACTAGCACATAGTAAGCACTTAAATACCATTATTATTATTACTACTATTATTATTACCAGCTCTATGTGGATGATTGCCAAATCTCCAGCCTTGATCTCTCTCCCTCCCTGCAGCCTAGCATTTCCTCCTGCCTTCAAGACATCTCTACTTGGATTTCCTCCTGTCCCCCCAAGCTTAACATGTCCAAAATAGAACACCCTATCTCCCTCCCAAAACCTGTCCTACCACTGATTTTTCAAATCAGTGTAGACGGCACCACCATCCTCCCTGACTCACAAGCCCGTAACCTTGGCCTTACCCTTTCCTCCTCTCTCTTGTTCACCCACTTTTCCAATCCATCACTAAATCCTGTCGGTTTCACGTTCACATCGCTAAAATCCACCCTTTCCTCTCCCTCCAAACTGCTACCATGTTCATCCAATCACTTAACCTATCCCGCTTTGATTACTATATCAGTCACCTCGCTGACTTCCCAGCCTCCTCTCTCTTTCCCACTCCAGTCCATACTTCACTCTGCTTCCGAGGTCATTTTTCTACAAAAGAGTTCAGAACGTATTTCCCCACTCCTCAAGAACCTCCAGTGGTTGCCCATCTACCTCTGAATCAAATAAAAATGTCACCATTGACTTCAAAGCCCTCCATCTCATCTATCTCACCACTGCTCTCTCGCCCACGTCCTGCCTCTGGCCTGGAACACCCTCCTTCCTCAAATCCTAACCTTCTCACTGTGCCTCGATCTCGTCTGTCTCACTGCCAACATCTACCTCTGGCCCGGTACACCCTCTGTCCTCAAATCTGCCAAACAATCACTCTTCCTCCCTTCTCCTTTCAAAATCCTACTGAAGACACACCTCCTCCAAAAGGTCTTCCCAGACTAAGCCCCCTTTGCCTCAGCTCCCCCCCTTCCCCTCCCCCTCTGCCTGCCTCCCACCCCACAGCACTTATGTATATAGGTATAGATCTATAATTCTACTTATTTATAATGATGCCTGTATACTTGTTTTGATGTCTGTCTCCCCTCCTCTAGACTGGAGGCCGGATGAGGGCAGGGACTGTCTCTTTATTGCTGTACTGTTCATTAATTCAATAGTATTTATTGAGCGCTTACTATGTGCAGAGCACTGTACTAAGCACTTGGAATGTACAATTGGGCAACAGATAGAGACAATCCCTGCCCAATGACGGGCTCACAGTCTAATATTTTCCTGGTGCTTAGTACAGTCCTCTCCACACCGTAAGTGCTCAATAAATACCACTGAATAAATGAAAATCCAACTGACACTTCTAAGTCTTATTGAAGGCCCATCTCCTCCAAGAGGCCTTCCCTGACGAAAACCCTTTTCTCTTTTGCTACTCCCTTCTGCGTCGCCCTGATGTGCTTCCTTCAGTGATCCCCACCTCCCAGCCCCAGAGTGTTTATGTCCATATCTGTCATTATTTATTTGCATTAAAGTCCACCTCCCTGTCTAGACTATAAACCCACTGTAAGCGGGTAACATACCTTTTATACTTTCCCAAGAGCTTAGGACGGTGCTCTGTACACAGTAACTCTCAATAAATATGATTGACTGACTCCTTCCCTACAGCCCACTACACAGTCCTCTGCCTTATCTCCTCATCTTCCCTGCCCTTCAGAGCCTGGCCTGGCTCTATTTCTTTTTCCACATCGGTCCCACTGTTTCCCTAGCTGCTCCCTTATTTTCTGCCCTCGTTTCTCGCTCCCGTGATTTACTCATCCCCTTTCTTCCTCCGTCCCTCTGGCCACCCCACCCCTTACCAGCCCATCTGGCGTTCGAGTGATCTGCTGTCCCGTGGCTAGGGGAGAAGGCGTTGAATCGAACCAGGGCTGGGCAGCTCCCAGGTCCTCGGACGGACCGTGGGGCTCACGTTCACCCCGACTTCTTGGCAATCCTTCACCGTGTCCAGGACACTTTGTCCTTTATAAAATCCCCCTCCTGGCTGATGACGCACACCGATGGAGCTGTTGACAGATTTCTTTGCCCATTCGTCCTATTATTTGGCTCAGAATTTGCCCCTCCTTTCTTACCACACTCATTTCCTTCTACCACCCAGCACGCTCACTTTGCTCCTCTAATGCCAACCTTTTCACTATACCTCCATCTCATCTGTCTCACCGCCCACCTCTCGCCCACGACCCTCCTCTGACCTGGAACACCCTCTCTCCTCATATACAACAGACCATGACTTCCCCCCCTCCAAGCTTTACTGAAAGCACATCTCCTCCAAGAGATCTTCCCTGATTCAGCCCTCATCTCTTCTGCTCCCTGTCCCTTCTGCATTGTTCTTCCCTTAGATTTCTATTCATTCATTCAATCGTATTTATTGAGGACTTACTGTGTATAGAGCACTGTACTAAGTGTTTCTATCCATTCTTCATCTCACCCTCAGCCCCACAGCACTAATGTACATATCCATAATTTATTTTTATGTCTGTCTCCCCCTCTAAGAATGATTAATGTAATAATAATAGTGGTATTTAAGTGCTTACTATGTACCAGGCACTATTATAAGAGGTGGAGTAGATATTCTTTCAATCACTTGTATTTATTAAGCACTTAATCTGTGCAGAACACTATACTAAGTGCTTGGGAAAGCACAATACAGCAGTAAAGAGAGACAATCTCTGCCCACAATGAACTCACAGTCTAGAGAGGGGGAAGATGTAGATACATAGATATCAGTTTCTAAATATAAGATAATTGGGCCAGACACAGTCTCCATTCCACTTATGGCTCACAGCCTTAATCCCCATTTTACAGATGAGTTTACTGAGGTACAGGGAAGGGAAGTGACTTGTCCAAAGTCACATGGCAGACAAGTACTGGAGCTAGGCTTAGAACCCAGGTCCTCTGTCTCCCAAGCCCAAGAGAGTAGACTGTAAGGCTCATGTGGTCAGGGAACGTACTTATGCAGTATAATAATAATGGTAATTTGTTAAGTGCTTACTACGTGCCAAGCATTGTTCTAAGAGCTGGGATAAATTTAAGGTTCTCAGGTTGTCCCATGTGGGGCTCACAGTCTTCATCTCTATTTTACAGATGAGGTAACTGAGGCACAGAGAAGTGAAGTGACTTGCCGAAAGTCACACAGCTAAGTGGTGTAGGTGGGATTAGAACCCACAACCTCTGACTCCCAGTTGGGCTCTTGCCACTAAGCCACACGGGGATGGGTTTGGAAATCGGCGTGGCCAGAGAAAGAGCAGATTCGAGAGCTGAGTTCTACAAAATTTATTCCACGTGTAAAATCAAACTTCCCTTTGGGGAGGAATATACTTATTTAATTGTTTGGATGCAACGAACTGAACTTCCCACTTGGGAGGAATTCACTTCTGCGTTACCTGCCTGCAGTGAAGCACCTCGCTCCTGCTTGCCAATGCTTCCCACCGATGCTCCTGGCTACTGCATGTTTCAATCCCCCACAGCACAGAGAGCTGTACTAAGCGCTTGGGAAAGTCCAATACAGCGTGGCTCAGTGGAAAGAGCACGGGCTTTGGAGTCAGAGATCATGGGTTCAAATCCCGGCTCCGCCACTTGTCAGCTGTGTGACTGTGGGCAAGTCACTTGACTTCTCGATGCCTCAGTTCCCTCATCTGTAAAATGGGGATTAAGACTGTGAGCCCCACGTGGGACAACCTCATTCCCCTGTGCCTACCCCAGCGCTTAGTACAGTGCTCGGCACATAGTAAGTGCTTAACAAATACCAACATTATTATTATTATTAATAAACAGTGACATTCTCTGCCCACAATGAACTTATAGTCTAGGGGTGTTGGCGGAGAGCAAGACATCAAAGCAAATAAATAAAATGGCAGATATGGGTATAAGTGCTTTGGGGCCGGGAGCGGGGAAGAGCAAAGGGATAATTTAAAATGATAGGGGTATAAGCGGTGTGGGGTTGGGAGGGGGAAGAGGAAGGACGAAGCAGAAGGGAGGGGAAGTTGAGGAAAAGAGCATGGAGGTGAGGGTCACCTTCCTGGACGGTCCCAGCCTGGGGTGTCAAGCAGCTTTGGTCGCCTGGTCCTATCCACGCTTCCGAATTCCGACTTGCTAGTTCAGGAAGTTTCGGATTGCGCTTTGACCTTGAGATGGTGGATGCCCAGATTCACCTAGGCACATCTCCTAAGTGCTGAGCAGTGTGGAGAAAGCCCGGGGCTGGGAGTCAGAGGCTGTAGGTTCTAATCCCACCTGTGACAAGTCTCTGTGGCCTTGGGCAAGTAATAACGATAATAATAATTGTGGTATTGATTAAGCGCTTACTATGTGCCAAGCACTATACTAAGCCCTGGGGCTTAGTACAAGCAAATCGGGTTGGACACAGTCCCTGTCCCGTGTGGGGCTCACAGTCTCGTCCCCATTTTACAGATGAGGGGACTGAGGCAGAGGGAAGTAAAGTGCCTCGCCCAAAGTCACACAGCAGACGTGGCAGAGCCAGGATTTGAACCTATGACCTTCTCCATCCCAGGTCCGGGCTCCATCGATTACACCGTGCTGCTTTTCCAAATTTCATTTCATTTCTCTGGGCCTCAGTGGCCTCTTCTGGAAAATGGGGATTGAGACTGTGAGCCCCATGTGGGTCAGGGACTGTGTCCAACACGATTTGCTTTTACAGCGCCTTGGACATAGCTTAACAAATACCAAAATTATCATTAGTATTATTATTGGTTCTTTGCACATAGTAAGTGCTCAGGAAATACTTGCATTCAAGTATTGATTGCTTGCATTCAAGAGAGGAAGGGAGTGATGATTTCTGAGAGGTTTGTCATCTGTTAGTTCACTTTATTTTGTACCCAGCTCCACGTTTGGCTTGTGCCTTGACTCTCCTTTCTCTGACAGAGTCCAGGGCGGGGAGTCAGAAGGACCTGAGTTCTGATCGCGGCTCCACCACTTGTCTGCCATATGACCCTGGGCAAGTCACTTCACTTCTCTGGGCCTCATTTCCCTCTTCTGTCACATGGGGATTAAGGCTGTAAATCCCATTTGGGACGTGGACCTTGTCCAACCCGATTTGCTTGTATCCACCTCAGTGCTTAGTACAGTGCCTGGCACATAGTAAGCACTTAACAGATCGCATGATTATTATTATTATTGAGAGTAATTACCTCATATTCAGCTAGTTCATTGGCTCATGCCCTGGTTTTGTGGCCAAAACAGTCACCAGACAGAGCAGTTCGAGGGAAATCTCCAGCTCCTTCATGAATCATGTTCATGGCTGGCCTTTTGGTCCACCTGATGAAAAGAGGGTGGGTAATGGTGATATAATAATAATAATTACAACATATGTTGAGTGCTTACTATGTGCCAAGCACTGTTCTTAATGTTGGGGTAGATATAGGGTAATCAGGTTGTCCCATGTGGGCCGTGGCTCACTGGAAAGAGCACGGACTTTGGAGTCAGAGGTCATGGGTTCGAACCCCAGCTCTGCCACTTGCCAGCTGTGTGACTTTGGGCAAGTCACTTCACTTCTCGGTGCCTCAGTTCCCTCATCTGTAAAATGGGGATTAAGACTGTGAGCCCCACGTGGGACAACCTGATTCCCCTGTGTCTACCCCAGCGCTTAGAACAGTGCTCGGCACATAGTAAGCGCTTAACAAATACCAACATTATTATTATTATTATTATTATAATCCCCATTTTACAGATGAGGTAACTGAGGCCCAGAGAAGTGCCTTGCCCAAGGTCACACAGCCGACAAGTGGTGTTATCTGTCCTTTTGTTAAGTCCTTACTTTATGTCAAGTGCCGGGGGTTAGATATCTGATAAGACACAACCTTTTTTTAAAATGGTATTTGTTAAAGTGCTTTCTGTGTGTCAGTCGGGCACTCTACTGAGCCCCAGAGTATATTCGAATTTATCAGGTTGGACATAGTCCCTGTCCCATGTGGGGTTCACAGTCTTCATCCCCTTTTTACAGATGAGGGAAATGAGGAGGGAGGGCGTTCCAGGCCAGAGGTAGGATGTGGGCCAGGGGTCAGTGGCGGGACAGGCGAGAAATGAGGTCGAGGGGGAAAGTTAGCGGCAGCAGAGGAGCGGAGTGTGCAGGCTGGGATGGAGACGGTGAGAAGGGAGGTGAGGTGGGCGGGGGCGAGGAAGAGGAGGTGAAAGACGATGAGAAGAAGCGCCCAGAGAGAGAGAGGAGGAGAACCAGGAGAGGACAGTGTCAGTGAAGCCAAGGTGGAATCAGGTTCCCAGGAGAAGGGAGTGGTCCACAGAACCCCCTGTTTTTACCCAAGTAATCTGGAAGTGCGCTGCCCTCAGCCTGTAAAGGAGTGATGTAATGTTGATGATGGTGTCTGTTAAGAGCTTACTATGTGCCAAGTAAGTACTGTTCTAAGCATGCGCCAGGCACTGTACTAAAAGCTGGGGTGGATACAAGCAAATGGGGTCAGACACAGTCCCTGTCCAATGTGGGGCTCACTGTCTCAAGCCCCGTTTTACAGATGAGGGAACGGGGGCCCAGAGAAGTGAAGTGACTTGTCCGAAGTCACACGGCAGACAAGTGGCGGAGCTAGAATTAGAACCCATGACCTTCTGAGTCCCAGGCCCGTGCTCGATCCAGTATGCCTTGCTGCTACTGGTTGTCCATCCACCTCCGCCTCAAAAAAAACCATTCTCATCATCGGTTTTAAAAACAGTCAATCACCTACCACACCTCGCTATTCTCCTACACCCACCCAGCCCACACACTTGGCTCCTCTAATGCCAACCTCCTCACTGGCCCTCCATCTCGTCTATCTCCCAGCCGACCTCCCGCCCACATCCCGCCTCTGACCTGGAACTCACTACCCCTTCATATCTGACAGACCACCACACTCTTCAAAATCTTATTAAAAGCACATCTCCACCAAGAGGTCTTCCCTGCCTAAACCTTCATTTTCCTTACTCCCTCTCCTTTCTGGGTCACCCACAGCACTACATGTATCTGTAATTTATTCATTCCATCGTATTTATTGGGTGCTTACTGTGTGCAGAGCACTGTACTGAACACTTGGGAAGTACAATTCAGCAACAAATAGAGACAATCCCTGCCCACAATGGGCTCACAGTCTAGAAGACTAATTTAATCTAGAAGAACTAGCTAGAACTAATGTAGAAAAAAGCCTAGAAGCCATTTATATTGTCTGTTTCCCCCCAGACTGAAAGTTGCATGTAAGCAGGGAAGGTGTCTACCAACTCTGTTCTATTCTATTCTTCCCAAGTGCTTAGTACACTGCTCTGCACACAGGAAGTGCTCAGTAATAATAATGTTGGTATTTATTAAGCGCTTACTATGTGCAGAGCACTGTTCTAAGTGCTGGGGTAGATACAGGGTCATCTGGTTGTCCCACATGAGGCTCACAGTTAATCCCCATTTTACAGATGAGGTCACTGAGGCACAGAGAAGTTAAGTATTTGCCCAAAGTCACACAGCTGACAAGGGGCAGAGCGAGGATTCGAACCCATGACATCTGCATCCCAAGGATTGATCGATTTTGGACATGAACCACCCTGCTTTCCTGCCTGCTTTAATCTTCCTCTTCTTTTTCTTTGTTGTGGTCAGGAAATGTGCTACTGTGGTAAATAATAATTGCAGTATTTTTTAAGCTCTTGCTATGTGCCAAGCACTATTCAAGTGCTGGGGTAGATACAAGGTAATCAGATTGTTCCACGTGGGGCTTATTGTCTCAATCCCCCTTTTCCAGATGAGGTAGCTGAGGCACAGAGAAGTAAAGTGACTAGCCCAAGGTCACACAGCAGACAAGTGGTGGAGCTGGCATTAGAACGCATGACCTCTGACTCCCAAGCCCAGCTCCTTGCCACTAGCCACGCTGCTTCTCCCGATGATTACTATGTCTCCATAAATGTTTACTTTGCGCCAGGGCTGCACTCAGTGATGGGGTGAAGACAAGCTAAATGAGTTGGACACAGTCTCTGTCCCTCAGGAAGCTCACACTGTTGATCCCCATTTGACAGATGAGGTCACTGAGGCCTAGAGAAGTGAAGTGACTTGCCCAAGGTGATCCAGCAGACAAGCGGTGGAGCCGGGATTAGAACTCAGGTCCTTCTGACTCCCAGGCCCGGGCTCTAGCCCACCAGGCAACGCTGCTTCTATTCCTTTCACCTCCTTCCCCCACAACCACCCCAGACTGGGAAAGGAGTAAAGGTTGACCTGCTTCTTGGCCCCATAGCCAATTCCAGACCACTCCCCCAACCCTATTTCTCTCTCTTTTGCTACCTTCCACATATATAGTCAGTCAATACTATTTATTGTGTGCTTACACTGTGCTGAGCACTGGACTAAACATTTGGGAGAGTACATTAGAACAATAAATAGACACATTCTCTGCCCACAGCGAGCTTCCAGAGCCCGGGCCTGGGAGTCAGAAGGCCATGTGTTCTAATGCTGGCTCTATCACGTCTGCTGTGTGACCTCCGGCCAGTCACTTTGCTTCTCTGGGCCTCAGTTCCCTCATCCGTAAACTGGGGGTTAGAGATTGTGAGCCCCCACGTGGGGCCGGGACCGTGTCCCACCCTATTTACTTGTGTCCACTCCAGTGCTTTTAGACTGTAAGCCCATTGTTGGGCAGGGATTGTCTCTATCTGTTGCCGAATTGTACATTCCAAGCGCTTAGTACAGGGCTGTGCACACAGTAAGCACTGAATAAATACGAATCAATGAATGAATGAATGCTTAGTAGAGTGCCTGGTACACAGTTAAGCGCTTAACAAATGCCACAATTATTATTATTCCCTGACCCCAGTGAGTTTATCTTATTTCTCCGAGTTGATCTTCAGAGACTTCAATATCCGTGTGGATGTTCCCTAAGACCCTTCCATTGCTTGCTTTTTCTCACTCCTCAAGTCCACCCACCTCCTCCATCCCACCCATTCATCAACTCAGACACGAACTCGATCTCATCACCCCTAATCACTATACAATCTCACCAACTTCACCTGTGCCGTGCACCCCAACCTTCTGCTCCTTATTAACCCTTTTACCTTCTTCCTTCCTCCCTCCCTGACTGCCGTCTGTCCTCCCTTCCCCAGAGACCTGGGCTTGGGTGACCTTGGCCAAGTCACTTCACTTATCTGGGCTTCAGTTACCTTATCGGTACAATGGGGATTGAGACAGGGACTGTGTCCAACCCCATGTTCTTTGTATCCACCCCAGTGCTTAGTGTAGTGTCTGGCACATAGAGCTTAACAAATACCATTAATATTATTATTATTATAGACTGTAACCTCATGTGGGACAGGGACTATGCTGACCTAATGATTTGCTCATATTGACCCCACCATTTAATCCAGTGATTGTCCCATGCAAGTACTTAATATAAGCCTGGGAGTCAGAATGACCTGGGTTCTAATCCTGGCTCCACCACTTGTCTGCTGTGTAACCCTGGGCAAGTCACTTGCCTTCTCCACTTCAGTTACCCTTCTTTAAAATGAGGATTAAGACTGTGAGCTCTGTGTGCAACAAGGACTGGGTCCAACCCGATTAGCCTGTAGCTACTCTAGCGCTTGGAGCTGTGTGTAACACAGAGTAAGCGCTTAACGAATACCGTCATTATTATTATTAGTATAGATAATGACATTATGATTATGATGATTTAAATAGCCACAAGAAATGAATCACTGACCCATGGAGGGAAGCACAGTTTGCCTGTAAATTTTAATTTTCTTACAATAGAAACATACAAGTCAAAAAGAGTATCAATTTTACAGCAGAGCTGGTAAATTTTATGTCCTATTAATCTGTACCCAAACTGTAAAAAATATTCTGCATTTTCTCATACTTTGTTTCCATTTCACTGGCACTTTTTTGTACACATGGCATTAATTCTATAAGAATCATGTTCTATCTTCCAGAATTGAATGACCTAGCTGTCTCACTTTTTCCACTTTTTGTTCTTCTGGCATCCACCAACTTCTCCATCCTCAGGCTTCTGTACAACCCGACGCGAGAAATTATTTAGAAATCCAATTTCCTCTTCTCAACGGCCAGAAAAGCCCAGCTTTCTGTCCAGATTTCGTCATTCCATTACGGATGACTCCCGACTGCAGCAGAACCGCCAGGCATTTCTCCCTGAATGCTTCTTCAGGCTCGTCAGTGGAATTTCAGGATAGTCCAACAGGCTCCATTCTCCTCGGGGTCCAGATCATTTTCTGGGAGTTGTCCGACTGCTGTGGTGCCAGCTTTGCCCGATTTCTAGGCGGCCGGTTAGTGCTGTTCGACAAAACCCCAAATGGCCCGCCAGGAATCTCGGAGATTAAACATGCCTCCCACCCAACCCACTTACCTCAGGGAGGAGCTTTGACCCTTAGGAAAATTTTGCTTATGACCCACATTTCCTCGCATAATTGCCTCCCCCCCCCCCCGCCCCAGAAGATAATGACCCCCACCCCGTTTTGGGGCAAAGGAAATCAAGGATCACTTTTTTGTACCACTTAACAGAAAGGAATGGCATCATCATCAAGGGTATCTATTGAGCGCTTAGTGTGCACGGAGCACTGTGCTAAGTGCTGCGTTATTCTGTGGGCAGCGACTTGTGCTAACGGGCGAAGGGTCAGAATCTGACAATGGTACAAATGGGAGAGGAAGAGAAGGGGGAGGGGAAAGTACTGTAATTCACTGAACCTCTTTTGCACGCAGCATGTGGGAGGAAGAAATAGAAGAGATGTAGTCTCAGATGGCCTCTTATCTTTCTTTGTATTTTCTCCTCCTCCTCTGCTTATGGATAGGCTTAAGCCCGATAGGATCTGTATAATCGCCCCATCCATCTTTAATCAAACAAAAATTGCATGGGAAAGTGGGGCAATTACGTGAGTGAATACGATGTGGCTAGAGTTACACTCTGTTACATCTCTCTAAGAAATATATAGCGTGTTTCTATTCCCCCCCCAAAGCTATAGCTCACTTTTAAATACTCTAATGCAAACATTCAGAACCACCGGGTCAAATTCTGCTTCTGGGAACGCTGCCCAAGCAGCTCCGGGGAGAGTCTCGGACGTCCCAGCAACGGCAAAATCCGGTCCTTCGTTTGAATCTCATTACCGCATTTACGTCTAGCTACTATAGGCAGAAATGGCTCAGGCACTCGCTAGTTCACCGTATCGTTAGTTGACAGGAAATGGAATTAGCTGAAAAGGGAGGCGTCTGACGGTCCGTCATCAGAGGGTCGGGGAATTGGGCAAGGCCTCGTTCCGTCGAATTACACGACCACTTTGGGGGCGATGTTAAAGAGCAGATCGTCATTTCCCCTTCGAACTTCCAGTAACAGCGGTGACTCGTTCATTACGGCTTCTTGCAGGTCGCTGGGAGACATCAAAGGCCGTCCATTTACCTTGACGATGATGTCCCCGGCTTTGATCCCACCGCTGCAAGAATAATCGATCAATCATATTCACAGAGCACTTACTGTGTGCAGAGCAATGTACCCAGCGCCTGGGAGAGTGCAATATAATATAACAGAGTTGGTAGACATGTTCTCTGCCCAGGACAAGCTTACAATCTTAGCTGGGGAGACAAGTATTAAATCATATGAATGATGGTATATGTTAAGTGCTTACTATATGCAAAGCACTGTCCTAAGCACTGGGGTAGATACAAAGTAATTAGGGTGTCCCACGTAGGGCTCACAGTCTTCATCCCCATTTTACAGATGAGAGAACTGAGGCCCAGAGAAGTGAAGTGATTTGCCCAAAGTCACACAGCTGACACGTTGCAGAAGTGGGATTAGAACCCATAACCTCTGACTCCCAAGCCCAGGTTCTTTCCCCTAAGCCACGAGGCTTACCCATGGGTCAGGCACTGTACTAAGCGCTGTATATAAGTGCTGTGGGGCTGAGGGAGGGGTGAATAAAGTGTGCAGATCCAACCGCAAGATGTGACACAGAAGAAAGTGGGAGTAGAGATAATGAAGGCTTAGGCGGGGAAGGCCTCTTGGAGGAGATGGGATTCTGAATAACAATAATAACAATAATGGTATTTGTTAAGTACTCACAATGTGCAAAGCATTGTTCTAAGGACTGTGGGGGCTGGATACAAGGTCATCAAGTTGTCCCATGTGGGGCTCTCAATCCTCATCCCCATTTTACAGATAAGTGAACTGCAGCTCAGAGAAGTGAAGTGACTTGCTCAAAATCACACAGCTGACAAGTGGCAGAGCAGGAATTAGAACCCATGACCTCTGACTCCCAAGGCCATGCTCTTTCCACTGAGCCACGCTGCGGGATTTTGAAGGTTGTGAGAGTGATCGTCTTTCGCCTGTGGAGGGAGAGGGAGTTTCAAGCCAGAGGCAGGATGTGGGCGAGAGGTCACTGGCCAGATAGACGAGATCGAGGTACGATGAGTAGGTTGGCATTACAGGAACGAAGTCTGAGCTGTAGTAGGAAATCAGAGAGGTGAGGTACTAATAATTATGGTATTTGTTAAGTGCTTACTATGTGGCAAGCACTGTTCTAAGCGCCAAGGCAAGGTGATGGAGTGCTTTAAAGCCGATGGGAAGGAGTTTCCGGTCAAAAGGAACATTGGGGTAGATGGTACCTTGAGGCGAGGCTGCTTGGAAAACCTCGATCGATTTTTCAACTACAGAGGTGGGGAAGTGGTGTAGTCTAATGGCAAAAGCCTGAGTCTGGGAGTCGGAACAATGGGTATGAATTCTGGATCCTGACGTGTGACCTTGGGCAAGTCATTTGCATGCTTCGTGCCTCTGTTTCTTCATCTGCAAAATGGGGATTTGATATCTGTTCTTTCTCCCCCTTAAACTGTGAGCCTCATGTGGTGACAGGGATTGAACTATCCCAGTACTTAGCACAGTGCTTGGTCTGTAGTAAGTACTCAACGAGTATCCCAATCATTCATTCATTCAACTGTATTTATTGAGCACTTTCTATGTGCAGAGCACTGAGCCAATCATTATTAGTGCTACTATTAGTCCGCTTGGAGCCAATTGCAAGGCACTGAAGAGATTTTCACTATTACCAGAGGGGGTGAAAATGTTGCCAAAAAAGTTTTTCGGAAAAGAAAAAGTTAATTTGAAGCTTTGGTATACGATGTGATGTCGTGAAAAGGAAGCGTGAAAATCTGCCCTAAAAAACCTGAATAGTTTGAATGAGCACAAGCTTAGCAAGCTGGGAGCTACTTGACTTTCAAATGATCAGCAAATCTAACTGCCATTACCAGAAAGAAAAATGATTGTTATTCAAGTGGAAGGTATGGAAGGAGTACTGCGACGTTATCAAATTATTCAGTTACTCATTTCAGATAAGTTTCAAACTCCCAGTGAGTTTAAAACCTACAGACGTTCGGCGACTGCCGAAATTCTATAGGATTTTGAAGGCAGGACGTTTTAAAGGGTTCAAGCAAAGTTTAGCCCATTTCTGGACTCCGGGTTGATAGAGAGGGAAAGGGAGGATCGCTGGAAGGAGGATTTATCAAACGTCCAGGGGGGATACCAAGGAAGAAGACCACATCTCCTCCCGGAGGCCTTCCCTGACTCACCCCTCATTTCCTTCTCTCCCACTCCCTTCTGCATCACCCTGATTAGCTCCCTTTATCCATCCCTCCCTCCGCCCCTCACCACTGAAGTCCACATCTGTAATTTTTTGATTCATACGAATGCCCGTCTTCCCCTCTAGACTGTAAACTCGATGTGGTCAGGAAATATGCCTGTCAATTCTGATTTACTGTACTCTCTCAAGCGCTTAGTACAGTGCTCTGCACACAGTAACCACTCAATAAATATGATTGGTTGATTAGCACCCTCCCTCCAGCTATCCTCTTTGCTTCCAGATGGAGATGGAATGCCAAGACGGCCGAAGTTCTAGCAAAGGATTTTGATTGAAGACACTCAAGAAGGCAGAGGGTCCGTCATCAGACTTATTCCCCTCAAAATGCCAACCAAAGTGGGAACAACCTTAAATGAGTGGTCAAATGTTTGTTTCATACATTCCAATTCTCTCTTCCCTTCCACATAAACTAAAAGAAAAACATTCTCGTCGCAGGTGATAAGCATGTGGAATTATTTTTACCACAGGGAGTGTTACAGACAAAAAGAAAGTTACCAAATGGGTCTCGAGGGGGAGACACCAGACCCAGGTTCTAATTCTGGTGCCCTCACTGGCTTACTGAGTGATCTAGGGCAAGTCATTTAAGGGTTTTGCGCCTCAGTTTCCTCATCTGTAAAATAGGGGTTCAATCCACGTTCCATTTAGACTGTGAGCCCCAAGTGGGACAGAAACGTGTCCAACCTGATTGACTTGTATCTACCCCAGAGTTTAGAACAGCGTTTGGCCCATAGTAAGCTCTTAACAAATACCACCGTTATTGTTCTAGTTATTAGGAGAGGTTATTAAAAAGTAATGAAGGGAAAATTTTGAGATGTGAGAAGGATTTAAGTTCACCCTTAGCCATGAGGATGGATGTCAGGAGGGTTAACCAGCACACCGTCAATCACTAATCAATCATTCGTATTTATTGAGTGCTTACTGGGTGCAGAACACTGTAGTTGGGTCTTGGGAGAGTACAATACAACAACAAGCAGATGCATCCCCTACCCACAGGGAGCTTACAGTCTAGAGCGGGAGACAGACATTAATATAAATAAATTACTGCTATGAGCATAAGGACTGTGGGGGAGTGGGAGAAGCAAATAAAGGGTGTAAATCCAGGAGCATCATACATTTTTTCCTAAAGTTCTTTGTGGCCATTTATTGATGCTAGACAACCATGCTGCATAACCGTTAGGACTGACCTAGTTTGGCATTTCTTACGCTCTTAGAGCGATCCTTAAAAACAATCTCTTGGATCATGATTCGCTCACTCTGCTAGAAAGCTCAAATCCCACTGGAAAAAAAAAAAGCTAGCATGCACAGATGTGAGTCTGCCTTGAATAGGAACCCTCGCCAATTTGCTTGAATAAATGTCTTCAGAATGCAGAGTATTGCTTGTTTTGGAATCTACCTACCTCTCAGAGGGTGAGCCTGAAACAACTTCATGCACATAAATTCCACTGCTGACATCAGGAAAATCGGGATTATTAAGCTTCAGTTCTTCCACCAAACTGAAAAGGGATGACAATGTCAGAATCGGATCATTTCGTATTCCAAAATGGGCCTGTGTGCGTTGGGTACATTTTAGAGCTTGCCAGAAAAGCTTAATTTGTTTCATTTTGTCCCTTTAAAGTTCACATCGGAAAACGTCAGGGTCTCTTTTTTTATGAGGTGGACCGGAGAAGGGTTTGAGAGAGGAAATTTAGCAATCCACGCTCAGCCCATCTCACAGAGGTGTGATCTGATAAAGACGATAAAGAATTGGGAGACATATAAAGGGAGAAGGAAGATATAATAATAGTTACAGTACTTGTTAATAATAATAATGTTGGTATTTGTTAAGCGCTTACTACGTGCAGAGCACTGTTCTAAGCGCTGGGGTAGATATAGGGTCATCAGGTCGTCCCACGTGAGGCTCACAGTTAATCCCAATTTTACAGATGAGGTAACCGAGGCACAGAGAAGTTAAGTGACTTGCCCACAGTCACACAGCTGACAAGTGGCAGAGCCGGGAGTCGAACCCATGATCTCTAACTCCGAAGCCCAGGCTCTTTCCTCTGAGCCATGCTGCTTCCCTAAGCGCTTACTGTGCGCCAAGCACTGTTCGGAGCACTGGGGTAGCTACAACTCAATGAGGTTAGACACAGTCCCTGTCCCACATGGGGCTTACACTCTTCATCCCCATTTTCCAGATGAGGTAAATGAGGCCCAGAGAAGTGAAGTGACTTGCCCAAGGTCATGCAGCAGACAAGGGGTGGAGCCGGGGTTAGAACCCAGGTTCTCCTGACTCCCGGGCCTGGGTTCTAGCTACTAGGCCATGCTGCTTCTGAGCACAGAGTCTCTAGTGAAGTTTTCTGACTGGTGAAGGTCTATCTCACATTTATTTTGTGACCTACAAGTTACTAGGTGATGGGTATTATGAGTTGTCATATAGAAGATTTCTGGGGGAATCAAATAAGAATTTCTGTTCCACTCTTTACTTGTCCCAGGTCCATGGAGGGTTAAGCAAAAGCGTGCAAACCAAGACCAGTTTACCATGGGAAATGATGAAAATGGCATTACTATTGCCCTCTGACGCTTAGAACAGTGCTTGGCACATAGTAAGCGCTTAACAAAAACAGTGCTTGGCACATAGTACGTGTTTAGCAAATGCCACCATCGTCATTCTTAATAAAAGCCTCGAAAGGTGACCAGATTTATATGAACGTTTCTTTAACAGTGATACAATGCACAATGTATGCTTCTCTGATTAAATGTAAATATCAGTAGTGGAAGATTTTTTTCATTAGGTTTATTTAGTGTACATTACCAATAATAATAATAATAAAAAGCAGCATGGATTAGTGGGGAAAGAGCCCGGGCTTGGGAGTCACAAGGTCATAAATTCTAATCCCAGGTCTGCCACTTGTCTGCTGTGTGAACTTGGGCAAGCCACTCAACCTCTCTGTGCCTCAATCACCTCATCTGTAAAATGGGGATTAAGAATGTGAGACCCGCATGGGACAACCTGATTACCTTGTATCTACCTCAGCTCTTAGAACAGTGTTTGGCACATAGTAAGTGCTAAACAAATACTATAATTATTATTATTATCTATGTCTCAGTTACCTCATCTGTAAAATGGAGATCCAGACCATGAGCCCCATGTGGGACAGGCACTGTGTCCAACCTGATGTGCCTAGTATTCATTCAATAGTATTTACTGAGCGCTTACTATGTGCAGAGCACTGTACTAAGCGTTAGTGCTTAACAATAAGAGAAAGCATGTGGCTTAGTGGATAGAGCATGAACCTGGGTTCTAATCTTGGTCTGCTGTGTGACTTTGGGCAAGTCACTTAATAATAATAATAATGGTGGTATTTGTTAAGCGCTTACTATGTGCAAAGCACTGTTCTAAGCGCTGGGGGGGATACAGGGTGATCAGATTGTCCCACGTGGGGCTCACAGTTTTAATCCCCATTTTACAGATGAGGTATCTGAGGCCCAGAGAAGTTAAGTGACTTGCCCACAGTCACACAACTGACAAGTGGCAGAGCCGGGAGTCGAACCCATGATCTCTGACTCCGAAGCCCAGGCTCTTTCCACTGAGCCACGCTGCTTTCCCACTTCACTTCTCCGTGCCTCAGTTCCCTCATCTGTAAAATGGGGATTGAGACTCTGAGCCCCATGTGGGACAGGGGCTGTGTCCAACCTGATTAATTTGTATTTACCCCAGAACTTAAAACAGTGCTTGGCACGTAGTAAATGCTTAACAAGTACCATAATTGTTAATTATAACAAATACCATAAATTGTGGTATTTGTTAAGCACTTATTATGTGTCAGGCACTGTACAAAGTTCTGGGGGGCGGGGGGCAGAGATACAAGCAGATTGGGCTGGACACATCCCTGTCCCACATAGGGCTCACAGTTTCGATCCTTATTTTATAGATGAGGTAACTGAGGCACAGAGGAGTGAAGTGACTTGCTCAAGGACACTCAGGAGACAAGTGGAGGAGCCGGGATTAGAACCCGTGACCTTCTGAGGCTAAGGCCCGTGCTCTATCCACTAGGCCACGCTGCTTACAGCCTTATAGTTGAGGGCATCTGTTCTTTCCCTGTAGGTCTTCAACTCCCACTGTTATCAAAGAGTGCATTATTTAGACACAGACAAGATAAGAAGTGAGCATAATGGCTTAAGGAATTTGTTGGCAAATGGACAGGACTTTTTCCTTTTCACTGTGAAAAGGGCAGCGAGTTCTGATTTACCTTCTCTGGAAAGTTAGAGTTTGGAAGTTCCAAAAAAATCTCTGCATGATTGTATAACAGTGGAATGGGCGTGAAATCACTCGCTTGAAGTTCAAATGTTGGTCGTAATCGAGACTTCAGGCAGACGGCCAGGATAACTGTGACTTGACTTGGAAAGGAGGGAGGAGAGGAGGGAGGAGAAGAGGGAGAAGTTCTCTCCATCTCTGATCCTTAAGATACCTACCTTGGAGTGATCGTCCACATCCTTATGCCAATGAACCGTTTTTTCACCTCTGGAAGAGAAAGGCAATATACTCTTAGGATTGCAGGTTCAGTAATGGACCTAGCAGAAGTGCATGGCTTAGTGGATAGAGCCCGGATCTGGGAGTCAGAAGGTTATGGATTCTAATCCCGGCTCTGACACTCATCTGCTGAGTGACCTGGGGCGAGTCACCTTAATTTACAGATGAGGGCCTCAGTTCCCTCATCTGTAAAATGGGGTATGAGACTGTGAACCCCAGGTGGGACAAGGACTTTGTCCAATCTGATTTGCTCATATCCACCAAGAAGCAGCGTGGCTTAGTGGAAGAGCCCAGGCTTGGGATTCAGAGGTCATGGGTTTGAACCCTGGCTCTGCCCCTTGTCAGCTATGTGACTGTGGGCAAGTCACTTAACTTCTCTGTGCCTCAGTTCCCTCATCTGTAAAATAGGGATTAACTATGAACCTCACATGGGACAACCTGATTACCCTCTATCTACCCCAGCGCTTAGAACAGTGCTCTGCACATAGTAAGAACTTAACAAATGCCAACATTATTATTAATCCCGGCTCTGTCACTTGTCAGCTGTGTGACTTTGGGCAAGTCACTTAACTTCTCTGTACCTCAGTTAGCTCATCTGTAAAATGGGGATGAAGACTGTGAGCCCCACATGGTACAACCTGATGATCTTGTATCTATCCCAGCGCTTAGAACAGTGCTTGGCATATAGCAAGTGCTTGACAAATACCATCATTATTATTATTACAGTGCCTGGCATGTAAGTGCTTAACAAATGCTATTATTATTATTTTTACCATCACTCCTCAGCTCCCTCCACCATTCACCGTCTGCCTTCCAACAGAGATTTCACAGTGGAGAATTTTGGGACTACCTTACTACTAATAATATGGTATTTGTTAATCCCTTATTATATGTCAAGCACTGTACTAAGTGCTGGGATAGATACGAGATCAACAGGTCCCACAAGGGGCTCACAGTCTAAGTAGGAGGGAAAACAGGGATTGAATCCCCATTCTCCAGGCGAGGGAACAATCTCCATTTTCCAGGTGCTTCCTCTGAAGCACAGAGGAAGTAAAATGACTTGCCTGACAGCTTGTCAGTGGCAGAGTTAGGATTAGAACCCAGGCCCTTTGACTCCCAGGCCGGTGTTCTTCCCACTAGGCCACGCCACTTCCCTAAGATTAGATTTCCTTGGGAGTGTTAGGGATTTGCCATTCTGGGGAGTGATTCTGATGCTAAAAACGGGTCATTTTTTAAGTGTTTCACTGGCTCACACAGTGAAACTCAGTGAGGTTGACCACTCTGTTTACCAAACTTTAATAAGTGCCAATCTCTGATATGGAGAGGTGGTCAGACAATCAACTGGTGGAGCTGTATTGGGTGCTTCCTCTGTGCCAAGCACTTTACTGAGTACTTGAGAGAGTACAAGACAGTAGAGCTGGTAGGTATGTTCCCTGACCGCAAGAAGTCTACAGTCTAATGGGGGAGGCAGACATTGAAATAAATACAGATAGGGGAAATAAGGATAAGGCAGGGAATAAAGATATGGACATAGGCTCTGTGGAACTGAGGGTGGGGTGACTATCAAGTGCTTAAAGGACTCATATATGAGTGCAAGAAGGATTATTATTATTATTAATAATAATAAATGCCTCAAATTCCTCTCCTCCAACTTTCTCCTGGACCCTCTCCAAACTGGCTTCCATCCCCTTTATTCCACTGAAACCGCCCTCTCAAAGGTCACCAAGATCTCCTTCTTGCTGATTCACCATCTAGAATCAAGCTTAGGAAGATCTGGAAACATGGCCATATAATAATAATAATAATGTTGGTATTTGTTAAGCGCTTACTATGTGCCGAGCACTGTTCTAAGCGCTGGGGTAGACATAGGGGAATCAGGTTGTCCCACGTGGGGCTCACAGTCTTAATCCCCATTTTACAGATGAGGGAACTGAGGCACAGAGAAGTTAAGTGACTTGCCCGCAGTCACACAGCCGACAAGTGGCAGAGCTGGGATTCGAACTCATGAGCCCTGACTCCAAAGCCCGTGCTCTTTCCACTGAGCCACGCTGCTTCTCCCCACTGAGCCACGCTATCAATCTGGCATCTGATTAAACCTTTTTTCCTCGGTGCACTCCCCATTCTGCATCGCCTATGCAATTGGAACTGTGACCTCTGGGCATTTGATATTCACCCCACCCCTGCCCCCACAGCACTAATGTGCAGCTTAGTTACAACTTTGAATTATTATAAATTATTTATATTAATGTCTTTCTCCTCTATACTGTGAGCTCGTTACTGACAGAAAATGTGTCTGCTAATTCTGTTTTATCATACTTTCCCTAATGCTTAGTACAGTGCTCTGCAAATAGTAAGTGCTCAATAAACCCCAATGATTGACTGATTGATTGGAGCTGGGATCAGAAAGATCTGGAGAGGTGCCTGCATCAATCTGAAATCGGGCTTAGAAAGATCCTAGAGAAGGATCCAGATAATAGTAATAATAATAATGTTGGTATTTGTTAAGCGCTTACTATGTGAAAAGCACTGTTCTAAGCGATCAGTTTGTCCCATATGGGGCTTACAGTCTTCATCCCCATTTTACAGATGAGGTATCTGAGGCCCAGAGAAGTTAAGTGACTTGCCCAAAGTCACACAGCTGCAAGAGGCAGAGCCAGGATTAGAACCCATGACCTCTGACTCCCAAGCCCGTGCTCCTTCCACTGAGCAACGCTGCTTCTCTAATGAATTTGGAACCAGACTCAGAATGATCTGGAGACATGGACTCTCCCAAGCGCTCAGTGCAGTTCTCTGCACATAGTAAGCACTCCTTAAATACCATTGATTGATTGATTATTGCCCAGATGAATCTGGAACTAAATTCAGAAGGTTGACTGGAAAATCTACTTGCCCACTCTTTTCCATCTCTCCCTCAATCTCTCTCTTCTCTCTCCCTTTCTGTCTTTCTCTTTCACTCTCTCTCTTTCTCTCTCATCAACATTCATGGTATAGTTTGTAGAGTAAATAGAAGCATTTCCTTTCACCTTATTTCTTTCATAACATCACACGTCACAACATTGCAAATCTATGGGCTTTTGAATGGGTTTAGAATTGAAGGCAAAATGGAGAGCCAATTTTGACAGGTAATGTCTCAAACTGTGTTTGCCATCTCCTCTCATACCTCTCAGCACAAAAAAATAAGAGTTGTTTCATCGCCCACGGTCAGTCAGCCAGTTTCCATCTCACCTGATTTTTTTCCCCTGAGGTCTCTCTTCAGACGGTCAATATTTACCTAGTTTTCCAAGCTCTGCATTTTCCTAAAATTCACTTTGTGAGTTGTCCAATTTCCTTTTTTTATGTGAAAGCTTTGATCACACCACAGCCCTCCCCTTAGGGACCCTGACCTTTTGGCTCAGCGACCTGTCCTGACTCTGTTGGGCTCTCCCTAGCGCTTAGCACAGTGCTCTGCCTACAGAAGGTGCTCAGTACATACCACTGACGGATTGTTGGACTGAGCAGGGAAGATTGGAAGATAACCTAGAGGATACAGGAATACCAGGCTCAGAGAGATGGAGATCTCAGAGACAGACTGATGGCACGACCCTGAAATATCTCCGGGATTGTGGTTGTGGGAGATAGGACTTGAAGGAAATAAGGCAGCTTGGCCTAGCGGAAAGAATGAGGACCTGGGTTCTAATCCCCGCTCTGCCACTTGTCTGCTGTGTTACCTTGGGCAAGTCACTTCATTTCTCTGTGCCTTAGTCATCTCATCTATAAAATGGGGATTAAGACTGTGAGGCCTATGGGGAACTGTGTCCAACCCAATTACCTAGTGTCTGGCCCAGCGCTTAGTACAATACCTGGCACATAGTAAGTGCTTAAGAAATAGCATTTTAAAAAGGGCTTATTTTGCTGGACAAATTCACTTTTTAAATCCTCAATCTTATTTATGAGTTATTACTGCATGCCCAGCACTATACTAAGCACTTGAGGGTACAATTTAACAGAGTTGGTAGATATATTCCCTGCCCACAAGGAGTTTACAGTCTAAAGGGAATAATTTTGATATTTACTAAGTTCATACTATATGACAAGCAATATACTAAGTGCTGGGATAGACACGGGATAATCAGGTCCCACGCAGTGCTCACAGAGTAAGTAGTAAGGAGAACCTCATTTTACAGATGAGGTAACTGAGGCACAGAGAAGTGAAGTGACTTGCCCAAGATCCCACAGCAGGCAATGGTGGAACCGGAATTAGAACCCAGGGCTTCTGACTCTCAGGCCCGTGCTCTTTCCAAGAGGTCGTGCTGCTTTCCAGAATCTTGACTCGACTCCAGTTGGGAGGGTGGAGCCTTTGGGGCAGCGAACTGAGGTCACTTTGGACCGAGTTCCTGGAATAAGCATCTAAAGCCAAAGGAATTCTTAGAGTTGCCACTTGCACACAAGCTCGAGGCCAGGCCGTTCCTGGGAGCCAAGAGTCAGGGAGTCGAGTCAGTCACTCAATTGTATTTATTGAGGCGGGAGGGATGAATAAAGGGAGCAAGTCAGGGTGATGCAGAAGGGAGTGGGAGAAGAAGAAAGGAGGACTTAGGGGTCTTGGAGGAGATGGGCCTTCAGTTAGGCTTTGAAGGCAAGGAGAGTCATGGTTTGACAGATATGCCCTTATCTGAAAATGTTGGTTCAATCTAGAGCAGGTTTCTCACAGGGCTTCTAGGGCCACTGTGACTCCAAAACCCAGCAAAAACTAGGAAGTTCAAGTTTTAAGAAATGCACAAGAATTCTTTGCAGCCTAAGCTTTGTCAATGAGCTGTCTGAGAGAACCTCAAGGCAAGAAAGAATCTTTTGCACACATGAAAAATGGAAAGCCTTTTTTTGTGGCTCTTTTAAAGGAAAAAAAGTACTTAATTTATTATTAAAAATATTAAATTTACCTAAAAGTGAATTAGTGATTCTTACTGGGGGACAAAAATGAACTCTTAAAGTTGAACTATATTTCAGTTGTATTATTGTTATTTTAACCACCTTGGCCATTTCAGTTTGCTTTTGCCAATCAAGACTGCTCTTTGTAGTACTTTCTCCAATAATAACAATACTGATAATAATAATGGTATGTTAAGTGCTTACTACCTGCTAAACACTGTTCTAAGCCCTGGGGTAGATACAGGATAATCAGGAGGGAGACAGTCCCTGTCCCCCATGGGGCTCACGCTAATCCCCATTTTATAAATGAGGTTACTGAGGCACAGAGACCCCATGACCTCTAGCAGCCAGGACTAGAACCCAAGTCTTTCTGACCCCCAGACCCGTGTTCTATCCACTAAGACAATGTGCTTGTGAGAATGGTATCTATTAAGTACTTATTATTGGCAATGTGGTAGATATATGATAATACGATTGGACACAATTCCTGTCCCACGTGGGGCTCACCCTGAGAGGGAGAACTGATATTTCATCCACAGTTTACAGGTAAGGAATTCGGTCAATCAATAAAAGGTAGTTGAGTCACTGATAAGTTTGGTGACGAAGCCTAAGTTCACGCAGCAGATGAGTGACAAGGCCGGAACTAGAACCCATGCCGATTCCCAGTCTTAGGCTCTTTATAAAATCAGAAACAAAAAAACAACTCATGCTCTCGAACTTTCAGAGGACACTGTGAAGCGTCATAAGATTTAGTTTCCTATCCTTTGCCATCATTATGTTATTCATACACTTCAGCCACTCTTCGTCTGCCCAAAAGGCATTCTAGGGGTTTATTGTATTTACACTCTGTTTCTTACCCAGGTAAATTCCATCTAGATCGTGCCAAGGAAAAGGGCAGAAGATCGGGACGGAGTTGCCCCAGATATTTTTCAAAAGCAGATTAGCTTTGGGTTTTTTTTAGGGTATTGGTTAAGCGCTTACTATGTGTCAAGCACTGTTTTAAGAGCAGGGGTAGATACAGGTTAATCAGAGTGGACACAGTCCCTGTATCCACATGAGGCTCACAGTCAAAGTAGGAGGGAGAGCAATGTGTCTGTTTATCATTCTATTGTACTCTCCCAAGTGCTTAGTATAGTGCTCTGCACACAGTAAGCACTCAATAAATGCAATTGACTGACTGATAAGTATTGAATCCCCCTTCTGCAGCTGAGGAAACTGAGGCCTAGAGAAATGAAGTGACCTGATCAAGGTTACACAGCAGGCAAGTGGTAGAGCTGGGATTTAGAGCCCAGGTCTTCTAGGCTTCCGGGTACGGGCTCTATTCATTAGGCCACACTGTTTCCACTTGTAAACAATCAATGGTTTTTGAGCGCTTACTGTGTGTAGAGCACTGTACTAAGCACTTGGAGAGTGCAGTAGAACAGAGTTTATAGACAGGTTCCGCACCTGTAACACCAGTTTCTTGCCAAATGACATCCAACCATCCATTGACAAGTCAACACAGTAAGCCCTCATCGATTGCAATTTCAGGAAAACAGGAAGAAACTCAACAACTAAGAGGTGTGAACTATCTCACTTGCAGTAGAAAATTTTTTAAAAAAAGGTATTAACTATGTGCCAGACACTGTATTAAGTGCTGGGGTGGATACAAGTTGATCAGGTTGGTCATAGTCCCTGTTTCACGTGGGGCTGACTGTCTCAATCACCATTTTACAGATGAGGTAACAGGCACAGAGAAGTGAAGTGACATGCCCAAGGACACACAGCAGACAAGTGGCAGAGCCGGGATTAGAAACATCTCTCCAGCCTGCTCTGTAAATCAGAGAACCAGTAAATCTTCTCGAGGGTTTATCCAGAGGAAAAGAGGTAAGCTGAAATGAAACGTGCCTTTATAAAGAATCATTTTTTTTCAAATGGTGTTTGCTAAGTGCTCATTATGTGCCAGGCACTGTACTGAGCGCTGAAGTAGATACAAGATAATCAAATTGAACTTAGCCTATGTCCCATATAGGGCTCACTCTCTTAATCCCCCTTTTACAGATGAGGTAACTGTGATGAGGCTGTAAACTCCTTGCGTGCAGGGAATGGTGGGTGTTATACTGGGTTTCTCCAGGCACTTAGTACAGTGTCCTGCACACATTGAGTACTTGACAAATACGACTGACTGATCGATTAAGACCTAGAGAATTGAAGTGACATGCCCAAGTTCACCTAGCAGACATGTGGCGGAGTCAGGATTAGAACCCATGACCTCTGACTCCCGAACCCGTGCTCTATCCACTCAGCCACGGTGCTTCTCTATCCTCCATCTCCTCCATTCTTTCTATGAAGAAGGAATCAGGGTCACTAATAGATTATGAACTTGAGTTTCTGGCTATTTTGAATTTGGTTTTTCCTTCATGTTTGGAAGAGGCCGTGTTTCAGATTAACTGTACCAGGCAAAACTCGAAACTGCATCTTACGAGTTATCAAATACCTCAAGATAGATTTGATACTTTGAAATACCTGATAAGGCATGACTGATATTGATTTTGGCAAAGTGTCAGCCAAGACACATGAAGTAAAATATGAGTTTTTCTTAACACGGGATGCATCAGGAACTCCTGTGCCGTCGGATACCTGAATGTGTAAACCAACATTTGTTAAGCCTTGATGGCCTCTCGGCTCAGCTGACACTTCTGGCAGTGTGAGTTCCTGTTTTGTTTAGTGTTTTAATGGTATTTGATGATGATGGAATTTTAAAATTCTTACTTCGTGCCAGGCATTGTGATAAACACTGGGGTTGGATACAAGCAAATTGAGTTAGACCCAGTGCCTGTCCCACATGGGGCTCACAATCTCAATTCCCCATTTTCCAGATAAGGGAACTGAATCCCAGAGGAAGTGAAGTGACTTGCCCAAGGTCACACAGCAGACAAGTGATGGAGCCTGGTATTAGAACTCAGGACCTTCTGACTCCCTGGCCCGGGGTGTCTCCACTACGCCATGCTTTTAAGACCTTATTACATGCCAGGCACACTTCTGAGTGCTGGGGTAGACACCAAACAATCAGATTGGACCCAGTCCCTGTCCCACATGTGGCTCACAGTCTTAATCCCCATTTTACAGACAAGGGAACTGAAGCCCAGAAAAGTGAAGTAGTGTCTCCTAGGGGATAGACCTTGGAGCCAGATAGGACCTGAGTTCTAATTCCGCTTCTGCCACTTGTCTGCTGTATGCCCCTGGGCAGTCACTTCATTTCTCTGGGCCTCAGTTGCCCCATGCGTTAAAATAGGGATCTGTGACCTGTTCTCCCACCGATTTAGACTGTGAGCCCCATGTGAGACAGGGACTGTGTCCAACCTGATGATCTTGTCTCTAGCTCAGAGTTCAGTCTGATGGTTCATTCATTCAATAGTATTTATTGAGCGCTTACTATGTGCAGAGCACTGTACTAAGCGCTTGGGATGAACAGGTCGGCAACAGATAGAGACAGTCCCTGCCGTTTGACGGGCTTACGGTCTAATCGGGGGAGATGGACAGACAAGAACAATGGCAAAACAACATATGCCACAATTATTATTATCATCTTTACCATAAATATTATCCATCCACCTCCACATCAAACAGAAACTCTTTACCATCAGCTTTAAAGCTTCCATTCCCTTGCCTCCTCCTACCCTCCCCTCCCTTCTCTCCTTCTCCATCCCAGCCTGCACACTCTGCTCCTCTGCTGCCGCTCACCTCCTCACTGGGCCTCCTTCTCGCCCATCCCGCCGCCGACCACGTCCTGCCTCTGGCCTGGAACGTCCTCCCTCCTCAAATCCAATAGACAATGATTCTCCCCCACCTTCAAAGCCTTCTTGAAGTCTCATCTCCTCCAAGAGGCCTTCCCTGACTAAGTCCTCCTTTCCTCTTCTCCCACGCCCTTCTGCGTCACCCTGACTTGCTCCCTTTATTCATCTCCCTTCCCAGCCCCAGAACACTTATGTCCTTATCTGTCATTTATTTATATTAATGTCTGTCTGCCCCTCTAGACTGTGAGTTCATTGTGGGCAGGAAATATCTGTTTATTGTTATATTGTACTCTCTCCCAGTGGCTTAGTACAGAACTCTTCAGACAGTAAGCATTCAATAAATACGTTTGACTGACTGATTGACTAGAGATTCGAGGCCGATTCTCCCACCTATAAAGACTGGAAGCCTCATGTACGACAGGGACTGTAAGCTCGTTTTGGGCAAGAAATGTGTCTGTTTATTGTTATATATAGTATTCTCCCAAATGCTTAGTAAAGTACTCTGCACGCAGTACACACTCAATAAATACAATTGAATTGACTGAATGAATGAAAGGGACTGTGTCCAACCTGATTATCTTGTCTTTACCTCAGAGCTCAGTATGATGCTTGGCACACCATAAGCACTTAAATACCACAATTATTATCGCTATCGTTATTATTATTATTATTTTCATCCATCCTCCCTCCTGACAGATGGATGCCTTCGGAGGATTTACAGTGAGGCCTGAAAACAGAGGGGAGAAGTTTTAGGAGAGAAAGTAGGCCGAGAGGAGAAATCAGAGGATTTTTAAGACCAAGTGACCTGGTAAAAGGGAGCAGGAAAGACAGAAGGCCAAACATCCGTCTGACAGATGAGGCAGGAAGGAGGTGGGGAGAAGCTGTCACAAACGGGTCACGGGAAACCGGGATGAGGCGACGGGGTGGGCTGAGATCAAAGCCTGACAACAGGAAATGGAGATGATGCAAAGAAGCAGCTGCTGAATTTGGCCATGCTCGGAATACCGGGGGACGGGAAACGGTGGGCGGCAGGAGAGGGAGAAGCGAAGACTCGCTCCCGTGTTCAAAACGCCACCGGACACTTCAGAAGAAAACCTAGCTGGTCCCTGAGGAGGAGGATGGAGTAGAAAGATGAGAAAAACTCCATTTTCACAATGAGACCTTCTTTTAGGCAAGCACAACAGACTCCGGGAGGCTGTTTTCATCCATGGCGATCAACGCATTGCAATACAGAATGTTCCCCTCCAAACACCCGATTGTTTTAGGTACGCACAGAAGCTACCGGTTCCGTTTCCGGGCTTTAGTTTATTGGCCTTGACTCTCAGGCCTAAGAAGGTGACATAAGTAGAATAATAATAGTGGTATCTAAGTACTCACTAGAGCCCGAGCCTGGGAATCAGAAGCTCATGGGTTCTAATCCCGGCTCCACCACTTATTTGCTGTGTGACCTTGGGCAACTCACTTAGGTTCTCTGGGCCTCAGTGACCTCATTTAAAATGGGGATTGAGACTTTGAGCCCCACATGGGACAGGGACTGTTTGCAAACCAATTTGCTTATATTCACCCCAGCGCTTAGTACAGTGCCTGGCACATAGTAAGCCTGTTTACCTGTTTTGTTGTCTGTCTCCCCCCTTCTTGACTGTGAGCTCACTGTTGGGTAGCATTTGCCTCTATTTGTTGCTGAATTGTACTTTCCAAGTGCTTAGTACAGTGCTCTGCACACAGTAAGCGCTCAATAAATACGAGTGAATGAATGAAATAAGTGCTTAACAAGTACCATTATTATTATTATTGTTATTATTATTATTATGTTCCAAGCCCCATACTAAACACCGAGGTAGATACAAAATAATCAGTTCCCATGTGGGGCTCCCCATCTAAGTAGGAGGGAGAACAGGTTTTAAACCCCATTTTACAGAAGAAGGAACTGGGAGAGAACAGAGAAGTAAAGTGACTTGCCCAAGGTCACACCTCAGAGGGCATAGACAGTGACCTCAGAGCCTTTAATCACACCCCCTCCCTGGCTTTTACCTTTATTTGGCTTGTCGTGCGATTCCGTGAGGAACTGGCTAATTCGGTCTGAGGGAATCGCAAAGGAAATCCCGGCTGTCACTTTCAAAGTGTTTATCCCAATTACTTCTCCATCCTGTGGAAAGAGAGAACTGTGTGAGGGGCTATCCAAGGATAGTAAAGTAAACCATACCGACTTTACATATTTCAAAAGATTAAATACCATTTATCAAGAAAGAGCTGTTTTTCCAGTAAGATATGCCATTGGTGTGTTCTAAAAATGGTCTTGAGGTAAGGTTCTTTACCAGTTTCTAATTTTATTCTCTCATCTGCGGTAATCTAGTTGTAAACATGGGATACACCATGTGACCTGCTTTCTCCGCTAGGCTGCTCTATTCCTCAAGAAATTCACTCAGATGTGCTGCTTTTAAAGGTTAAGGAAGGTGAAATTGTTGGCTCAAACAGCGCTCTATCATAATATAGATTTTTTATTATTCACACTGATATGTATTACATGTATTCAATAATATATCTTACATACCATAAATAGTGCTAAGATACATAGAGATTTCATTAATCAATAGCCTTTTATTGAGTATCTGCTGTGTGTAGAGGACTGTACTGAACCCTGGGGAGAAAAGAATAGACTTAGAAGAGCTAATTGCTTTCCTAAAGGAAATATATCTATTTTATCCATCTACTTTATCTATTTATGTATCCTTATCTTCTTATCTTTATTCATTCATTCAAACATATTTATTGAGCTTTTACTGTGTGCAAAGCACTGTACTAAGTGCTTGGGAGAGTAAAATACAAAAACAGATACATTCCCTGCCTACAGTGAAATCTACCTATTTATCTTTCTATCTTATCCATCTACTTTATCTATGTATGTATCTTTACCTATCTTTATCTTTCTATCCATCTACCCATCTATGTCATCTATCTTATTGATGTCTGTTTACTTGTTTTGATGCCTGTCTCCCCTTCTAGACTGTGAGCCTGTTGTGGGCAAGGATCATCTCTGTTACTGAATTGTACTTTCCAAGCATTTAGTACAGAACTCTGCACACAGTAAGCGCTCAATAAATGTGATTAAATGAATGAATCTTACCCATCTAGTCTATGTATCTATGTATCTTTACCTATCTATCCATTCATTCATTCAATTGTATTTATTGAGCACGTACTCAATACTCAGCACTTACTAAGCGCTGTACTAAGCGCTTGGGAGACTACAGTGCAAAAACAAAGACACATTCCCTGCCCACAGAGAGACCTACCTACCCACCTCTCTAATCCATCATCTCTGTATCTTCACTTCTCTTTAACTATCTATCAGGCAATCCATCTATCTAAATTACCTATCTTATCCATCTACTTTATCTCTCTCTGTATATCTACCTACGTGGCTCAGTGGAAAGAGCACGGGCTTAGGAGTCAGAGGTCATGGGTTCTAATTCCGGCTCCTCCACTTGTCAGCTGTGTCACTTTGGGCAAGTCATTTAACTTCTCTGGGACTCAGTTACCTCATCTGTAAAATGGGGATGAAGACTGTGAGCCCCACATGGGACAATGTGATGACTTTGTATCTACCCCAGTGCTTAGAACAGTGCTTGGCACATAGTAAGCGCTTAACAAATACCAACATTATTATTGTTATTATCTATTCATCCATCTATCTTTGGGGACAACTGGGAGGAGGGAAAAAAGAGGGACAGAGAAAGTTTGATCTTCCCAGTGAATACAGCGATTGGTTACCCTCTAGACTGTAAGTTTGTTACGGACAGGGAACGTGTCTGTCAAATTCAGTTGTACTAAACTATCCCAAGCACTCAGCATGTAGCAAGCACGCACCAAGATGGCCTCCTCACCATGAAGGAGAGCTTGACGGGAGATTACAGGTTACAGGGCCCCGATGAGCCCACAAGGCCTGGATTTTGATCTCGAACCTTGATCTCGTCTGTCTCGCCGCCGACCTCTCACCCACATCCTGCCTCTGGCCTGTAACGCCCTCCCTCTTCATAGCTGACAGACTATTAAGTGTATATATCTATAATTCTATACATATCTATAATTCTATTTATATTGATGCCCGTTTACTTGTTTTGATGTTTACCTCCCCTCTTCTAGACTGTAAGCCCGGTGTGGGCAGGGATTGTCTCTATTGCTGAATTGTACTATCCAAGAGCTTAGTACAGTGTTGTGCACACACTAAGTGCTCCATAAATACGATTGAATGATTAAATACTCTCCCCACCTATAAAGCCTTATTGAAGGCCCATCTCCTCCAAGAGGCCTTCCCTGACTTACGCCCTCTTTCCCTTTTCTTCATCTCCCTTCGGTGTTGCCCTGACTCGCTCCCTTTGACATGGTGGATAGATCTAGGGCCTGGGAGTCAGGAGGTCATGGGTTCTAATCCTGCCTCTGCCATTTGGCTGCGGTGTGACCTTGAGTAAGTCATTTCACTTCTCTGGGCTTCAGTTACCTCATCCAAAAATAGGGATTGAGACTGTGAGCCCCATGTGGAATAGAGACTGTGCCCAACCTGATTTACTAGTATTCATTGATTCAATAGCATTTATTGAGCACTTAATATGTACAGAGCACTGTACTAAGCACTTGGAATGTACAATTCGGCAACAGATAGAGACAATCTCTGTCCATGGACAGGCTTACAGTCTAATTGGGGGAGACAGACAGACAAAAACAGTAGCAATAAATAGAATCGAGGGGATGTACATCTCATTAACAAAATAAATAGGGCAATAAAAATATATACAAATGAGCGGACGAGCACAGTGCTGAGGGGAGGGGAAGGGAGAGGGGGAGGAGCAGAGGGAAAGCGGGGGAAAAGGGCACTTAGCTGAGGGAAGGTGGTGGGGGGGTAGAGGGGGAGCAGAGGCAGCAGAGGGAAAAGGGGAAGGTCAGTCTGGGAAGGCCTCCTGGAGGAGGTGAGCTCTCAGAGGGGAAGAGAATGAGTTTGGCAGAGGTGAGGAGGGAGGGCGTTCCAGGACCGTGGGAGGACGTGGGCCAGGGGTCGACGGCGGGATAGGCGAGAACGGGGGATGGTGAGGAGGAGGGCGGCAGAGAAGCGGAGCGTGCGGGGTGGGCGGTAGAAAGAGAGAAGAGAGGAGAGGTAGGAAGGGGCAAGGGGATGGACAGCCTCGAAACCTAGAGTGAGAAGTTTTTGTTTCGTGCGGAGTTTGATAGGCAACCATCTACCCACCCCAGTGTTTAGAATTATTTATGTTAATGTATGTCTCTCCTTCTAGACTGTAAGCTCGTAGACAGGGAATGGATTCATTCATTCAATCGTTTTTATTGAGCGCTTACTGTGTGCAGCTCACTGTACCAAGCGTACTATATTGTGCTATTGTACTCTCCCACAGCACAGTTCGTTGTGGACAGGGAATGCATATGTTATGTTGTTCTATCGTATTCTCCCAAGGGCTTAGTTCAGTGCTCTGCACACAGTAAGTGCTCAGTAAATGCCAGTGTGACTGGATATCTTTCCTCAACTCCTAACATCTTTCCGTCAGACATTTTGCACAATTGGTTTCCTGATTGTTTGAGAGCCGCCCCTGTCCTGCGGGATTGCCCTTGTTTTCTGTCCCTGGTGAATACTGTCATGTCACGGGCAGGAGCAACTGGCTATAGAAAAGCTCCCCTGCAAAAATAAACTCAAAATTCTGCAGATGAGGGAAAGCTGTGATTCTGGGAACGACCTTTCCATTTCCTTTCCCGTGCAGGAAAACAAAGCCGTGTGTGCATGTGCCACGGAAGGATTAAGGTCTCTTTGGAAATAGAGAATTACATTTATCCACTCACAGCTCCCCTGCTCCTCCCCAAATTAAAAGTAAATTAAGAACCAACCTGTGAAGGTAAACTTACCAAATTAACCAGCGGTCCTCCAGAATTTCCATACTGTGAAAGAAGAGAAAAGGTTTCAAATTTCCTCATTCTACCCCATTGCATTAAAAAAAATTATAATTGCATTTTTTTAAATGGTATTTCTTCTTCTTCTTTCATTCATTCACTAGTATGTGCTTGATACTGTAATAAGTGCTGGGGGAGAAATAAATTAATCAGTTTGGATACAATCCCTGTCCCACATGGAGCTCATGGTCTTAATCCCTATTTTTCAGATGAGGGAACCGAGGCCCATAGAAGTGATTTGCCCAAAGTCACATAACTGACATTTAGCAGTGCTGGGATTAGAACCCAGGTCTTCTGAATCCCAGACCTGTGCTCTTTCCACTAGGCCACATTGCTTACTGATTCCAATTCCAATCGCAATAATGGATAATAAAGCTGCCCCTTAATGGTAGCTGCTACTAAAGATAACTTAAATATATATATCACTCAATTCATGGAATTTATTGAACAGCTGGCAGTAGCAATATTTATTAATACTTACATTAATTTTTATATATAGTATATGTCTATATTTAATATAAATAATATATTATTATATAATAAATGTATTTAATATTTATTAATACTGTGTTTACTGAGTACAGAATACTTTACTAAGCCCTGGGAAAGAGTACACAGGTGGGAATTGCACACGAACCTTGACCACTGAGAGGCTCACAATTTCACGGGGTGTAGAACGCTGTACTAATTGCTTAGGAGAGTTCACTACGCATAAAATCAATCAGTGGTATTTGCTGAGTGTTTATTGTGTGCAGAGCCCTGTAGGGAAGCAACACAGCCTAGTGGAAAGAGCATGAGTCAAGGAATTAGAGGACCTGGGTTCTAATCCCAGCTCTGCCTCTTGACTGCTGTGTGACCTCAGGTGAGTCACTTTATTTCTCTTTGCCTCAGTTTCCTCATCTGCAAATTGGGATTGTAGTATCCGTTCTCCCTCCTACTTTGTAAACCCATGTGGGACCAGACTGTGTTGTATCTATCCCAGTATTTAGTACGGTGCTTGGCACATAGTAAGCACTTAACAAATACCACAATTATTAGTATAATTAGTATTACTAAGTGCTCTGAAGAGTACATATGACAGAAGATGCAATTCTTGCCCTCAGAGTGATTAAAATTGAATTATGATAACCTCTTTAGGATAGAAATGTCTCCAGGGTTCATGATTCCTCTAGACTGTAAGCTCTCTGTGGGCAGGGAACATGTCAGTCAACTTTACTGAATTGTACTCACACGAGAGCTTAGTACAGAGCTCTTCACAGAATAAGCGGTCAATAAATACAAATCAATTGTATAGAGAGAGCTCTTATTGTGTGCAGGCCTTGTACTAAGCACTTGGGAGGATATTATTGTGGCATTTATTTATTGTGGCATTTGTTAAGCACGTACAATGTGTCAGGCACTGTACTAAGCGCTGGGGTGGATACAAGCAAAACAGGTTGGACGCAGTCCCTGTCCCTCGTGGGCCTCACGGTCTCAATTCCCATTTTCCAGCTGAGGGGACTGAGGCACAGGGAAGTGAAGTGACTTGCCCAAGGTCACACAGCAGACAGGTGAGGGAGACGGCATTAGAACCCATGACCTACTGAATCCCAGGCCGGTGCGCTATCCATTAAGCCATGCTGCTTCTCCAGTACAAAATACAATATTGTGCAATATAACAGAGATGGTAGACATCTTCTGTGCCCACAACAAGTGGTTACCAACAGTGATGATGATGGTTTCTGGCAGAGTTGAGGCTCAATAAAATATTGGTGACTGGCTGACTGCCTTAGGATATGTCAGCCTGAGTTTCTCTGAGCAAGGAAATTCATTCTGAAACTGCAGATTCTTGGGAAAAAGCACCACGTAGGACAGACAATTTTCCAACCCTCTTTCCCTTTTCCATTCCACCCTTTTCCCATATTTATAGACTCTTCTATAAAATTTGGATCAAAGTGCATTGGACAAAACCTTTTGACCTTGTCTTTGCTTAGAAGCTTGTTGCTACTTAATTTAAAAAATAATAATAAATATGGTATTTGTAAGGGCTATATGCCAAACACTGTTCTAAGCCCTGGGATAGATGTAAGCTAATCAGGTTGGACACAGTCTCTGTCCCCCATGGGGCTTACAGTCTTAATCCTCATTTTACAGATGAGGCCACTGAGGCACAGAGAAGTGAAGTGGCTTCCCCAAGGGCACACAGCAGACACGTGGCAGAGCTGGGATTAGAACTCACGTCCTTTGACTCCCAGGTCTGGGTTCTTTCCACGAGGCCACGATTGGTATCTGTTAAGTGCTTACTATGCTGAGCACTGTTCTAAGTCCTGGAGTGGATTCCAAGTGATTACATTTATTATTTTAGTTTTGAAGGAGGCAAAAGTCATAAAGGAGAGAGTTTCTTTGAAGGAACTTCCTGTCTTGTGGGCTTCATGCTGTTTTTCCTTTTTTCCCCAAAGGCTTCTTTGTTTAGCATTTCTAGCGAGAATGTCAAGATTCCATCAAGTCAGTGGGGAGGGTAGGTACAGCATTTAAGTGATTTCCCAAACCAATTTATGTTTTCCTTCCTGTGAGAAAATTTCCAACTCTAATAAAATATGAAACCTGAGGTAAACAAGGCGTCGCCTCAGTTCACTGATTTGGAAAAGGGTCAAGTAATAATAATAAGAATGGCATTTGTTCAGCTCTTACTATGCATCAAGCACTGGCCTAAGCGCTGGGGTTTGCTGGGGAGCCAGTATGGCTTAGTGGAAAGAGCATAGGCTTGGGAGTCAGAGGACGTGGGTTCTAATCCTGGCTCCGCCACTTGTCTGTTGTGTGACCTTGGTAAGGCACTTAACTTCTCTGTGCCTCAGTTACCTCCCTGGTAAAATGGGGATGAAAACTGTGAGCCCCATGTGGGACAACCTGCTTTACTTGCATCTACCCCAGCGCTTAGGCCAGTGCTCGGCACATAGTATGTGCTTAACTAATACCATAATTATTATTAAAATACAAGCTAATGCGGTTAGTCTCCTCTAATGCTGATTTTAGGAATAGGAATTTCCAAGGGCCGAGATCAGCAGGGAGCGATCCAGGATATCCGACAAGCTAAAATTCCCACTGCTGATGAGTCTGTATTCCTTTACATGTTGGGAAAAGCTTTTCCGAGAACTGGACTTTGAAGATCTGGTCTGTCAATTATTTGTATTTATTGAGCGCTTACTGTGTGCAGAGCACAGTACTAAGCTCTTTAGAGTTTTCTTTTTGCAATGGTATTTGTTAAGCACTTACTAAGTGCCTGGTACTGTATTAAGCACTGGGGCAGGTAGAAGCTAATCAGGTTGGACACAGTCGGTGTCCAAAATAGGGGTCACAGTAATAATCCCCATTTGTATATCTGAGGTAACTAGATTGGGAGAACAAGATATAACGGAGTCGGTAGACACATCCCCTGCTCCCAGCGAGCTTATGTGTCTTGAGCTTCTGCTGGCATTTTCTGAAGTGCTCAGTACAGCACCCCACATCCTCCTTCGGGCACTCAATAAATGCCACTGCTACTTATCCCTTCCTTCTTGGAATGTAGACACTTCTTTTTTTTCATCAGTGGTATGTGTTAAGCACTTACTATGTGCCAAGCACTGTTCTAGGTCCTGGGGTAGAGACTGGTAGTAAGCTCATTGCGGGCAAGGGATGTGTCTGTTTATTATTGTTTATTCTGTGTATTCTGTTTATTCTGTTACCGATTTGTACATTCCAAGCGCTTAGTACAGTGCTCTGCACATAGTAAGCGCTCAATAAATACTATTGAATGAATGATTGTACTGTCCTTTTCCAAGTGCTCAGTGCAGGGCTTGGCACACATTAAGTACTTAATAATTATGATCGAATGAATGAATGAATTTCATTCATTCATTCAATAGTATTTATTGAGCACTTACTGTGAATGAAAGGTTGGTTGCAACCCATATTACATATTGGGCTCTCAGTCTCAATCCCCATGGCATAGTGGGTAGAGCCCGGGCCTAGGAGGCTGGGAGTCAGAAGGTCATGGGTTCTAATCCTGCCTCTGCCTCTTGTTTGCTGTGTGACCTTGAGGAAGTCACTTCACCCCTCTGTGCCTCAGTTACCTCATCTGGAAAATGGGGATTGAGACTGTGAGCCCCATGTGCGACGGGGATTGTGACCAACTTGATTAGATTGTATCTACCCCGGCATTTAGTGCAGCGCCTGGCACATAGTAAGTGTATACCAAATTCCACAATTATTACTCTTATTATTATAGATGAGGAAACTGAGGCTCAGAGAAGCTCAGAGACTTGCCCAAGGTCCCATTTGCCCAAGGCCCAAGTGAAGTGATGGAGCCAAGCTGAAAATCGAGATCCTTCTTCCTCCTAAGGCCGTGCCCTAGCCACTCGGCCACACTGCCTTTCCCTACCAAATGTCTCTATTGTATGACCTAGGTCAAGTCACTTCACTTCATCTGTAAAATGGGGATGGACCCCGTGAGTCCTCTGTGGGACAGGGACCGTGTCCAACCCGATTTGCTTGTAACTACCCCAGCGCCTAGTACAGCTCCCGGCACATAGTAAGCGCTTAAACACCCCAGTGATGATTTTTATGCTCCTGAACGTGAGTCCTCGTGGCTTTCACTTGGCCGGGCGCCCACGACTCACGTTGATGATGGCGTCCGTCTGAATGTAGTCCATGTCCGAGTCCTTCAGGCCGAGCTCCTTCCCGTCTCGCTGGGCCGTGCTGACGATTCCCGTCGTCACCGTGTTCTGTAAGGCAAAGGGGCTTCCGATGGCCACGACAAACTCTCCGGGCCGCAGGTCAGATGAGTGACCCAGCAACAACACTGGAAGTTTTTTCTAGGGGTGGAGAGGGTCAAAAAGAGAGAAAATTTACAAGGGGCTTCGCCATCTGTTGTGCAAGGAAGATAGATAATCATCTTTATTGAGCACTTATTGGGCGCAGAGCACTGTAATAAGCATTTGGAAGAGGACTTTACAACAATTAACAGACACATTCCCTGCCCACAACAAGCTTCCTCTCTAAAGGAAATTACCACTGAGGTGGCCACGTGGTTTCCAATCACCCCAACGTTTACTAACTGATGGTAAAGAGGAGAAGCAGCATTGCCTAATAGAGTCCGGGCTTGGGAGGCAGAAAGACCTGGGTTCTAATTCCGGCTCTGCCATTTATCTGCTGTGGGATCTTGGACAAGTCACTTCACTTTTCTGGGACTCAGTTTCCCTCATCTGGAAAGTGAGGATTAAGACTGTGAGCCCTATGTGGGACAGGGATTGTGTCCTCATGAGCAGGGAACGTGTCTCTCTGTCGTCGTACCGTCCTCCCCGAAGTGCTTAGTACAGTGCTTGGCACACAGTAAGTGCTCCATAAATATGGATGAATGACTGAATGCCTCCAAGGCCTGAGCTCTTTCCCCTAGATCACTCCACCTGACAGCTAGATTGATTGATTGATTCATTCATTCGATCATATTTTTTAAGCACATACTGGGTGCAGAGCACTGTACTAAGTGCTTGGGAAAGTACACTACAACAGGGGACAGTGACATTCCCTGCCCACAACGAGCTTACAGTCTAGAGGGTTGCAGACAGACATCGATACAAATAAATAGATAGAGATGGACATAAGTGGTGTGGGGCTGGGAGGTGGGAAGAGCAAAAGAAGCAAGTCAAGTCGATGCAGAAGGGAGTGGGAGATGAGGAAAAGTGGGGCTTAGTCTGGGAAGGCTTCTTGGAGGAGATGGGCCTTTCAGTAAGCCTTCAGTAAGGCTTCATTAGGGCTTTGAAGGGGGGAAGTGTTTGTCTGTGGGATTTGAGGAAGGAGGGTGTTCCAGACCAAAAGGCAGGACATGGGCCAGGGGTTGACGGCGGGGCAGGTGAGATGGAGGCCCAGTGAGGAGATGAGCGGCAGCAGAGGAGAGGAATGTGCAGGCTGCGATGGAGAAGGAGAGGAGGGAGGGGAGGAAGGAGGGAGCGAGGGGATGGACTGCTTGGAAGCCAGTTGTGCAGAGTTTTTGTTTGCTATGAAGTAGACGGGCAACCACTGAAGATTTTCGAGGAGGGGTTGACATGCCCAGAGAGTTTTTGTAGAAAGATGATCTGGGCAGCAGAGTGAAGTTGGGACTGGAGCAGGGAGAGGCAGCAGTTTGGGAGGTCAGCAAGGAGGCTGATGCAGTCATCCAGGCGGGAGAGGATGAAGGTGGTAGCCGTTTGGAGGAAGAGGAAAGGGTGGATTTTAGCCAGGCTGTGCAGGTGGGACCGACAGGATTTGGTGCCGGGTTGACCCCCGGAGAGGGAGAGAGAGAAAGAAGGACGGTCTCTGCTCAACCCGGCCTGGGGATGACCGACCTTGGGGTTGATCTTGAGGGTGGCGATGTCGGACTTCTTGTCGATGTGTCGGATGGTCGCCTCGTAGGTGTGTCCGTCCTGCAGCTGGACCTTCAGCTGTTGGCGCCCCGAGGCCGCGTTGGAGCTGGTCACCACGTGGGCGTTGGTCACTATCAGCCCCGACTCCGACACGATGAACCCCGACCCGCTCGACAGGGGCACGTTCCGCCCAAACAGGGGATGCCTGAACCACGCACGGAAAACAAGCGTTATAATGATATAGTAACCTAGAATATATATCTGTATAGATATATTGTATCTGTTGCCAAATTGTACATTCCAAGCGCTTAGAACAGTGCTCTGCACATAGTAATAATAATAATAATGATGGTATTTAAGTGCTTACTATCTGCAGAGCACTGTTCTAAGCGCCAGGGGGATACAAGGTGATCAGGTTGTCCCACATGGGGCTCACAGTCTTAATCCCCATTTTCCAGATGAGGTCACTGAGGCTCAGAGAAGTTAAGTGACTCGCCCAAAGTCACACAGCTGACAAGCGACGGAGCCGGGATTAGAACCCATGACCTCTGACTGCTAAGCCCGTGCTCTTTACACTAAGCCATGCTGCTTCTCCTAGTAAGTGCTTAATAAATACTATTGAATGAAGGGATGAATGAATATAAAAATATAATAATGATGGTATGGGTTAAGCGCTATGAGTCAAGCACTGGAAATAATAATAATTATAGTATTTGCTAAGCGCTTACTATGGGCTATTCATTCATTCAATTGTATTTATTGAGCACTTACTGTATGCAGAGCACTGTACTAAGCACTTTGAAAGTACAATTCGGCAATAGATAGAGACAATCCCTGCCCAACAATAGGCTCACAGTCTAAAAGGAATAATAATAATAATATAAATACTTTATAATATTTATTTATAATAATTATAATATATAATACAATGTATAATCTTACAATTATAATAAACAATAATAATGATGATGGTATGTAGTATGCACTTATTATGGGTCAAGCACACAGGAAATAATAAAAATAATAATTATATTTAGGATATTTAAGTGCTTACTATAGGTCAAGAGTCGATAGTCACATACCCTGGCCACAACAAGCTGACTGACTAATCAAGACACCATATAAGATAGCAGAAACTTGTACTTGAGCCAGCTTTAAGAACCCCAGATTTAACTTTACAGTATGCTTACAAGTGCTTAGAACAGTGCTCTGCACACATTAAACACTCCAAAGTCAGTCAGTCTTATTTATTGAGTGCTTACTACTGTGTGCAGAACACTGCCCTGAGTACTGGGGAGAGTACAATACAATAATAAAAAGAGACACATTCCCTGCCCACAACAGGTTACAGTCCAGAGAGGGAGGCAGACATTAATAGAAATAAATGAAGGATATGGACATAAGTGGTGTGGGGCTGGAAAGGGGGATGAATAAATGGAGCAAGTCAGGATGACGCAGAAGGGAGAGGGAAAAGAGGAAAAGAGGGCTTAGTCAGGGAAGGCCTCTTGGAGGAGATGGATTTCAATAAGGCTTTGAAGGAGGGGAGAGGAATTGTCTGTGGGGTGTGAGGAGGGAGGGCGTTCCAGGCCAGAGGCAGGACGAGAAGGCAAGAGGTCGGTGCCCAGATAGATGAGATGGAGGCCCAGTGAGAAATTTGGCATTAGAGGAGCGGAGTGTGAGGGCTGGGCTGGAATAGAGAGGTGAGGTAGGAGGGGGCAAGGGGATGGACGGCTTTAAAGCCGATTGTGAGGAGTTTTTCTTTGATGCGGTGGCAATCACTGGAGGTTCTTGAGGAGCGGGGAAACACGGTCTGAATGTTACTGTAGAAAAATGATCCGGGCAGCAGAGTGAAGTATGAACTGGAGTGGGGAGAGACAAGAGGCAGGGAGGTCAGCGAGGAGGCTGATAGAGCAGTCATGGCGGGAGAGGATAAGTGATTGAATAGGAGGCCTCACAAAGATCGTTGGAGAGTTCTGAGCAGAGGTTTTTACATCTTATTCCCCCATGGCCGAATCGTACAAGTGATAATAATTATTAGACTTTAAAATCCTTTTGGGCAGGGAACATGTCTGCTAACTGCTTTGTATTGAATGCTCCTGAGTGCTTAGTATAATCATAATAATAATTACGGCATTTGTTAAGCGCTTACTATGGGCAAAGCATTGTTCTAAGCACTGGGGAGGATACACGGTGATCAGGTTGTCCCACGTGGGGCTCACATTCTTCATCCCCATTTTACAGGTGAGGGAACTGAGGCACAGAGAAGTGACGTGACTTGCCCAAAGTCACACAGCTGACAAGCGGCTGAACCGGGATTTGAACCCATGACCTTTGACTCCCAAGCCCATGCTCTTTCCACTGAGCCACGCTATAGTGCTCTGCACACATCAAGTGAGGAGAAGAAGGAAGAAGAGGAGGTGGAGAAGAATTATTATTATTATTTGGTGCTATGTGTCAGTCAGTTATATTTATTGAGCGCTTATTGTGTGCAGAGCACTGTAATAAGCACTTGAGAGAGGACAATAGAACAGAAACATCCTCTGCCCACAACAAGTTTACAGTCTAGAGGAAGTACTATTCTCTTTAGACTGGAACCTCCTTGTGGGCAGGAAATGTGTCTATCAACTCTGTTTTATTGTACTCTCCCAAGCGTTTAGTACAGCGCTCTACGCACGGTAAGTACTCAATAAATACGATCGATTATTAAGTACTGGAGTGGTAGAAGTTGATCAGGCGGAATGATGCACGAGGAAGGCAGCTCCTGGTTCAGAGAGGGTGGCTGAAAATCTGAAAAGAGAAGCAGTGCAGCCTAGCGGATCAAGCACGAGCCCGGGAGGCTGAGGACCTGGGTTCTAATCCTGTTTCCAACACTTGTCTGCCGTGTGATCTTGGGCAAGTCATTTCACTTCTCACCTCCTCTGTAAAATGGGGATTAAGACCGTGAGCCCCACGTGGGATAGGCACTGGGTCCAAACTCATTCGTTTGTCTCTAGAGCGGGGGTTAGTACAGTGCCTGGCACCTAGTAAGTGCGTAAAAAAAATACTGTTAAATTTAAAATAGTAGTCAAAAGGCAGAAGGAATAAGAGGGAAAGCTCCGGGCCCCACCTCAAGAAGAGCTCGATGTGAGCCACGGCCGGGGCGATCTTCTCTACCACATCAGCGATGAAGTTGAACTTGAATCTCGGACTGCTCAGCTGCTGCTCACCTGTACTGGCACAAAGAATTGGGCGTGTTAATAAGAAACGGGGAGGCCTAGTGATGACAATAATAACTGTGGGATTTGTTAAGCGCTTGCTGGGTGCTAGGCATTTCTCTAACCGCTGGGATAGGTACAAGCTAATCAGGTTGGACACAGCCCCTGTCCCACTTGGGGCTCACAGTCTTCATCCTCATTTTACAGATGAAGGAACGGAAGTCCAGAGAAGTGAAGTGACTTGCCACACGGCAGACATGGAGCAGGACCGGGATTTGAACCCACATCCTCTGACTCCCAGGCCCAGGCTCTTTCCACTAAGCCACACCACTCCTCCAAGGCCCCAAGAGTTCAGGCCTGGGAGACAGAGGACCTGGGTTCGAATCTGAACCCTGCCCCGGTCTGCCATGCGACCTGGGGTAAATCACTTCACTTCTCTGGGCCTCAGTTTCCTCAGTGGTAGAAGGAGGATTCAATACCCATTCTTCCTCCTACTTAGGTCTACGATTCCCATGTGAAATAGGGATGGTGTCCAACCAGATTGATTGAACAGTGTTTGGCACATAGTAAGAGCTTCACAGATGCCGTTAAAAAACAAACTCCCTTCCCCACTCAGAAACAAACAGATAAGAGAAAAGCAAAAATGCTTCTGGGGAATTGATTCAGTGAGGAAATCTGAATGGTTTGTTTCTCACAACAATCGGAAGTTTCCAGTCTATCGACCTGGGACTGATTCCACAGGCTCCTTCTCCTCCTCCTCTTCTTCTTTCTCTTCTTCCCTTCTCCTCCCTCCTCCTCACCTTCCTCAGCCCAAGATCCGTAAGAACTTACCATCCTAGTGGGAAGGGAACGTGTCTACCGACTCTGCAATATTGTACTCTCGCAAATGCTTAGTTCAGTGCCCTGCACCTGGTAAGCGCTCAATAAATACCCTTGAATGACTGTGTGAGAGATCAGAACTGCTCCAAACACCAGCCTTACGGCCTGTCCAAGAAAGCAGGAGTTGCTCATGAGAACCCTGGTAGTTATTCAAAGGCAACATGTGGAGTCAGATAATAATAATAATAATAATAACAATGGTGATGGTATTTGTTAAGGTCACACCACAGACAAGTGGCAGGGCCGGGATTAGAACCCAGGCCCTTCTGACTCCCAGGCCTGTGTTCTATCCACTACACCATCAATCAAGAGGACTTAATGAGCACCTATTGTGTGCAGAGCACTGTACTAAGCCCTGGGGGAGGCAGTGTGGCACCTTGGGAGAGCTGCAACCCCAGGAGTTGGAAGTCCCGGGTTCTAGTCCCAGCTCTGCCACCTGTCTACTGTGTGGCCTTGAGCAAGTCATTTAACCTCCCCAGGCCTCGGTTTCCCTATCTGTAAAAATGGGCATAATTGGGTCAGAAGGGCCTGGGTTCTGATCCTGCATTGGCCACACTAAGGTGTGGCTTAGTGGAAAGAGCCAGGGCTTGGGAGTCAGAGGTCGTGGGTTCTAATCCCGGCTCCGCCACTCCTCTGCTGTGTGACTTGGGGCAAGTCACTTCACTTCTCTGTGCCTCAGTGACCTCATCTGTAAAATGGAGATGAAGACTGTGAGCCCCACGTGGGACAACCTGATTAGCTTGTATCTACCCCCAGCACTTAGAACAGTGCTTGGCACATAGAAAGCACTTAACAAATACCATAATAATTAATAATTAATTCTGTGTGACCTCGGGCAAGTCACTTCACTTCTCTCTGTACTTACCATGTAACAGAAGGGACAGTTTCACGGATAGGACCACCAGGGGCGTGAATAGTGCTAAAATAGTAAAGATGTTCCTCAGAAGGAACAAAAGAATAACTGGAGGCAGTTAGAGTAACGGTGCTTGTGGGGGAACGTAGATCCTGTCCCACCCTCAGAGAAGGAGGGAAAGCAGACATTCCTCCCATTTTACAGGTGGAGAAACCGAAGACCAGAGAGGTTAAAGTGACTGGCCCGAGGTCACACCGCAGGAGAGGTTGAGACGGGAGACTAGAACCATGTTCTTCCCACTCCCGGCTGAAACTCCTTCCACGAAGCCAAGCTGGCTCCCTTTTTGTGTCAGGCTAATGGCTTTTAAAATGGTGATCGAATGCATGTGGTCCGGCCTCCCACTTAGCTGTTCAACTATTTTCTTGGTTTGGAACAAAGGAGGTTTCAGCGTTTGCCTCATGTGGCCTACATTTTTTCCCAAAATACCCATTTGGAACACCGCCCCATCCACTAACGCATTCATGACTTGGAAGCAGCTTGGCTTAGTGGCAAGAGCCCCGGCTTGGGAGTCAGAGGCCGTGGGTTCTGACCCCACCTCTGCCACTTCTCAGCGGTGTGACTTTGGGCAAGTCACTTCTCTGTGCCTCAGTTACTGATCTGTACAATGGGGATGAAGCCTGTGAGCCCACGTGGGACAACCTGATTGCCCTGTATCTACCTCAGCGCTTAGAACAGTGCTTGGCACATAGTAAGAGCTTAACAAATGCCATCATTATTTTTACTGTTATTGACACCCCACTGTCAGCTTTAATTCTTTGTCAAGGGTCCTTGTAGGGACATGGAGAAAAAGTCCCCACCGTACCGTACATATCCTAATACTTCCAGGGCTTGGGACGTAGTATACAAGTTCCCCAAAACACCTATGTCTATACCGTACATATCCTAATACTCCTGGGGACATGATGTACAAGTTCCCCGAACTACCTCTGTATGTACCATACACATCCTAATACTTCCAGGGACGTGGTGTAGAAGTTCCCAAAACGCCTATGTCCGTACTACATATCCTAATTCTTCTAGGGAGATGATGTACCGGTTGTCCAAAACACCTATGTCTGTACCATACATTCAGTCACTCATTCATTCAGTTGTATTTTTTGAGCACTTACTGTGTGTGATGAACTGTACTAAGTTCTTGGGAGAGTACAGCATAACAAAAATAGACAGATTCCTTACCCACAGTGAGCTCACAGTCCTAATGCTTCCAGGGTCATGGTGTACAAGTTCCAAAAGCATCTATGAGAAGCAGCATAGCTTGGTGCAAAGAGCCCGGTCTTGGGAGTCAGAGATTGTGGGTTCTAATCCCAGCTCCACCACTTAATAAAGTTGGTATTTGTTAAGCGCTTACTATGTGCAGAGCACTGTTCTAAATGCTGGGGTAGACACAGGGGAATCAGGTTGTCCCACGTGGGACTCACAGTCTTCATCCCCATTTTACAGATGAGGTAACTGAGGCACAGAGAAGTAAAATGACTTGCCCACAGTCACACAGCTGACAAGTGGCAGAGCCGGGATTAGAACCCACGACCTCTGACTCCCAAGCCCGTGTTCTTTCCACTGAGCCATGCTGCTGCCACTTGTCCGCTGTGTGACCTTGGGCAAGTCAGTTATTATATTTATTTATATTGATGCCTGTTTACTTGTTTTGATGCCTATCTCCCCCTCTTCTAGACTGTAAACCTGGTGTGGGCAGGGATTGTCTCTCTTTGCTGCTGAATTGTACTTTCCAAGTGCTTAGTACAGTGCTCTGCACACAGTAAGTGTCAGTAAATACGACTGTATGAATGAATTCTAATATTTAAGCACAAATCATGTACAAAACCCCATTCCCTTCTTCCTCTCATCTGTAATTTATTTTAGTGTCCATCTTCCCTGCTAGACTGTAAGCCCTTTGATTAACTTGTATCTACCGCAGTGCTCAGAACAGTGTTTGACTTAAAGTACGAATACTAATAGAGCCTTAAAAAATGAATCAATCAATGGTATTTATTAAGCTCTGTTTGCCAAGCCCTATGCTAAGCACCTCTAGACCATAAACTCGTTTTTAGATGGTAAAATCAATCAGTCAGGGGTACTTAATGAGCACTTACTCTGTGCAGAGCACTCTACTAAGTGCTTGGGAGAGTACAGCCCAAAAGAATTAGCAGCCACGTTCCCTGCCCATAATAAGCTTACAGTCTAGACGCCGCTGACTGAAATACATCTCCTCCAAGAGGCCTTCCCCGATTAACCCTCTTTTCCTTGGCTCCCTTTTGCTTCTGTGCCATCTACACATTTGATCTGTGCCCTCTGGGCATTTGATATTCACCCCACTCTCAGCCCTCAGCATTTATGTATATATCGTTAAATTATAGATTATGAATTATTTCTAAAAATGTCTGTCTCTCTCTCTAGACTGTAAGCTCCCTGTGGGTGGCAGGGGAATGTGTCTACCAACTTGGATTCAAGCAAATCGGGAAGGCTGTGAGCCCCCTGTGGGACAGAGACTGTGTCCAACTTGACTTGCTTGTATCCACCCCAGCGCTTAGTACAGTGCCTGTGTGTAGTAAGCTCTTAACAAATACCATTATTATTACTAGTATTATTATTATTACATTGGGGATTAGGACCGCGAGCCCTATGTGGGACAGGGACTGTGACCAACTCGATTAACTTGTATCTACCTCAGCGCTTAGGACAGTGTTTGATGCATAGTAAGCGATAGAGCCTGGGCCTGGAGTCAGATAAGGTCATGGGTTCTAATTCTGGCTCTGCCATTTGTCTGCTGGGTAACCTGGGGAAAGTCACTTTACTTTTCTGTGCCTTAGTTACCTTATCTGTAAAATGGGGATTGAGACTTTAAGCCTCACATGGGATAGAGACTCTGTCCAACCCACTTTGTAAGAATAATAATGATGGTATTTGTTAAGCACTTACTGTGTGCCAAGCACTGTTCTAAATGCTGGGGAAGATACAAGCTCATCAGGTTGTCCCATGTAGGGCTCACAATCTTAATCCCCATTTTACAGATGGGGTATTTGAGGCACAGAGAAGTGAAGTGGCTTGCCCAAGGTCACATAATAGACAAGTGGCAGAGCTGGAATTAGAACCCGTGTCCTCTGACTCCCAAGTCTGTGCTCTTGTCACTGAGCCATGCTGTTTCTCATCTACCCCAGTGCTTAGTACAGTGCCTGTAAACACTTGTCAAATACCATTATTATCATCATTATTATTAATAACAAATACCATAAAAAATGAATAAAGAAAATCCAGGGCCTAGCCTCCTCCCAGGCAGCTTGGTACCCCCAATCAGAGTTGAGGTATTTAATACATTGCTCCACACACAGGAAATGCTTGGCTTAGTGAACAGAGCCCAGATCTGGGTGTCAGAAGGACCCAAGTTCATTCATTCATTCATTCAACTGTATTTATTGAGCTCTTACTGTGTGCAGAGCACTGTACTAAGACAAATCCTGCCCACATCAGGCTTACAGTCTAGAGTGGGGGAGATAGACATCAAAACAAATAAACAGGCATCAATATAAATAGAATTCTAGATCTCTACACTAATCCCTGCTCTGCCAATTGCTTGCTGGGTGCCCTGTGGGCAAGTCACTTTACTTCTCTGTGCTTCAGTTCTCTCATCCACAAAATGGAGATGAAGAGTGTGAGCCCCACATGGGACAGGGACTGGGTCCAACCTGCATTACTAGACTAGACTCGGAGCCCATTGTTGGGTAGGGATTGTCTCTATCTGTTGCCAATTGTTCTTTCCAAGCGCTTAGTACAGTGCTCTGCACACAGTAAACGCTCAATAAATACAATTGAATGAATTGAATGAATGAACGGGTATCTACCCCAGTGCTTAGAACAGTGGTTGGCACTTTGTGCTTAACCAATACCGTTATTATTAAAAACCAGAGATCGGTTGAGAGACGACCCCACCGGGGATTAGATGGGTTTCTGCCCCGAGATCGAAAGACGGTTTCTGTTCTCCGAGAAACCGTTGGTTGTTCTCAGCGCCGGAATCCGACCTGTGCCGGGTTCAAAGCCCTGCTCCACCTAGGCAGAGTTTGAGCCGTTTGACGACTGCTGGATAAATGGGTTGTCGCAAAGTACGCTGTGGTGTGGGCTTGAAACTTCACTTCGACACACTCCTCAGACTAAACAACGTGACAACTTTCCCAGCCAGCAGGAAGAAATCTTAAGGATGAATTAATGCAGCATAAACATGCAGGGGAACGTGGCCGGATCCGTCTAGCCTGAGCTCCCGCCGGCTCTACGTTTCTTCTTTCCAGTAATGATAATAATTATTCTGGCATTTGTTAGGCGCTTACTGTGGGCCAGGCACTGTACTAAAAGCTGGGGTGGATATAAGGGTTGGACATGGTCCCTGGCCCACGTGGGGCCCAAAGTCTCAATCCCCTTTTGACAGATGAGGGAACTGAGGCCCAGAGAACTGAAGTGACTTCTCCAAGGTCACCCGGCAGACAAGTGGCAGAGCTGGGATTAGAACTCACAACCTTCTGACTCCTAGGCCCGGGCTCTATCTTTTATGCCGTGTAGCTTCTCAAAGCGGGAAGGGTCACCCAGGTTTGGGAAATTTTGATAGACATGGGAATCGTGTGGATCAGCTGATAGCAGGGAAAATAGACTTTGTCTTTTGCTCTGGATGCCAAAGGAAGTCATTTGTTTGATAATAATAATAATAATATTGGCAGAAACTAGACTGTAAGCTCATTGTGGGCAGGGAATGTGTCTTTATTGTAGCGTACTCTCCCAAGGGCTTAATGCAGTGTTCTGCACCCAGTAAGCACTCAATAAATACAAACTGAATGAACGAATGGTATTTGTTAAGCACTTGATATGAGCCAGGCACTGTCCTAAGCACTGGAGTAGATACAAGCAAATCGGGTCAGACACAGTCCCTGTCCCAGATGGGGCTCATTTATTATTTCATCCAGACTGTAAACTCGTCTCGAGAATGTAAGCTCGCTTTGGGCAGGGAAAGTGTCTGTTTAACGCTACATTGTCTTCTCCCAAGGGCTTAGTACAGTGCTCTGCACCCAGTAAGTGCTCAGTAAATACAATTGAAAGAATGAATGAATCAAATGGGGTCTCTCCTGTGGTGATACCCTCCCTGTACCTAGGATAGGAAGTGCATTCGATCCACCCCAGTTCTTAGCACAGCGCTGAGTGCGTTGGAAACGTTTAAAGAAATACCACAATTTTATTCTTATGATCATTATTGTATTTAATAATGGTGATAATGATTATCCAACTTTTTAAGTGCTTACTATGTGCCAAGCACTACTCTCAGCACTGAGGTGTCATTTCATCAGGTCGGAAACAGTCCCCGTACCATGCGGCGCTTAGAACAGTGCTCAGCGCTTAGAAGAGCGCTTGGCACATAGTAAGCACTTAACAAATACCATCATCATCATCATCATCATCATACAGGGCTCACACTCTTATCCCCATTTTACAGAGGAGGGCCGGAGAAGTGAGGTGACTTGCCTATTGTCCCAGAGCAGCCATGGGACAGAGCAGGATTAGAATCCAGGTCCTTCTGACTCCCAGGCCCATGCTCTAGCCATTAAGCCAGGCTGCTTCTCTCTTTGTAAAGTGCTTACTATATGTCAAGAATCATTCTAAGCACTGGGGTCGATACCAGCTAATTAGGTTGGACACAGTTCCTGTCTAAATACGAGGAAGAACAGGTGTTGAATCCCCATTTTACAGTGGAGGAAACTGAAGCACAAGGGAGTTAAGTGACCTGCCCAAGGACACACAGCAAGCAATTGGTAGAGTCGGGATTAGCACTCAGGTCCTCTCCCTGGCCCGTGCTCTTCTGACATTTTTATATGCTGAGGACAAGAATGAGCAGTAACTGACGGGAAAATCTAATCTGTTTAGGGTATTTATGAAGCACTGAAGGAATTATTTCTGTGTCAAGCAATTGGTACTTCAGCCCATCTCCCTCCTACCATTTCTCTTCATCTGCTGGTTCCAGTTCCTCTTCTTCAATTCCCTCCCTGACCCCTTCCGATCTTGCTTCCGTCCCCTTCACGCCACAGAAACCGCCCTCTCAAAGGTCACCAATGACCTCCTTCTTGCCAAATCCAATCGCTTCTGCTCCATCCTAGTCCTCCGTTACCTCTCATCCGTCTTTGACACGGTGTACATCCCCTGCTCCTGGAAACGTTATCCAACTTCGTCTTCACTGACACTGTCCTCTCCCGGTTCTCCTCCTATCTCTCTGGCCGCTCATTCTCAGTCTCCTTCGCGGGCTTCTCCTCTACCTCCCCCCTCCCAACTAAAGCTTCAGTTCTGGGTTCCCTTCTAGTCTCCTTCTACAGTCACTCTCTCGGAGAACTCATTCCCTCCCATGGCTTCAACAACCACCTCTATGTCGATGATCCCCAAATCTCCATCTCCCACCCTGATCTCTCTTCCTCTCTGAAGCCTCACATTTCCCCCTGCCTTCAAGGCCACTCTACTTGGATGTCCTGCTGTCACCTCAAGCTTAACGTATCCGAAACAGAGTTCCTTATCTCCCCACCCAAACCCTGTCCTCCCCGCTGATTTTTCCAGCACTGCAGACAGCACCACCATTCTTCCTGTCTCACAAACCCATAACCTAGGCGTAATCCTTGATTCATCTGCAGGTAACCTTGGCGTTATCCTTGATTCATCTCCCTCAATCGACCCACACATTCAACCTGTCACCAAATTTTGTCAGTTTGATCTTCACAACATCTCCATCCTAACTGCTATCATGTTACGTCCAAGCACTTATCCTGTTCTGCCTAGATTAGTGTGTCAGCCTCCTTGCTGACCTTCCTGCCTCCTGTCTAAAAATAAATCACATCTCCCCACTCTTCAAGAACTCCAGTGGTTGCCCATCCACCTCCGTATCAAACAGAAACTCGTCTCCATCGGCTTTAAAGCCGTCCATTCTCTTGTCCCCTCCTACCTCACCTCACTACTCTCCTACTACAGCCCAGGCCGCACACTTCATTCCTCTAATGCCAACCTACTCACTGTACCCCCATCTCATCGATCTTGATTGTCTCTCTGTCTCCCAAGTCCCACCCTTGACCTGAAACGCCCTCCCTCTCGGTGTTTCATGTCCCACGGGGGTAGAATTGCTTAGTACAGTGCTTTGCATACAGTAAGCACTCAATAAATATTACTAGATGAATGAATACAAGCTAATCAGGTTAGGCACAGTCCTTGTCCCACATGGGGCTCACAGTCTCGATTCCCGTTTTACAGATGAGGGACCTGAGGCCCAGGGAAGTGAAGTGACTTGGCCATGGTCACACAGCAGATAAATACAGAATCGGGGTTAGAACCCAGGTCCTTCTGACTTCCAGGTCTATGCTGTATCCACCGGGCCACAGTGCTTCTCACTAGGCCAGTATTCCCCTAAAGTTCTAGATAAGTCAGTGTCTGATATTTATAAGAAGAGGTCAATAAATACTATGGATTGATTGAAGGATTAGAGAAGGCGGGACAGTTGGAATCACATTCTAATTTTTTTTTCTCTTTGACCCCTGGCAAAATTTCCTAGACAAGAAGTTTGTGAGTACTGATGTTTGTCACTTTACTCTGCCCATCTTATCCTGGTAGAGTACTGTAAGTCTTTCAGAAGCACTGACAGCTTTGAAAAGCTGGGTGGTCTAATGGAAGTGGGAACAGGCCTGGGAGCTAGAGAACCTAGGTTCTAATCCCTCCTTAACTTCCATTTTTAACTGCTCACTCTCCAATGGCTTCTTCCCCTCTGCCTTCAAACATGCCCACATCTCCCTCATGCTAAAAAACCCCTCTCTTGACCCCACAGCCCTCTCCAGTTATCATCCCATTTTCCTTCTACCTTGCCTTTCCAATCTCCTGAAGCTAGTCGTCTAAACTCACTGCCCCGAATTCCTCTCTTGCAACTCTCTCCTGGACCCCCTCCGATCTGGCTTATGGCCCCTCCACTCCTCTGAATCCACGCTCTCAAAGGTCACCAATGACCGCCTTTTTGCCAAATCCAATGGCTCCTACTCTATCCTAATCCTCCTCCACCTCTCAGCTGCCTTTGACACTGTCAACCATCCCCTTATCCTTGACCTGTTACCCAACCTTATCTTCACAGACTCCATCCTCTCCTGGTTTTTTTACCTCTCTGGCCATTCATTCTCAGTCTCCTTTGCAGGCTGCTCCTCCTCCTCCCACCCCCTAACACTGGGGGTTCCTCAAGGGTCAGTGCTGATCCCCTTCTCTTCTCCATCTACACTCACTCCCTTGGAGAACTCACTTCCTCAGCTTCAACTATCATCTCTACACAGATGACACCCAAATCTCCATCTCCTCCCCTGTTCTCTCTCCCTCCCTCCAGGGTCACATCTCCCCCTGACTTCAGGACATCTCTACTTGGATGTCCCCCCACCACCTAAAACTCAACATGTCCAAGACTGAACTCCTTAACTTTCCTCCCAAACCCTGGCTTCTCCCTGACTTTCTCATCACTGTGGATGGCACCACCATCCTTCCTATCCCACAGGCCCGCAACCTTGGTCACATCCTTGACTGCGCTCTCTCATTCACCCCACACATCCGATCCGTCACCCAAACCTGCCGGTCTCACCTTCACAACATCACCAAGATCTTCCCCTTCCTCTCCACCACATTAATGCTACCACATAATGCTACCACATTAGTACAATCACTCATCCTCTCCTGCCTGGATTAATAATAATAATAATAATGGTATTGTTAAGCACTTTCTATGTGACTGTTCTAAGTGTTAGGGTGGATACAAGCTAATCCGATTGCCCCCCGTGAGGCTCACAGTCTTAATTCCCATTTTACAGATGAGGGAACTGAGGCACAGAAGAGTGAAGTGGCTTGCCCAAAGTCACACAGCAGAGAAGTGGTGGAGTCGGAATTAGAACCCACAACCTCTGACTCCCAAGCCTGGGCTCTATCCTCTTTGCCACACTACTTCTTTATTACTGCCTCAGTCTCCTTTCTGACCTCCCAACCTCCTGTCTTTCTACAGTTCAGTCTGTACTTCAGGCTTCTGCCTGGATTATCTTTCTGAAAAAATGTTCTGGACCTCCTCAAAAATCTCCAGTGGTTGCCCATCCACCTCCATATCAAAAAAACCCCCCTCATTCTTGGCTTCAAAGCTCTCCATCCCCTTGCCCCCTCCTACCTCACCTCCCTTCTCTCTTTCTTCTGCCCAGCCCACACACTCCGCTCCTCTGCTGCTCACCTCCTCATCGTCCCCCATTCACACCTATCCCGTCGTTGAGCCCTGACCCACATCCTCCCGCTGTCCCGGAATGCCCTCCCCCCTCACCTCCACCAAACTAACTCTCTTCCGCCCTTCAAAGCCCTACTGAGAGCTCACCTCCTCCAGGATGCCTTCCCAGACTAAGCCCCCCTTTTCCTCTGTTCCCTCTCCCCTCCACATCGCCCCGACTCGCTCCCTTTGCTCTACCCCGCCACCCCAAGCACTTGTGTATATATGTACATATCCATCATTCTATTCATTTATATTGATGCCTGTTTATTGGTTTTACTGTCTGTGTCCCCCCTTCTAGACTATAAGCCCAGTGTGGGCAGTGATTGTCTCTCTTCATTGCTGAATTGTACTTTCCAAGCACTTAGTACAGTGCTTTGCACACAGTAAGCGCTCAATAAATACGACTGAATTAATGAATGAATGAATCACAGCTCCACCAGTCAGTCAGCTGTAGTATTTACTGAGTGTTTACTATGTGCAGAGCACTTTACTAAGCGGTTGGAAGAATACAAGATAATAAACAGACCCATTCTCTTCCCACTGGGAGCTTTCAATCTAAAACAGGAGACAGACATATAAATAAGTAAACTATGGAGATGTACATAAGGGGTGTGATGCTGGGAGGGGAGAATGAATAAAGGGAGCAGGTCAGGGCGACGCAGAAGAGAGTGGGAGAAGAGAAAAGGAGACCTTAATCGGGGAAGGCTTCTTGGAGGAGATGGGCCTTCAATAAAGCTTTGAAGCGCGGGGAGAGTCATTGTCTGGGGGATTTGAGGAGAGAGGGCCTTCCAGGACAGAAGCAGGACATGGGCAAGGGGTTGGTGGTGAGCTAGATGAGATCAAGGCACAATGAGAAGATTGGCATTAGAGGAACAAAGTGTGTGGGCTGGTCTGGAGTAGGAAAGCAGTGAGGTGAGGTAGGAGGGGGCGAGGGGATGGATGTTCTTCCCCTTGACTCTATTTATTGCCATTGTTCTCGTCTGCCCATCTCTCCCGATTAGACTGTAAGCCCTTCAAACGGCAGGGACCGTCTCTATCTGTTGCCGACTTGTTCATTCCAAGCGCTTAGTACAGTGCTCGGCACATAGTAAGCGCTCAATAAATACTATTGAATGAATGAATGGCTTTAAAGCCAATAGTGAGGAGTTTCTGCTTGATGAGAAGGTGTACAGGCAACCACTGGAGGTTCTTGAGGCAAGGGGAAACATGGCTTGAACATTTTTCTGCTGTGTTACATTGGGCAAGGCATTTCACGTCTCTGTGTCTCAGTTTCCTCATCTGTGAAATGAGCCCCATGTGGGACAGAGATGATGTCCAACCTCATTATTTTGTATCTACCCCAGTGTTTAGCACAGAACTTGACACGTAGTATGTGCTTAACCTATACTAAGAAGCAGCGTGGCTCAGTGGAAAGACACCAGGCTTGGGAGTCAGAGGTCATGGGTTTGAATGCCGACTCTGCCACTTGTCAGCTGTGTGACTATGGGAAAGTCACTTCACTTAGAAGCAGCGTGGCTCAGTGGAAAGAGCACGGGCTTTGGAGTCAGAGGTCATGGGTTCGAATCCCAGCTCGGTCACTTGTCAGCTGTGTGACTTTGGGCGAGTCACTTAACTTCTCGGTGCCTCAGTGACCTCATCTGTAAAATGGGGATGCAGACTGTGAGCTCCACGTGGGACAACCTGATTCCCCTGTGTCTACCCCAGCGCTTAGAACAGTGCTCGGCACATAATAAGCGCTTAACAAATACCAACATTATTCTCTGTGCCTCAGTTTCCTCATCTGTAAAATGGGGATTAAGACTGTGAGCCCCACGTGGGACAACCTGATCACCCTGTATCTACCCCAGTGCTTAGAACAGAGCTCTGCACATAGTAAGCGCTTAATACAAACATTATTATTATTATTATTACTACACTGTGGCATATATATTATATTGCTCTCTGTAGGCAATCAAAAAATGCCACTCCCACAGTACAGAAGAGCAGTTGAAGGGGACTAGGCTTCCATCCATTCATTCATTCTGATTTATTTAGCACTTGCTGTGTGCAGAGCACTGCATTAAGCATAGAGAAGCAGCGTGGCTCAGTGGAAAGAGCACGGGCTTTGGAGTCAGGGCTCATGAGTTCGAATCCCAGCTCTGCCACTTGTCGGCTGTGTGACTGTGGGCGAGTCACTTAACTTCTCGGTGCCTCAGTTCCCTCATCTGTAAAATGGGGATGAAGACTGTGAGCCCCACGTGGGACAACCTGATTCCTCTATGTCTACCCCAGCGCTTAGAACAGTGCTCGGCACATAGTAAGCACTTAACAAATACCAACATTATTATTATTATTAGAGTTCAGTTCAACAGTAAACAGACACATTCCCTGCCCACAGCAAGCTTACATTCTAGAGGGGCAGCTTTCATCGGAGAAGCGGCGTGGCTTAATGGAACGAGTCCAGCCTTGGGAGTCAGAGGTTGCGGGTTCTAATCCCACTTCTGCCACTTGTCAGCTGAGTGACTCTGGGCAAGTCACTTAACTTCTCTGGGCCTTAGTTCCCTCATCTGTAAAATGGGGATGAAGCCTGTAAGCCCCACGTGGGACAACTTGATTACCATGTATTCCACCCCCACCAGCACTTAGAACAGTGCTTTGCACCTAGAAAGCCCTTAACAAATGCCGTCATTATTTTATTATTATCGACTGGTTGAGTGAGCTCGATGTTGGAAATAATTGACATAAATGGAGATAGCCTCATGAAGCCTTTAATCTCTGCAGGAGGTAGGAGGGCAGAAAAATCATCATCAGAGAATCAGTGAATTGATCAATAGTATTTATCGAGCACTTACTGTGTTCAGAGCACTGATAGTAAGCACCTGGGAGCGTACAATACAGATACATTCCCTGCTCACAAGGGAATCTGCATGGCCTAGCTAGAAAGAGGATAAGCCTGGGGGTCAGAGGACCCCGATTCTAATCGCGGATCCGCCACTTTTCTGCTGTGTGACCTGGGGCAAGTCACTTCTCCTGACTTCAGTCACCTCATCTGTGAAATCAGGATTAAGATTGTGAGCCCCACATGGGACAGAGGCCGTGTCCAACCCGATTAGCTTTTATCTACTCCAGAGCGCAGTACAGTGCCTGGCACACAGTAAGCACTTGAGAAATCCAATTAAAAAAACAAAAACCCCCAAAACACGATTCTGAGCAGTTTATAATTGGTGACTGGACTCGGGCCATTTCTTTTTCTTTCCCCCAGCTTTGTGACGCTCATTTTCATGAGCACCAAGCTTTTGTAAACAACACGTCTCTGGCAGAGAGACAACCAGCTGTGTCTTTTACTTTCCACAACGGCTGATCTCCTTCTTGGAGAAGGCTGCCCTTTTTTCTTCCGAAGAGCTTGACACTTTTTTGTTGGTGTCTGATGGAGTAGATCCGTGAATAAGCCGTTTGGGTTCGGAACAGGCCATCGCCAGACGCAGGCAGAACCAGAGGGAAACACGAGTAGGTGATTTTCTAGCTAAACGGCGATATTTTGAAAGCCGGAGCTTTTAAAAACAGATTTCCCCTCTGATTCTGCCACGATCTCCCCCTGCCGACCCAGGCCAGGGGATTTGACCGCCCGGTCGTCTCTGTCTCATCCCAGCTGTGGAGCACATCTTTAGTTGCAAACCAGATGTGGCCAAAGAACTCTGTGATCTGGGGGGAAGGGAAAAGATTTCTTTGGGAACTGCTGAATTCTGGAGCCTCTCAGACATGAAGTAAACCAAGGGAAAACCAGTTTTGAATGGGGAGGCAGGATGGCCCAATGGATAGAGGTCGGGAGCGGGTACTATGCGCTAGGAAGGGCACAGTACAATAATAAATAGACACGTTCCCCGCCCCCAACGAGCTTATACTCTAAACTGAGTCCTGGTAGGAGTGGTCAACGTGGAAGAAACCAAAGTTCTCCCATTTAATTATGTTAATAATAACAATGATGGTATTTATTAAGCGCTTACTATGTGCCAGGCACTGTACTAAGAGCTGGGGTAGATAAAGCAAATCAGGTGGGACACAATCTCTGTCCCCTGTGGGGCTCACAGTCTCAATTCCCATTTTACAGATGAGGGAACAGATCCCCAGAGAAGTGAAGTGATACGAGAAGCAGCGTGGCATAGTGGAAAGAGCCCGGGATTGGGAGTCAGAGGACATGGTTTCTAATCCCGGCTCTGCCACTTGTCTGCTGTGTGACCTTGGACAAGTCACTTTACTTCTCTGTGCTTCAGTTCCCTCATCTGCCAAATGGGGATTGAGACTGTGAGCCCCACGTGGGACAAACTTCATAAACCTGTATCTTCTCCTGTGCTTTATACAGTGCTTGGCACATAGTAAGGGCTTAACAAAAACCATTATTATTATAATCACTATTAAGATCACACAGCAGACAAGTGGAAGAGCCGGGCTTAGAACTCATGACCTTCTGACTCCCAGGTCCGTGCTCTAGCCATTACATCTTGCTACTTCTCCCATTTAATCAGTCAACTGGTGCAGTAAGGGCAGACCAAATGCTCCACAGCCTATTACCCTGACTACCCCCCGCCATGACTAACCATTGCCAAGTCTATTCATCACCTTGGCTGCCCTTCTCTATAGCTGCCCATCACCAAGACTACCCATCGCCATGGCTGCCCAACACAAGGCTGCCCTTCATCAAGTCTTCCCATCAGCATGGCTTCCCACCACCATGATGACCCATCACCACAGCTATCCATACCATGGCCGCCCACCACCAGGCTACCCATCGCCATGGCTGCCCATCACCAGGGTGACCCATTACCATGACAGCCCAACACCATGAAAACCCATCACCACGATGACCCACCACCACGGCTGCCATTTTCTCCCTCGTCCAGCAGAAGGTCCTTTCCTCTGACGTCAAGGCATTCCCAACATCTCGACTATTTTTTTTTTTCCCCAGTATGTCCCACCTCACACTCTTTGCGTCTCCCAAGCTCCCATCTTAACAACACCCCGCTCCTGACTCTGCCCTTGCTTACGCTCTTTTGATGGTCTGAAATTCCCTTCCCCAATCTTCTCCTCTGTGAAAACCCTCGTGTGAGACAACAGGAAACGCAATCCTGTTTCCCAGTGCTGAGAGTCCAAAGTTGATCTTCGGGCCTTTGCAGGAGGCTTAGTGAATAACACTTGTGTCCAGGAAACAAATCCATCATTCGATCAATGCTATGATTTGAGGACTACGAAGTGCAGAGCATTCAACAATAATAATAATAATTATTACCGTTATTATTATGGGGTTTGTTAAGCACTATGTGCCAGGCACTGCACAGGATATTCAGGTTGGACACAGTCTCTGTCCTACAAAGGGCTCACAGTCTTCATACCCATTTTACAGATGAGGGAACTGAAGTCCAGAGAAGTTCATTCTTCATTCATTCATTCAATCATTATTTATTGAGTGCTTACTGTTTACAGAGCACTGTACTAAGCACTTGGAAAGTACAATTTGGCAACAGAGAGAGACAATCCCTACTCAACAACGGGCTCCCAGTCTAGAAGGGGGGAGACAGACAACAAAAGAAAACAAGTAGACAGGCATCAATAGCATCAAAATAAATAGAATTATAAATATGTGCACATCATTAATGAAATAAATAGAATTATAGATAAGTACATAGGTACACAAGTGCTGTGGGGCGGGGAGGGGGCAGAACAGAGGGAGGGAGTCGGATGGGGAGGGGAGGAGGAGCAGAGGAAAAGGGGGGGGGTTCAGTCTGGGAAGACCTCCCGGAGGCCTTGCCCAAGGTCACACAGCAGGTAAGCGGTGGAGCAGGGATTAGAACCCATGACCTTCTGACTCCCAGGTGATGGAGCAGGGATTAGAACCCATGACTTTCTGACTCCCAGGGCTGTGTTCTACTCACTAGGCCATGCCGCTTCACTTATTTTATCTTCCTGATTATCTTATATCTACTCAGTGTGGCCTGGTGGATAGAGCACCGGCCTGGGCATCAGAAGGTCATGGATTCTAATTTTGCCTCCAACACTTGGTGAAGTCGCTTTGCTTCCCTGGGCCTCAGTTCCCTCATCTGTAAAATGGGGATTGAGACTGTGAGCCCCACATGGGACAGGGGCTGTGCCCGACTAGATTTGCTTAAATCCACCCCAATGCTTAGTATGGTGCCTGGCACATAATAAGCGCTTAACAAATACCACAATTATTACCCCAGTTCGTAGAAGAGTGCTTGACCCAAAGTAGGTGTTTAACAAATGCGACAACAATAATAATAGTGCTTCAAACCCGGTAACTCCATAATCAATACCGTTCGTGAATTATAATGATTAATAATGGTAATAGTATTAATTATTAATTTAAAAGTGGTATTATGTGACTTTTGAGTTCGAAACACTGTACTCAGTGTTGGAAAAAAAAATACACTGTTGAAAATCAAACATGTTCCTCAGCCCTTAAGAGAAGCAACATGGCTTAACGGAAAGAGCCCGGGCTTGGGAGTCAGAGGTGATGGGTTCTAATCCTCTAGTCTGCTGTGTGACCTTGGGGAAGCCGCTTCACTTCTCTGTGCCTCAGTGACCTCCTCTGTAAAATGGGGATGAAGACTGTGAGCCCCACGAGGGACAACCTGATGAACTTGTATCTAACCCAGCGCTTAGACCAATGCACTTAACAAAGACCATAATTATTATTATCATTATTACAAGCAAATGTGAGAACTCGGGAGAGGCGAGGTGGAGGAAAGGATGAAAAGGTCAAAACACAAAATCGACATGAAATCCACGGATTTCTATGGGACAAGGATGGTGCCCCAGCTCATTATCCCGAAACTACCCCAGCGTTTAGCCCAGTGCTTGACATATAATCAGCAATCAGCCTCTAGACTGTGAGCTCGGGGTGGACAAGGATTGTTTCCCTTTATTGCTGTATTGTGGCTTCCCAAGCGCTTAGTACGGTGCTCGGCACACATGATGAATGAATCAATCTATCGTATTTATTGAGCACTTGCTGTGTGCAGACTACTGAGCACTTGGGAGAGTCCGATTGACACTTTCCTTGCCCTCGACGAGCTTGGAACAATGCTCTGGACAAAGCCAATGCTTAGATCTTGGCACATAGTAGGTGCTTAACAAATACTGTAATAATTGTAATGATGATGACGATGAAGATGATGATGAATACGATGGAATGAATGAAGGGAGGAAAATGAGAGAAATGAAATTTGCAAAATGCAGATTGAATGAGTTACTACAGGACTACCCCTCCCCCCAGCAGGTGTTGGATCGGGATTAGAACCCATGACCTAACTCCCAGGCTTGTGTTCTATCCCCTAGAAAGATGGCTGTTTAATATTCATTCATTCATTCATTCAATAATATTTATTGAGCACTTACTATGTGTAGAGCACTGTACTAAGCGCTTGAAATATTGTATCACCCTTTCCCAAGTGCTTAGTCCAGTGTTTTGTACACAGTAAGCGCTTAGAACAGAGCTTTGCACATAGTGAGCCCTTCACAAATACCGTAATAACAGTAAGAATAATATACTCTGCATGTAGTAAGCGCTTAGAACAAAGCTTGGCACATAGTAAATGCTTAAGAAATACCAGAATGAAATGCTTAGTCCAGTGCTGTGCACGCAGTAAGCACTTAGAAGAGAGCCTGGCACATAGCGAACGCTTAAGAAATGCCACGGTGAAATGTTGAGTCCAGTGGTCTGCACACAATAAACGCTTAGAGTTTGGCACATAGTGAGCGCTTAAGAAATGCCACAGAGAAATGCTGAGTCCAGTGGTCTGCACACAATAAACGCTTAGAACAGAGCTTGGCGCATACTGAGTGCTTAAGAAATGCCACAGTGAAATGCTGAGTCCAGTGGTCTGCACACAATAAACGCTTAGAACAGAGCTTGGCGCATACTGAGTGCTTAAGAAATGCCACAGTGAAATGCTGAGTCCAGTGGTCTGCACGCCATAAGTGCTTAGAAGAGAGCTTGGCACAAAGTAAGGGCTTAACAAATGCCACAGTGAAATGGTGAGTCCAGTGCTCTGCACAAAGCAAGCGCTGAGAGGAGAGCTTGGCATATAATAAGGGCTTAAATGCCTCAGTGAATGGCTTAGTCCAGTGTTCCGCACGCAGTAAGCACTTAGAGGAGAGCTTGGCGTGCAGTGAACGCTTAGCAGATGCCACAGTGAAACGCTGAGTCCAGTGCTCTGCACGCATTAAGCGCTTAGAGGAGAGCTTGGCACATAATAAGGGCTTAAATGCCACCGTGAATGGCTTAGTCCAGTGCTCCGCACGCAGTAAGAGCTTAGAGGCGAGCCTGGCACATAGAGAACGCTCACCCAAATGCCACAGTGAAATGCCGAGTCCAGTGCTGTGCACAAAGTAAGCGCTTCAAAGAGGGGTCGGCCCTTGGCGATCGCTTAACAAATGCCCCGGTTGAAATGCCGAGTCCAGTGCTGCGCACAGAGTAAGCGCTTAGAGGAGAGCTTGGCACATAGAGAACGCTTACCCAAATGCCGAGTCCAGTGCTGTGCCTGCAGTAAGCGCTTAAAAGAGAGGTGGGCACCCAGCGATTGCTTAAATGCCACAGTTGCAAGGCTGAGTCCAGTGCTCCGCACGCAGTAAGCGCTTAGAGGCGAGCCTGGCACGTAGAGAACGCTCACCCAAATGCCACAGTGAAATGCCGAGTCCAGTGCTGTGCACAAAGTAAGCGCTTCAAAGAGGGGTCGGCCCTTGGCGATCGCTTAACAAATGCCCCGGTTGAAATGCCGAGTCCAGTGCTGTGCACAAAGTAAGCGCTTCGAAGAGAGCTCGGCCCACCGCGAGGGCTTGACGGGCAGCCCGCTGGCGGTCCGGCTGAGGAGGAGGATGCCCGGAGGGCAAGGCGAGGGCGGCAGGGGAGGCGGCCCGCCGAGCCTTACCCGGTTGGCACGGTCCCGGGTGCAGCTGGAGGAGGGGCGGGAGGCCGAGGCGCAGGGCCTGGCGGCTGAGCGCCTTGAGCTGGCAGACGTTGGCATAGGTGCGGCCGTCGGCGGCGCAGACGGGCTGGGCCAGGGGGCAGTGGCAGCGGGCCAGGCCGGCCGAGGGCTGCCCGCACCGCAGGCCCTCGGGGCAGGGCGGGTCGTCGGGCCGCCCGCAGGGCCGCCCTTCGCCCCCCACGCACACCAGGCAGCAGCCGCAGCCGTCCAGCACGTAGCCGCCGGGGCACGGCCGGCTGGGGCACTGGGCCGGGTCGCAGCGGGCAGGGCACCGGCCGGGCGCCCCCGGGGGCTCCCCCTCCGCCGGCTCCGCCGCCCCCCTCGCCCGCCCGCTCAGGGCCAGGAGCCCCAGGGCGCTCAGCAAGAGGCCGCTCGTCCCCATGACCCGGGGACGGGTGCGCAAGGAGAGGGGCCCACAGAGAAGTGCCCAAGGAGAGGTGCGCAAAGAGGGGTGCCCAAGGAGAGGTGAGCAACGAGAGGGGCCCACAGAGAAGTGCCCAAGGAGAGGTGCGGAAAGAGGGGTGCCCAAGGAGAGGTACCCAGAGAGAGATGCCCAAGGAGAGGTGTCCAAAGAGATGTGTGCAAGGAGAGGTGCCCAAGGAGAGGTACCCCGAGGGAGATGCCCAAGGAGAGGTGTCCAAAGAGATGGGTGCAAGGAGAGGTGCCCAAGGAGAGGTGACCAAGGAAAGGTGCGCAAAGAAATGTGCCCAAGAAGAGGTGTCCAAGGAGAAGTGCCCAAGAAGAGGTGTCCAAGGAGAGGGGCGCAAGGAGAAGTACCCAAGGAGAGGTGCGCGGAGAGAGGCGAGGCGGCCCGCAGGGTCGGAGAGCGCTGCGGCTCAGCGTCCAGGAGAAAAGGAGGATGAGGGGGCAGTGGCGGCGTGGAATCTGCGGCCGATGGGGGGTCCTGGGGAGGGGGCCCTGGGGGTCCTGGATCCGGAGGGGAAGCGCGCAGGCCGGCCTCTGCCGCTGTGGCCCAGGGGCCGGCGGGCTGCGGGTTTTAAGCCCGGTGGGGCCTCCCAGTCTCCTCCCCACGAGGAGAAGAAAAAAACAAAGTGCAAATGTACGCCCAGCTGCCCGGCTCGGCTGAGGTTGGGCAGAGCGGGGCGGGGGGAGGCGGGGGGGAGGGAAGGGGGTGCCCCTGGGCTTCCCGAGGCTTCCCAGCCCCCGAGACCCCGAAGCCAGACTCCACCCCCAGCCTGCCGAGCAACCGCTCCTCCCGGACCCTACCCTAACCCTCCTCTCCTCCCTTCCTCTCCCTCCGCCCTCTCTCCCTCTTCATCTTCTCCTCTTTCCTCCCCTCCTCCCTCCCTCCTTATCTTCTCCTCCCTCTCTTCCCCTCTTCTCTCCCTCCTCCCTTCTCATCTTTTCCTCCCTTCCCTCCCCTCCTCCCTGCCTCTTTCCCTCCTCCCTCTCTCCCTCTTTATTTTCTCCTCCCTTCCTCCTTCCCTCCCTCCTTCCCTCCTCCTCTTCTTCTCCCTTTCCTCCCCTCCTCCTTCTCCATCTTCTCCTCCCTCTCCTCCCCTCCTCCCTCCTCTCTTCCTCCCTCTACCCTAGCTTTTGCCCTCCTTCCTGTACTTTCACTCATTCAATCTTATTGAGCGCTTACTGTGTGCAGAGCACTGAACCAAGCGCTTGGAATGTACAAGTCGGCAACAGATAGAGAGAGTCCCTGCCCAACAACGGCCTCCCAATCTAAAAGGGGTAGACAGACAGCGAAACGAAACAAGTAGTCAGGCATCAATACCATCAAAATAGATAAATACGATCATAGACATATACACATCATTAATAAAATGGAGTAATAAACAATATATACAAATATACACAAGTGCCGTGGGGCGGGGAGAGGGTAGAGCAGAGGGAAAAGGTCGGGACGATGGGAAGGGGAGGAAGGGTGGAGGAAAAGAGAGGGCTCAGTCTGGGAAGGCCTCCCGGAGGAGGTGAGCTCTCAGTAGGGCTTTGAAGAGGGGAAGACAACTCGTTTGGCAGATGTGAGGAGGGAGGGCGTTGCAGGACAGCGGTAGGACGTGGGCCGGGGGTCGACGGTGGGGCAGGCAAGAACGGGGGACCGTGAGGAGGTGAATTGCGGCAGAGGAGCGGAATGTACAAGGTAGGCTGGAGAAGGAGAGAAGGGAGGTGAGTTAGGAGGAGGCAAAGGGATGGACAGCTTTGAAGCCAGTGGTGAGGAGTTTTTGATTCATGCGAAGGTTGACGGGCAACCACCGAAGGTTTTTGAGGAGGGGAGTGACACGCCCAGAGTGTTTCTGTAGAAAGATAATCCGGGCAGCGGAGTAAAGTATAGACTGAAGCGTGGAGAGACAGGAGGATGGGAGATCAGAAAAGACCCCTGTACCCCTCTTCCCTATCTCCTCTCCCTCTCCACCTGGCTCCACTCCTCCTCCCTCTACCCTAGGGATACTAACAGTCCTACTAAGGCCTTGACCAATTAAGCCCTATTTGCCCCAGCTCTCTCTCCCTTCTATTGATTTTTATTTTTATTTATGGTATTTGTTAAGCGCTCACTGTGTGCCAGGCACTTTTCTAAACACTGGGGTGGATATAAGCTAATCGAGTTGGATACGGTCCCTATCCCGCAAGGGGCTCACAGTCTTAAGCTCCATGTAGCAAAGGAGGTAACTGAGGCCTGGAGAGGTGAAATGATTTGTCCAAGGTCACGCAGGACACACGTGGCGGAGCCAGGAATAAAACCCAGGTCCTTCCGACTCCCAGGTCTGTGATATATCCACTAGGCCATACTGCTTCTCTGCTTCTGCATTGTCTATGAACTTGGATCTTTGACCTCTGGACATCTGATGTGCACCCTGCTCTCAGTCCCACAGCACTGATGCACAAGTCTACAAATTACACATTATAAATGATTTATTAATATTAATGTCCATCTACCCCTCTAGACTGTAAAATCCCCGTGCGCAGGGAACATGTCTATCGACTCTCTGTCATAATGTACTCCCTCAAGCTCAGAGTACAGTGCTGAGCACATAGAGAGCACTCAATAAATACCTTTGATGACAATAATAATTTTGGTATTTGCTAAGCACTTAGGTGCCAAGCTCTGTTTTAAGCATGGGGGTAAATACAAGGTAATCAGGTTGTCCCATATGGGGCTCACAGTCTTAATCCTCATTTTACAGATGAGGTAACTGAGGCACAGAGAAGTAGAGTGACTTGCCCAAGGTCATACAGCAGACAAGTGGCGGTGCCAGGATTAGAATCAACATCCTCTGACTTCCAGGCCCACAAAGCCCTTTGTATCAAGCACTGTTCTAAACGCTGGGGTAGGTAAAATACAATCAGGTCAGACGCAGTCCCTGTCCCACATGGAGCTCATAGAGTAAGTATGAGAGAGAACAAGTAATATCAAAATTATATGGTAGGCACTCAATCAAAGTTGTTGATTTTTGTAATGGTAGTTGGAGAAGCAGCGTGGCTCAGTGGAAAGAGCATGGGCTTTGGAGTCAGGGCTCATGAGTTCGAATCCCAGCTCTGCCACTTGTCGGCTGTGTGACTGTGGGCAAGTCACTTAACTTCTCTGTGCCTCAGTTCCCTCATCTGTAAAATGGGGATGAAGACTGTGAGCCCCACGTGGGACAACCTGATTCCCCTATGTCTACCCCAGCGCTTAGAACAGTGCTCGGCACATAGTAAGCGCTTAACAAATACCAACATTATTATTATTATTAAGTGTTTATTATGTGCCAGACTCTATACTAAACGCTGGGGTAGATAAAAGATAATCAGGTTGGACACAGTCCATGTCCACGTGGGGCTCACCATCTCAACCCCCCTTTTTCAGATGAGGAAACTGAGGCCCAGAGAAGTAAAGTGACTTGCCCCAGGTCACACAGCAGACAAGTGGCAGATCTGGGATTAGAACCCAGGTCCTCCTGAGTCCCAGACCCGTGCTCTTTCCACTAGGCCGTGCTATCTGCTGATTGACTGCCAAGGAGCTCAGCCAGAAGAGGGAGGGGTGGCTGAAGAGTTCAGGACCTCTGGACCTTCAGCATCTCGATCCTTAGAGTCGTCACGAAATGACATCATGGGGATGATTCCCGGCTAGGAATTGTGCGAAAGCAGAGTGCACTCACCATCTCTGCCCTCCAGAGTCTTGTAATGGAGGCCAGACAGTCTGGGGAGGGACAGAGGTAGCCAAGAACACTTAGTCACAGCTCAGACATCCCCGTCAAAGGGCAGGGACTGTCTCTATCTGTCACCGATTTGTACATTCCAAGCGCTTAGGACAGTGCTCTGCACATAGTAAACGCTCAATAAATACTATTGAATGAATGAAAGTGAGATCTCTTCAAGTCTTCCAGCACAATGATCAGCCTGCATTTCAATCAATCAATGGCATTTGACTCACAGTGACTCTCTCTCCCCACCCACCCGCTTCAAAGCCTTATTGAAGGCCCGTCTCCTCCACGAGGCCTTCCCTGATTAAGCCCTCCTTTCCTCTTCGCCTTAGCGAGCTCTTCTTTGTCTCCCTGACTTGCTCCCTTTATTCATCCCCCATCCCAGCTCCACAGCACTTTTGTCCGTATCTCTCATTTATTTATAATAATGTTTGTCTCCCCCTCTAGACTGTCAGCTAAATGTGGGCAAGGAACGTGTCTGTTTACTGTTTACTAGAGAAGCAGCGTGGCTCAGTGGAAAGAGTCCGGGCTTGGGAGTCAGAGGTCATGGGTTCGAATGCCGGCTCTGCCACTTGTCAGCTGTGTGACTGTGGATGTCACTTCACTTCTCTGTACCTCAGTTACCTCATCTGGAAAATGGGGGTTAACTGTGAACCTCACATGGGACCACCTGATTACCCTGTATCTCCCCCAGGGCTTAGAACAGTGCTCTGCACATAGTAAGTGCTTAACAAATGCCAACACTATTATTACTGTGTTATTGTCCTCTCCCAAGTGCTTAGTGCAGTGTTTTGCACACAGTAAGCGCTCAGCAAATAATAATATTGATATTATTAATATAGAAGAATGGAGTGTGCGGGCTGGGATGGAGAAAGACAGAAGGGAGGTGAGGAAGGAGGGGGCAAGGGGATGGATGGCTTTAAAGCCAATGGTGAGGACTTTTTGTTCAATGTGGAGATGGACGGGCAACCACTTGGGATTCTCAAGGAGGGGAGAAACATGGACAGAACGTTTCTGTAGAAAATGATCTGGGAAGCAGAGTGAAGTATGGACTGGACTGGGGAGAGACAGGAGGCTGGGAGTCAGTAAGAAGGCTGATGCAGGAATCCAGGTGGGATAGGATGAGCGCTTAGATTAACATGGTAGCAGTTTGGATGGAAAGGAAGACAGGTTTTAGCATGGTCCTAAAGGTAGAACCAACAGGATTTGGTGACAGATTGAATATAATAATAATAACGATGGTATTTCTTTCTTTGTGCCAAGCAGTGTTCTAAGCACTGGGGTAGATACAGGTCATCAGGTTGTCCCACATCAAATTGTCTTAATCCCCATTTTATAATTGAGGTAACTGAGGCACAGAGAAGTTAAGTGGCTTGCCCGAGGTCACATAGCGGATAAGTGGTGGAGCCGGGATTAAGACCCATGTCCTTTGACTCCCAAGCCCGGGCTCTTGCCACTAAGCCACGCTGCTTCTCTATGTGGGTTGAATGAGAGGGATGAGTTGGGGACAATGCCAGAGTTATGGACTTGTGAGACAGGGAGTATGGTGGTGTTGTCTACAGCCATGGGAAAGTCACAGGGAGGACAGGGATTGGGTAGGAAGATGAGGAGTTCCCTTTTGTCCAAGCACTGGTGTAAGCACAAGTTGATCAGGTCAGACACAGCCCCTGTCCCTTAAAGGGTTTCCCAGCCTAAATAGGAGGGAGAACAGGTGTTCATTCGTTCATTCATTCAATCACATTTATTGAGCTTTTACTGTTTGCAGAGCATTCTACTAAGCGCTTGGGAGAGTACAGTATAACAATGAAAGACACATTCCCTGCCCACAGCAGGCTTGTAGTTTAGAGGGGGAGACAGACAGTTCATATAACTAAAGAAATGATAGATATGGAAATAAAGGCCATGGGGTTGGGGAGGGGATGAAAGAAAAGGGAGAAAAGGCCATGCAGAAGGGAGAAGGAGAAGAGGAAAGGGGCGGGGGGCGGTCTTAATCAGTGAAGGCCTCTTGGAGGAGATGTGCCTTCGATAAGACTTTGAAGCAGAATAGAGTCATTGTCTTTTAGATTTGGTGTTCAATCCTCATTTTGGAGTTGGGGAAATGGAGGCACAGAACGGTTAAGTGACTTGCCCAAAGTCACACAGCAGGCAAGTGGAATTAGAGCTGGAATTAGAACCCAGGTCCCAGTCCCGTGCTCCTTTCACTAAGTTCTTTCCACCAAAGAAGCAGTGAGGCTTTGTGGACAGGGCACAGGCCTGGGAGTCAGAAGGACCAGGGCTCTAAACCTGGCTCTGTTGCATGTCTCCTGTGTGACCTAGGGTGAGTCACTTCACTTTTCTGTGCTTCAGTCGCCTTGTCCATAAAATAGGGATTTGGACTATGGGCCCCATGTGGAACGTGGACCGTGGCCAATCTGATCGGTTGGTATCTACCCCAGTGCTTAGTACAATGCCTGGTACATAGTGAGAGCTTGGCAAATACCATTTAAAAAAAAGAGGCCATGCTGCTTCTCTTATTAAAGCGATCCTTTCTCAAAATTTCCTCTTTGTTAAGTTAGTTAAAAGCCATCCTCTCTTGCCTCAAATTATTCCATTTTCTGAAACCTTAAACCAAATTAGTCCCCACTCTATGGGCAGGAAACGTGTCTACCAACTCTGTTATATGTTGTATTGTACTCTCCCAAGAGCTTGGTACAGTGCTCTGCACACAGTAAGCGCTTAATAAAGGCCAAAACACACGGATCGATTGATTGGTTGACGCGTTTAGTTTGAAGTGTCGGCACGACATCCATGTGGAGATGTCCTGAAGGCAGGGGGAAAGACGAAGCTGCAGAGAGGGAGAGAGATCAGGGCTGGAGATGGAGATTTGGGAATCGTCCGCATAGAGATGGTAGTTGAAGCCGTGGGAGTGAATTCAATTCTCCAAGGGAGTGGGTATAGATGGAGAAGAGAAGGGGACCCAGAACTGAACCTTGAGGGACCCCCACAGTTAGGGGATGGGAGGCAGAAGAGGAGCCCGTGAAGGAGATTGAGACTGAACGGCCAGAGAGAGACGAGGAGAACCAGAAGAGGACAGAGTCAGTGAAGCCGAGGCTGGATGGGGTTTCCAGGAGAAGGGGGTCGTCCACAGTGTCAGAGACAGCTGAGAGACCGAGGAGGATTAAGATGGAGTAAAGTCCACTGGATTTGGCAAGAAGCAGCTCATGGGTGATCTTTGAGAGGGTGGTTTTTGTGGAGTGAAGGGGACGGAAGCCAGATTGGAGAGGGTGATGGAGAGAAGTGGAGGAGAGGAACTTGAGACAGGAGGTATAGACAGCTCGCTCAAGGAGCTTGGAGTGGAATGGTAATAGGGAGATGGGGTGATAACTGGAGGGAACCATGGGGGTCAAGGGAGGGTTTTTTGGGTTAGGAGAGATATAAGCTTGTTTGAAAGCAGTGGGGAGGAAGCCACTGGGAAGTGAACAGTTGAAAATGGTGGTCAGGGAGGGAAGAGGGAGAGAGCCAAGTGTTTGGATAAAGTATGGAGGGATGGGGTCGGAGCTGCAGGCAGAGAGGCTGGATTTTGAGAGGAGACAGGAGATTGCCTCTTGAAATGCTACTGGGGAAGATAGGAGAGTTGAAGGAGGGGCAGGAGGAGGAAGAGGTTGGAGAGGAGGAGGGGAGATTTTAGGGATATCACACACGATGGTTTCAATTTTCTCAATAAAGTAGGTTGCCAGGTCAGGAGGGGACGGAGATGGGGGAGGTGGGGAGGCAGGAGGTTTGAGGAGGGTGTTAAGCATCTAAACAACTGGAGAGGACAATAGGCTTGGAGGTCACTAAGGATGGAGAAATAATGTTGCCCGGCAGAGGAGAGGGCCGAATTAAAGCCGGCTAGGATGAATTTGAGATGGACGAGGTCGGCTTGGTGTCTGGATATCCGCCAGTGGCGCTCTGTGGTTCGAGCGGAAGAGGAGGGCTGTGGAGGTGATCTAGGGCTGTGGGTTAGTGGTCCCAGAGCAGCGGAGGGACGAGGGAGAGAGGGGAGTTGAATTGAGTGAAGAGGGAGGTGTCCGGGGCGTCAATTTGGGCGTTAAGCGAAGGGGATTTGGCCAAATAGGGCATGATGGCTTTAAAAAATTGGAACAGATCAAAAGATGGGCAGGACAGGAGCCCAGGCATACGTGTACACGCAGGCTCACACCGGGCCCACACCAGCCTCCCCTCCCCACCATGTACACAGACCGCATTACTCCAAGTACCTAGCCTATCCCACCAGGAATAATAAAAATATTGGTATTTCTTAAGCGCTACTATGTGCCAAGCACGGTCCTAAGCACTGGGGAGGATACAAGGTAAGCAGGTTGTCCCACGTTGGGCTCACAGTCTTAATGCCCATTTTACAGATGAGGCAACCGAGGCACAGAGAAGTTAAGTGATTTGCTCAAAGACACACAGTTGAAAAGTGGCAGAGCAGGAATTAGAACCCTTGACCTCTGAATCCCAAGCCCATGCTCTTTCCATTGAGCCACACTGCTTCTCCATAATAATGATGGTGCCTGTTGAACGCTTACTATGTGCTGAGCATTCATTCAATCGTATTTATCGTTCTAAGCACTGGGGTAGAAACAAGTTCATCAGGTTGTAGTAATAATAATAATTTTGGTATTTGTTAAGCACTTACTATGTGCTGAGCACTGTTCTAAGCGCTGGGGTAGACACAGGGGAATCAGGTTGTCCCACGTGGGGCTCACAGTCTTAATCCCCATTTTGCAGATGAGGTAACTGAGGCAACGAGAAGTGAAGTGACTTGCCCAAAGTCACACAGCTGACAAGTGGCAGAGCCGGGGTTCGAACCCATGACCTCTGACTCCAAAGCCCGTGCTCTTTTCCACTGAGCCAGGTTGTCCCACTTAGGGCTCACAGTCTTCATCCCCATTTGGCAGATGAGGTCACTATGGCACAGAGAAGTCAAGTGACTTGCCCAAAGTCACACAGCTGATCAGTGGCAGAGCGGGGATTAGAACCCATGTCCTCTGACTCTCAAGCCCCGGTTCTTTCCATTGAGCCACGCTGCTTCTGCATCAGCCTTCTCCCTGACCTCCCTGTTCCTGTCTCTCCCTACTCCAGTCCCTACTTCACTCTGCTGCCCAGATCATTTTTCAACAAAAACATTAAGACCATGTTTCCCCTCTCTTCAAGAACCTCCAGTGGTTGCCCATCCAGCGTGGCTCAGTGGAAAGAACACGGGCTTAGGAGTCAGCGGTCATGGGTTCTAATCCTGGCTCGGCCGATTGTCAGTTGTGTGACTTTGGGCAAGTCACAAAACTTCTCTGTGCCTCAGTTACCTCATCTGTAAAATGTGGATCGAGACTGTGAGCCTCATGTAGGACAAGCTGATCACCTTGTATTCCCCCAGACTAGAACAATGATAATAATAATAATTTGTTAAGCACTTACTGTGTGCCAGGCACTGTACTCAATTCTGAGGTGGGTACAAGCAAATGTGGTTGGACCCAGTCCCTGTCCCTCATGGGTCTCAAGGTCTCTATCCCCACTTTACAGGTGAGGAAACCGGGGCCCAGAGAAATGGAGTGGCTTGCCCGACGTCACACAGTAGACACGGGGCAGATCCGGATTAGAACCCAGGTCTTTCTGACTCTCCGGAGGCCCGGGCTCTATCCACCCGCCACGCCACTTCTGGAGGGAAGGTCTAGTGGGGAAGATGACTGCCAGGAAAGGTAATAGAGCAGTGAGGGACGAGAATAGTAAGAGTGAGATGAGAAAAATATCGCGGGGGTTTTAATGACAGGAAAAACTATATGAAAAGTTTCCGACGGTAATAAGACCAGATGCGGTACAGATACTTTGGCTCGACTATGGCAGAGGTCACTCTCAGCAGAGCGGTAAATTCCACAAATTCTCTAGTTCAAATCTCGCCGCAAGAGCTGCGTGGAGGAACTTTGGCTTGCTGGCAAGTCGTCCTGACTCTGTTTCCAATAAAGTGGACCCATCCACTCTTTCCTCCCTACAGCTCCACTAGCCTAGAGGACCTGGGTTTGTTCATTCGTTATTAGAGAAGCAGTGTGGCTTATTGGAAGGAGCTAGGGCTTGGGAGTCAGAGGGCGTGAGTTCAAATCCCGCCTCTGCCACTTGTCAGCTGTGTGACTTTGGGTAACTCACTTCACTTCTCTGTGCCTCAGTTACCTCATCTGTAAAAGCCCTACTGAGGGCTCACCTCCTCCAAGAGGCCTTCCCAGACTGAGCTTTCCCTTTTCCCTCTGCTCCCTCGGCTGCCTATCTACCCCCCCCCCACCGCCTCCCCTCAGCTAAGCCTCCTTTTCCCCCCATTTCCGTCTGCTTCTCCCCCCTCCCTTCCCCCTCCCCTCAGCACCGTGCTCATCTGCTCATTTGTATATATTTTTATTACCCTATTTATTTTGTTAATGAGATGTCCATCCCCTTGATTCTATTTATTGCTATTGTTTTTGTCTGTCTGTCTCCCCCGATTAGACTGTAAACCCCTCAGTGGGCAGGGATTGTCTCTATCTGTTGCCAAACTGTACATTCCAAGCACTTAGTACAGTGCTCCGGACATAGTAAGCGCTCAATACATACTATTGAGGCTTCAAGGTTCTCCATCAGCTCGCCCCTTCCTACCTCTCCTCCCTTCTCTCTTTCTACCGCCCACCCCGCACGCTCCGCTCCTCTGCCGCCCACCTCCTCACCGTCCCTCGGTCTCGCCTATCCCGCCGTCGACCCCCGGGCCGCGTCTTCCCCTCGACTCTATTTATTGCCATCGTTCTCATCTGTCCGTCTCCCCCGATCAGACCGTAATCCCGTCAAACGGCAGGGACTGTCTCTGTTGCCGACTTGTTCATCCCAAGCGCTTAGTACAGTGCTCTGCACATAGTAAGAGCTCAATAAATATGAATGAATGAATGAATGAATGAATGAAATGGGGATTAAGATGCGAGCCCCACATGGGACAACCTGATTACCTTGTATCTACCCCAGCGCTTAGCACAGTGCTTGCCACATAGTAAGCGCTTAACAAATACCATCATCATTATTATTATTATCATTATTCATTGATTCAGTTGTATTTATTGAGTGCTTATTGTGTGCAGAGCATTGTTCTAAGATCTTGGGAATGTACAGTGCAACAATAAGCAGTGACATTCCCTGCCCACAATGAGCTTACAGTCTAAGAATAATAATACTGGTATTTGTTAAATGCTTACTGTGTGCCAAGCACTGTTCTAAGCACTGGGATAGATATAATAATAATAATAATTATGGTATTTGTTAAGTACTATGTGCCAAGCACTGTTCTAAACACTTGCATAGATTCAAAGGCAGTCAGGTTGTCCCACATGGGGCTCACAGTCTTAATCCCCATTTTACCGATGAGGTAACTGAGGCACGGAGAAGTTAAGTGGCTTTCCTAAGCAGTCGAGTGGCGGAGGCAGAATTAGAACCCACATCCTCCCAAGTAGGCGCTCTTTCCACTAAGCCATGCAGCTTCTCTAGTTTTGGGGAGACAGACATCAATACAAATAAATAAAATGAAAGACATGGACATAAGTGCTTTGGGGCTAAGGGGTTGGGGGGAAAGGGGAGAAGAGCACAGGGAGCAAGTCAGGGTGATGCAGAAGGGAGTGGGAGGGAAGAAAAGTCCTGGCTCCTTCACTTGTCTGCTGGGTGACCTTGGTTGAGTCACTGCCCTTCCGTGTGCCCTGATAAGTTACAATTCTTAGACTTTAAGATCCTTGTGGGCAGGGAATGTGTTTGTTGTTATGTTGTTCTCTCCCAAGTGCTTAGTACAGTGCCCTGCCCACAGTAAGCACTCATAAATGCGATTGAATGAATGAATGAATGTATCATCTGTAAAATGGGTGTTCAATACTGTTCTCCCACATCAACTCTGAGCCCCACGTGGGACAGGGACCTTGTCTGACCTGAACTAAGTTGCATCCCCCCCAATGCTTAGAACAGTGCTTGACACGTCATAAGTGCTTAAGAAAGACTATATGAATCCGTCTTTCCAGATGCTTAAGGATCTTTCTGAAAACATCAGTCGGTCACTCAATCAGTAGTATTTATTGAGCTCTTAAATGTGCAGAGCACTGGACTAAGCATTTGGGAGAGTACCATATAGCAGAGTTGGTAGACACATCCCTTGTCCAGAAGCTTACAGTCTAGAGGGGGAGACATATATTAATAGACTTGCATAAATTATGGATATATATACAGAAGTGCTCTGGGGTTGAGGGAGGGGAGCAATAAAGGGCCAGATCCAAGGGCACGGGTGAAGCGGAAGGAAACGGGAGAAGAGGAAATGAAGATAAATCAGCAGCCTCAGTTAGTGGAAGGAGACTGAGCTTGGGAGTCAGAGGTTGTGGGTTCTAATCCCGGCTCTGCCACGTCTGCTGTGTGACCTTGGGTGAATCACTTCACTTCTCTGGGCCTTAGTTCCCTCATCTGGAAAATGGGGATGAGTGTGAGCCCCCTATAGGACGGGGACTGTGTCCAATCCGATTAACTTGTACCTATCCCAGCACTTAGAAAAAAGGGCTTGGTACATAGTATGCGCTTAGGGAGCACCAAAGTTAATTAATTAATTCACTGGGCTCTGGAGTTTGGGAGGAAACTGGGTTCCAGGGCTAGTTTTTGTGTCAAGTAAGTAATTTTGGGGCCTACAGGACCTCTCTGGACCTCAGCGTTCTCATCTGTAAAATGAGAAAAATCCCTACACCCTCTTTCCTTTCATTCATTCATTCAATCTTATTTATTATAATAATAATAATAATAATAGCAATGGTATTTGTTAAGCATTTACTATGTGCCAAGCACTGTCTTAAGTGCTGGGGGAGATACAAGGTAATCAGGTATCCCACGTGGGGGACCACAGTCTTCATCCCCATTTTCCAGATGAGGTCACTGAGGCATTGAGAAGTTAAGTGACTTGCCCAAAGTCACACAGCTGACATGTGTCGGAGCTGGGATTAGAGCCCACTACCTCTGAAACCTAAACCTGGGCTCTTTCCACTAAGCTATGCTGCTCCCACGTGTGCAGAGCACTACGCTAAGCCCTCGGGTCTCCTTTTTAGACTGTGAGCCCTGTCTGGGGCAGAGGCTGCATCTGATCCTACTGTCCTACATCTATCTACTCCAGGATTTAGCACAAGGCTCGGCCCGCCATTGAGCACTCGATAAATTTCATAATTATCAGGACTTCTGTTCACCTTACCATAAACGTACAACAGTCTAGCAACCAGCCGGTCTGTCCTCTGTCCCAAATATTAAAGAGTAACAGTGATTGTGGTATTTGTTAAGCGCTTACTAGGTGCCAGGCACTAAACTAAGCACTGGAGGTTATACAAGCAAATAGAGTTGGACACAGTCCTCGTCCCACGTGGGGCTCACGGTCTCAATCCCCTTTTTCCAGATGAGGGAACTGAGGCCCCGAGAAGTGACTCACCCAAGGTCACACAGCAGACAAACTGTAGAGGAGCCGGGATTAGAATCCATGACCTTCTGACTCCCAGGCCCGGGCTCTAGCACGTGGAAGTGCTGAAGAGGCAGTTGCGGGGGAAATGGGAGAGGGGAGATGAGAGATGAAGGGGGAGAGGCTTCCTGGAGGAAAACCACGGCAGCCGGCTGGTTTTCAGGATTCGTCCTGGGCCTGTCCACCCCTTGGAAAAAACATCAGGGAGGTCCTTCTCTAGTCCGAACAGGACTTGACCCCTTTTTAAAAATGTTTTACGGTATTTCTTAAGCACTTACTAAGTCAGTCAGTCAACCGTATTTACTGTACTTGCATTGGACTTTCCAAGCGCTTAGGACAGTGCTCTTCACACAGTAAGCGCTCAATAAATACAATTGAATGCATGACTATTGAGCGCTTACTGCGTGCAGAGCACTGTATTAAGCACTTGGGAGAGTACAGTACAACAATACAACAATAAACATATATTCCCTGCCCACTTCATTCATTCAGTCATATTTTTTGAGCACTTACTCTGTGCAGAGCACAGTGCTAAGCACTTGGGAGAGTACAATACAACAGTAAACCGACACAACGAGCTTACAGTCTAGAGTTTAGTCTAGAGTCTCCAGTCTACAGCCTGCGAAGCACTGTGCTAAGTGTTGGGTTACATACAAGCTGATCAGGATGCATACAGTCCCTGTCCTCCCATGGGGCTCACAATTTCAACTCCCATTTGACAGATGAGAAGCAGCGTGGCTCAGTGGAAAGAGCCCGGTCTTAGGAGTCAGAGCCCGTGGGTTCTAATCCCGGCTCTGCCACCTGTCAGCTGTGTGACTTTGGGCAAGTCACTTGATTTCTCGGTGCCTCAGTTACCTCATTTGTAATATGGGGATTAAGACTGTGAGCCCCAACTTGGGACAACCTGATTACCCTGTATCTACCCCAGTGCTTAGAACAGTGCTCGGCACATAGTAAGCACATAAATACCAACATTATTATTATTATTAGATGAGGGAACTGAGGTCCAAAGAAGTGACTTGACCAAGGTCACACAACAGACGAGACGAGTGGTGGAGCATTAACATCCAGGTCCTCCTGACTTCCAGAACCCTGCTCTAGCAACTAGACCGTCCTGCTTCTGTTCCCCGATGGGACGGGCCCGGCGAATGCCCCCTCCCTGAGGAGGTGGAATTAGAACCCAGGACTCCTGCCTCCCAGGTCTGGATCCAGAGCAGAAGATGAAAGGGGAACTGTTCTCTCTCCCCGTAGCAATCACGCCAAGAGAGCGTTGTGTTTTCCCGTGTCTAAGTCGGGGATTTCTGGGTGCTTCTACTAAAGGCACGTTTATCATCAGGCCGACGAGGGACTGAGGCTTCCTTTGAATTGAAATTCAAAGAGCCCTCGAAAAAGGAGTCACCAACTCCCTTCTATTTATCAGACGGTCTGTGTTTCATTTCCTGGATGGAAGGACTTCAGTCCGTTGGCATTTCTGACAGGCCAGATTTCCCGAGCGGTTTCCACGCTCAGCCTGTTTTCTCGGCCTGGAAGGTCGCGGAGTCAAGAGGGAGAGGGAGGAACAAAGCGAACACCACACTGCGATCCTCGCTCAGCCGGGGAGCCGATCTTTACAACCCTTTTCTCAGTCCGCAGCCCCAAACCCAGGTCTGGTCTCTTCATAATTTTGGTTTTTGTTAAGCACTTAACTATGTGCCAGGCACTGAACTAAGCACTGGGATGGATACAAGCAGATTGGGTTGGTCCCAACCCATGTCCCCATAAGTGCTTAGTACAGTGCTCTGCACGTAGTAAGTGCTCAATAAATACTATTGAATGAATGAACTTGGGGCTCACAGTCTCAATCCCCATTTTCCAGATGGAGGAACTGAGGCCCAGAGAAGCGAAGTAACTTGCCCAGGATCACACAGCAGACAAGTGGCAGAGCCGGCATTAGAACCCATGACCTGCTGACTCACAGACTCGTGCTCTATCCCTACGCCCTGCTGCTTCTAAGTTTCTCTCAAGACTGTGAGACTGTGTTTGACCTGATCGTTTTGGATCTACCTTAGGGGTTAGTATAGTGCTTGGCATGTAGTAAGCACTTAATCAATTCCATATTTATTGTTATCACGATAATTACTACAGAGTGAGGCAGGCCAGGGATTGTTTGAGGCTGGACTTGAACCAAACCCCAGATTCACAAAGTAAACCATCCAAGTCCTTATCGCCATCTCCTTCTCCTCCTCTTCCTTCTCTTCTTCCACTCCCTTCTGCGTCTCCCTGACTTGCTCCCTTTAATAATAATAATAATAATGTTGGTATTTGTTAAGCGCTTACTATGTGCAGAGCATTGTTCTAAGCCCTGGGGTAGATACAGGGTAATCAGGCTGTCCCACGTGAGGCTCACAGGTAATCCCCATTTTACAGATGAGGGAACTGAGGCACAGAGAAGTGAAGTGACTTGCCCACAGTCACACAGCTGACAAGTGGCAAAGCCGGGAGTCGAACCCATGACCTCTGTCTCCGAAGCCCAGGCTCTTTCCACTGAGCCACGCTGCTTCCCTATTCATCCCTCCTCCCAGCCCCACACCATTTTTGCCCATATCTGTCATTTACTTATTTCCGTTAATATCTGCCTTCCTCATTCTAGATGTGAGCTCGTTGCGGGCGGGGAATGTGTCCTGTTTATTCTTGAATTAATAATAATGATGGCATTTATTAAGCAAGCACTGTTTTAAGTGCCGGGAAGGATACAGGGTGATCAGGTTGTCTCTCATGGGGCTCACAGTCTTCATCCCCATTTTACAGATGAGGTAACTGAGGCACAGAGAAGTGAAGTGACTTGCCCAAAGTCACACAGCTGACAGGCGGCTGAGCAGAGATTGGAACCCATGACCTCTGTCTCCCAAGCCCATGGTCTTTCCACTGATCCACGCTATTATATTGTACTCTTCCAAGTGCTTATTAAGGTACTCTGAGTACAGTAAGTTCTCAATAAATATAATTGAATGAATGAATAATAGTAATAATAAAATACTCCATGAATACCATGGAAAGAAATGATAATGATAATATGTTCAGTGAATACCACTAAAAAAAGTCTGCCCTTTAACATGAATCCAACACTTTTCCTGGGAAGACTCTGTTTTAAAGTCTTTTCAGTCATCGGCGAGGAGCAGATTTTTCGTCTGTCAGGCCAATGTGTGACTCACTGTGGGCGTCCCTAGCCATCCCGCCCATGGTAATGGTAATTAATAATAATTATGGTATTTGTTAAGCACTCACATCGTGCCAGACACTGCACTAAGCACTGGGGTGGATACAAACAAATCAGATTGGACCCAGCCCCTGTCCCACTTGGGGCTCACAACCTCAATCCCTATTTTCCAGAAGAGTCCCAGAGAAGTGAAGTGACTTGCCCAGGTTCACACAGCCGATAGGTAGCAGAGGCAAGATTAGAACCCACGACCTCTAGACTGTGAGACCATTGTGGGCAGGGATTGTCTCTCTTTTGGGGATGAAGACTGTGAGCCTCATGTGGGACAACCTAATTACCCTGTATTCCCCAGCACTTAGAACAGTGTTCTGCACATAGTAAGCGTTTAATAAATACCAACATTATTATATGAGAAGCAGCTTGGCTCAGTGGAAAGAGCACAGGCTTTGGAGTCAGAGGTCATGGGTTCGAATCCCGGCTCGGCCACTTGTCAGCTGTGTGACTGTGGGCAAGTCACTTAACTTCTCGGTGCCTCAGTTACCTCATCTGTAAAATGGGGATTAAGACTGTGAGCCCCACGTGGGACAACCTGATTCCCCTGTGTCTACCCCAGCGCTTAGAACAGTGCTCGGCACATAGTAAGCGCTTAACAAATACCAACATTATTATTATTATTATTATTATTCTTTTCTACTGTATTGTACTTTCCAAAGACTTAGTATAGTGCTCTGCACACAGTAAGTGCCCCATAAATTTGATTGACTGAATGAATGACCTTCTGATTCCCAGGCCTGTGCTCTTTCCACTAAGCCAAAGGTAGTGACCCGACTCTTGTTTGAACGTCCTGAGAGAGAGACTCCTTCACCTCACTGGCCTCGTTACTTCCCGACACGTTCCCCTCTCCTCCCCCGCCATGGTGGCCTTTCAGAAGCATTCCAGCATTCATTCAATCACATTTATTGAGCACTTACTGTGTGCAGAGCACTGTAGTAAGTGCTTGGGAGTGTACAATGCAACGATAAACAGACCCATTCCCTGCCCACAATGAGCTTGCACTCAAGTGCTTGGTACAGTGCTTTGCACACAGTAAGAGCTCAATAAATACGATTGAATGTAGAGGGGAAGATGGCCATTAAAATAAATTATGGTTTTGGACGATAAGGGCTATGAGGCTGAAGGTGGGGTGAATAACGGGAGCGAATCCATGTGCAAGGGCGAAGCAGAAGGGAGTGGGAGAAGGGGAAATGAGGGCTTAGTCAGGGAAGGCCTCTTGGAGGAGGTGGACCGCCAATAAGGCATTGAAGCTGGGGAGAGTCAGTGTTAGATATAATAATAATAATAATGATCACATTTGTTAAGCGCTTACCATGTGCCAAGCACTGTTCTGAGCCCTGGGGTAGATACAAGGTAATCAGGTTGTCATTCATTCATTCATTCAAAAGTATTTATTGAGCGCTTACTATGTGCAGAACACTGTACTAAGCGCTTGGAATGGACAAATCGGTAACAGATAGAGACAGTCCCTGCCCTTTGACGGGCTTACGGTCTAGTCGGGGGAGACGGACAGATAAGAACAATGGCAATAAATAGAATCAAGTTGTCCCACGTAGGGCTCACAGTCTTCATTCCCATTTTACAGATGAGGTCACTGAGGCAAAGAGAAGTTAAGTGACTTGCCCAAGGTCACACAGCTGACAAGCAACAGAACAAAGTAATAATAATAATGATGGCATTTGTTAAGTGCTTACTACATGCAACACACTGTTCTAAGGGCTGGGATGAATACAAGGTGATCAGATTGTCCCACGTGGGGCTCACAGTCTTAATCCCTATTTTACAGATGAGATAACTGAGGCCCAGATAAGTTAAGTGACTTGCCCAAAGTCACACAGCTGACGAGCGGAGGAGCTGGGATTAGAACCCATGACCTCTGACTCCCAAGCCTGGGCTCTTTCCACTGAGCCACGCTGCCTATCAATATGAAGAGGAAGGGCATTATAGGCCAATGGTAGGACATGGACGAGGGGGTCGAAGGCGGGACAGGCGAGAAGGAGGCCCAGTGAGGAGGGGAGCGGCGGCAGAGGAGCGCAGCGTGCGGGCTGCGATGGAGAAGGAGAGAAGGGAGGGGAGGCAAGAGGAGGTGAGGGGATGGACGGCTTTGAGGCCAATGGTGAGGAGTTTTTTTTGATATTGAGGTGGCTGGGCAACTCCTGGAGGTTCTTGAGGAGGAGGGAAACCCAGCCTGAACGTTATTGCAGAAAAATGATGCGGGTAACGGAGTGAAGTATGGACCGGAGTGGGGAGAAGTCCAGTGTGGGCAGGAATTGTCTCTATCATTGAATTGTACTTTCCAAGCACTTAGTACAGTGCTCTGAACACAGTAAGCGCTCAATAAATACGATTGAATGAATGGATGAGAGGCAGGAGGCTGAGAGGTCAGGAAGCAGATATCCCTGTTCAGAAGCTCTAACAGTATCGGTCCGTGCCAAAAAATAAAATAAAACAAAATAAAGGCAGTGAATGGTCAAGTTGCAGGTTATATCACTGAAACAATGCCTAACTGATTACTGGAAAACAAGCCTATCTGGGATTGGGAAGGGGGTGGAGGGTGGGGCCATGGGGAGAAGACAAGGAGAAAGGGCCAGATCAGACGCAAAGCTCAGAGGAAATGAGACATATCAGCTCTCCAGTAAAGCATTTGGGCTTTGAGGGAGAAAGATTGCTTCTAGAAATAGATTCCCTCCAGCTGCCTGTGGCTGAGCTAATAGCCCGATGATTTAATGATGGGATGATTATTAAGCACTGATTACCTGCCGAGCCCTGTGTTATGCGTTGGATAGGAGACTGCCAAACTAATTCTCTTCCCCTCTTCAAAACCCTACTTAAAACTCACCTCCTCCGAGAGGCCTTCCCACACTGAGCTCCCCTTCTCCCTCTACTCCCTCTACCACCCCCCCTTCACCTCTCCGCAGCTTAACCCTCTTTTCCCCCCATCTCCCTCTCCTCCTCCCCCTCTCCCTTCCCATCCCCTCAGCACTGTACTCGTCTGCTTAACTGTATATATTTTCTTTACCCTATTTATTTTGTTAATGAATTGTACATCGCCTCGATTCTATTTAGTCGCCATCGTTTTTACAAGATGTTCTTCCCCTCCACTCTATTTATCGCCATCGTTCTCGTCCGTCCGTCTCCCCCGTTTAGACCGTAAGCCCGTCAAACGGCAGGGACCGTCTCTATCTGTTGCCCACTTGTTCATTCCAAGCGCTTAGTCCAGTGCTCTGCACATAGTAAGCGCTCAATAAATACTATTGAATAAGTACTATTGAACTGCCAGCTCATTGTGGGCAGGGAACGTGTCTAACAAGTCTGTATTATAACACTGAGTACTCAAAAACTGAGTACGGTGCTCTGCACACAGAAAGGGCTCAGGAAATACGAGTGAGTGATAATCTGAACAAATGATAATAATGGTGTTATTTGTTAAGCTCTTACTATGTGCCAAGCACTGTACTAAGAGCTGGGGTGAATTCAAGCAAATCAGGTTCATTCATTCAATCATATTTATTGAGTGCTTGGGAAGTACAATTCTGCAACAGTTAGAGACAATCGCTATTCAACAATGGCCTCACAGTCTAGAAGGTTGGACACAGTCCCTGCCCAAGTGGGATTCACAATATTAATCTCCATTTTACAGATGAAGGAAGTGAGGCCCAGAGAAGTGAAGTGACTTGCCTAAGATCACACAGCTGACAAGTGGCGGACTCAGGACTAGAACCCAGATCCATCTGACCTCCGGGCCATTGTAATCCCTGACATGGAGCTCACTGCCTGAAAGCAGAGGTCTTATCCCCATTCCACAGATGGGGAAAATGAGAGAGGAAGAGATTGTGACTTGCCCAAAGCAGCACAGCAGGAGACTCAACCAATCAATGAGCGATCAATTATCAATAAGTACGATTGAATGAATGAGAAAAGAACAGACCCTCTAGACTCTGAGCTCGTTGTGGGCAGGGAAGGTGTCTGCCAACTCTGTTGTATTGTCCTCTCCCAACGGGATAGTACAGTGCTCTGCACACAGTAAGCGCTCAGTCAATTCCATAGATTAACTCAGAACTGTGGGTTGGGGACCCTGGAGAGGTTACCCTCCTTTCTGGATTGCCTATACACTATTTTTTATTATTAATAATAATAATAATAATAATAATGGTATCTGTTAAGCATTTACTATGTGCCAAGCACTGTTTTAAGCACTGGGGTAGACAGAAGGTAATCATGTTGTCCTATGTGGGGCTCACGGTCTTAAACCCCATTTTATTCATTCATTCGGTTGTATTTATTGAGGGCTTACTATGTGCAGAGCACTGTATTAAGGGCTTGAAATGTACAATTCAGAAACAGATATAGATGAGGTAACTGAGGCACAGAGAAATGAAGTGACTGGCCCAAAGTCACACAGCGGAGCCGAGATTAGAACCCACCACCTCTGACTCCCAAGCCCAGGGTCTTTCCACTAAGCCACGCTGCTGCGACGTTGCTCCTTCATGGTATTGGTTAAGCGCTTTACTATGTGTCAAACACTGCTCTAAGTCCTGGGGTAGGTACAAGTTAATTAGGCCAGACACGGTCCCTGTTCCTAGAAGCAGCATGGCAGAGGTGGATAGACGATGTGCCTGGGAGTCAGAAGGGCATGGGTTTTAATCCCGGATCCGCCACTAGTCTGATATGTGATCTTGGGCAAGTCACTTCACTTCTTTGGGACTCAGTTCTTTCATCTGTAAAATGGGGATTAAGACCGTGAGCCTCACGTGGGACAGGAACCGTGTCCAACCCAATTGGCTTGTATTCCCCCCAGCACTTAGTACAGTGTCTCACACGTAGTAAGTGCTTCACAAATATCATAATGACAACTATTATTGTTATTATTCCTCAAGGGTCTCACTGTCTAAGTAGGAGGGAGAACAGGTATCCCCGTTTTACAGCTGAGGAAGCTGAGGCACAGGGAAGTGAAGTGACTTGCTCCAGGTCACACAGCAAGCCGTTCTGGCATTAGAACCCAGATCCTTCTGACTCCCAGGCCCGTACTCTCTCCACTAGATCATGATGCTTCCCAATCAATCATATTTACTGAGTGCTTACTGAGTAAAGATCAATCGTTTTTATTGAGCACTTACTGTGCGAGGAATACTGTACTAAACTCTCTGGGAGCGTACCATATAGCAGAGTTGGTAGACATGTTCCCTGCCCTCATTGAGCAGCACTGTATTAAGCGTTTGGGAGACTACAATGTAACAGATTTGGTAGAAAGTTTCCCTGCCCACAAGGAGTTTTCTGTCGATAGGGGAAGACAGATATTAAAATAAATTAGGCATCTGGACGTTAAGTGGTATGAGATTGAGGGTGGGGTGAATAAAGGTCAAAAATCCAAGTGCAAGGGCGAGGCAGTGGGAGAAGAGGAAAGGAGGGATGAGTCAGGGAAGGCCTCTTGGAGATGGGCCCTCAATAATTATAATAATAATAATGATGGAATTTGTTAAGCACTTACTATGTGCAAAGCACTGTTCTAGGCGAAGACTTTAAAGGTGGGAGAGAGTCATTGTCTGTGGGATTTGAGGAGGGAGGACGTTCCAGGCCAGAGGTAGGACGTGGGCCAGGGGTCGATGGTGGGACAGGCAAACTGGACGCCCATTGAGGAGGTTAGTGGCAACAGAGGAGCGGAGTGTGCGGGCTGCGATGGAGAAGGAGAGAAGGGAGAGGAGGGAAGAGGGGGATAGATGATAACAAGTAATGAGGGGCACAGTCCCTGTCCCACACGAGCTCACAGACTCAGTTAGGAGGGAGAACAGATATTGAATCCCCATTTTATAGTTGAGGAAATAGAGGCCCAGAGAAGTGAAGTGACTTCTCCAAGGTCACACAGCAGACAAGTGGTGAAGCAGGGATTAGAACCCAGGTCTGTCCTCTTTCGTTAGGCCATTTACTGTTATTTTACCACACTGAATGCTGCGAAGAGGCACATACACCGAGTATCACAAAGTCCTTTGCGATGCAATGTGAGGAGGCTGAGGCGGGGGTGAGGAAGCGAAGCCGCCTCAAAACTCAACCGACGCCCCTCACCTGCTCACACCCGGTTCTTCCTCCACCCGTTCATCCAACGCCAACATGTGGATCATGTTCCAGCCAAACAGATGGGCGCTATGGGAAGACCAATCATTCATTCAATAGTATTTACTGAGCGCTTACTATGTGCAGAGCACTGTTCTAAGCGCTTGGAATGTACAATTCGGCAACAGATAGAGACCATGCCTGCCCACTGACGGGCTCACAGTCTAATCGGGGGAGACAGACGGATAAAAACAAGACAACTTAATTGCAAATAAATATAATCAAGGGGATGTACACCTCATTAACAAAATAAATAGGGTAATAAAAATATATACAAATGAGCACAGTGCTGAGGGGAGGGGAAGGGAGAGAGGGAGGAGCAGACCACTTCTTCACCCTCCCACTGGATCTTACCCAGATCATGTCAAAGAAATACATCTTATAGCAGAAATGATTACATTTGGGATGTGAATTATCTCCAGATGTATTAAGACTGTAGATTTCTTTTGGCCATGGTGGGGCTTTCTGTCTACAGCGGGGCCTTCCGAACAGATCACAGGCCTGGTGTAAGAAGGTCACGGGTTCTCATCCCGGCTCTGACACTTGTCTGCTGGGTGACCTTGGACAAGTCACTTCCCTTCTCTAGACCTCAGTTACCTCGTCTGTAAAATGAGGATTAAAACTGTGAGCCCTCTGCGGGCCCAAATGGATTATCTTGTATCTATCCCGGCTCTTAGAACAGTACCTAGCACATAGTCAGCACTTAAATGCCATATATTATATTATTGATGCAACTGTGGAGAGTCTGGAAAGGAATGAGCTAGTATGGGAGATACAAGAAAACGTGTCCTCAAAACTCATATATGCATAAATCACCCAGTCGATAAAATTTGGACTTGGACACGTGGAAGACCGTCTTGTTTGTCACGATGATTTTGTCTTAGATTTGGTCATAGATATTTGTTCCAAAATTTTTTATGTAGATGCAAGAAAAGTGTGATTAAGCAATGCAATACCACTTAAGGGCTCCTCCCAATCAGAAGATATCCTGGCTCACACTTCCCACAAGTTTTTTCATTTTATTTTTAATGACAGAATTTTTAATTGCTTCCTTTTCTTTTTGAGGAGCAGCACAGCCTAGTGGAAGGAGTCCGGGGCCTGGGAGTCAGAACCTAAGTTCTAATCCTGTCTCTACCACTTTCCTCCTGTGTAACCTTGGGCAAGTCACTTCACTTCTCTGTGCCTAAGTTCCCTCATCTGTAAAATGGAGATGAAGGCTATAAACCCCATGTCAGTCAGTCAGTCAGTCTTATTTATTGAGTGACTACTGTGTACGGAGTGCTGTACTAAGCGCTTGGGAGAGTACAATAGAACTGCACAACAGACACATTCCCTGCCCACAACGAGCTGACAGTCTAGAGGGGGAGAAAGATATTAATAGCAATAAAATATGTCCAAAGGGAATCTGGACTCTGCCCAACCTGATTATCTTGTATTTAACCCAGCACTTAGTAATAGTAGAAGCAGCAATGTGTAGTGGCTAGAGCCCTGGCCTGGGAGTCAGAAGGTCATGGGTTCTAATCCCGGCTCTGCCATTTGTTGCTGCGTGACCTTGGATAAGTCACTTCACATCTCTGGGCCTCAGTTCCCTCATCTGTAAAATGGGGATTGAAACTGTGAACCCCACGTGGGCTTGATTCGTTGGTATCCACCCCACTGCTTAGTACAGTGCCCAGCACCCAGTAAGCGCTTAACAAATACCCTAATTATCATTATTAAGCATTTACTATGTTTCAAGTATTTTTCTAAACGCTGGAGTAGTTACAAGTTAATCAGGTTAAACACTGTCCCTGTCGCAGAGGCCCTGGCACAAACTAGGTGCTTAACACAGACCGTTAAAAAATAAAAGTTAGGGTTTTTGCCCAAGGTCACTTGGCAGACAGGTAGTAGAGGCAGGATTAGAACCCAGATCTTCTGACGTCCAGGTCCGAGCTCTATCCACTAGGCCCCGCTGCTGCCCCAGACGTACTGGGGCCTGAGAGACTGGGGTCCGGTAAGGAGACAGAACTGCTTTCCTGCTTTGAAGGGAAGGGAAAAGAAGGGCTTCCAGCTTCCGGCTCCCTCACTCCGGGCTCTGGAGATCAATGCCCTGGGCGGCCTGATCCCTTTCTGGGAGCCGGGAGCAGGGATAGAGAAGCAGTGTGGCCTCATGAAAAGAGTCTCGGCCTGAAAGTCCAAGGACCTGGGTTCTAATCCCAGCTACTCCACTTTTCTGGTGTGTGTCCTTGGACAAGTCACTTCTCTGGGCCTCAGTTCCCTCATCTGTAAAATGGGGATCGAGATTGTCAGCCCCACATGGGACAGGGACTGTGTCCAACCCGATTTGCTTGTGTTTACCCAAGTGCTTGTACGGTGCCTGGCACAGAGTAAACATTTAACAAGTGCCATAATATATTTTATTTTTTTATTTAATCCCTACTCTGCCGACTTCTTGCTATGTGATCTTGATGAAGTGACTTCACTTCTCTGGGCCTTAGTTTCCTCAACTGTGAAATCGGGGTTCAATCTGACTCCCTCCGTCTTAGACTGACAGCCCCATAAGGGACTGTGTCCAATCTGATAAACTTGAAGCTACCTCAGTGCTTAGAACAGTGCATGATACAGTGTTTAACAAAGGAAAGAGCCGGGGCTTGGGAGTCAGAGGTCGTGGGTTCTAATCCCAGCTCTGCCACTTGTCTGCTGCGTGACTTTGGGTAAGTCACTTAACTTCTCTATGCCTCAGTTACCTCATCTGTGAAATGGGGATTAAGACTGTGAGCCCCACGTGGGACCACCTGATTAGCTTGTATCTACTCCAGCTCTTAGAACAGTGCTTGGCACCTAGTAAGCGCTTATCTAATACCATCATCATTAAAAACAGACAGAGCCACTTCATTTGCTCTTGGGTCTGCATCAGTGTTCTCTGTGGGGAACAGTCTTTGGACACCCCCCCCCCCCATAGTTACCCTGGCTCTACTCCTCTTCTGGAGCTTATTCCCTATTCTCTTTTTTTAAAGGTATTTATTAAGGCCTTACTACATGCCAGGCTCCGCATTAAGCCCTGGGGTCTTCTTCCAATGCCGTCGAGTCGTTGCCGACCCATGGCGACGCCCTGGACAGACCTCGAGCACATCCCGTCTTCTGTCATAAGGTCCTTCAGGTACGTGTATCCGTAGAGTTTTCTTGGTCAAGATACGGAAACGGTTTACTGTCACCTTCCTCTGTGCAGCAAAAGCTTGAGTCTCTGCCGTTGTCTCTGATCATTGTTTTGATCGCTTGGTCACCCAGCTTTGACCCTTTCCCATGCCGCTGCTGTCCAGTACAGGCGAATCGACTTTATCTTACTCTTCGACTTAGACCTCTCCATTCTGGGTGATCCTATTTGGCGTAGCTCGGAGCTTCATCAGCGGATGCAAACTCTCCTGCTGCGATAAGGCGTCAATTCATAGGAGAGAAACACCGGGGTAGATCCAAGCTAATCAGGTTGGACACAATCTCTGTCACCCTTGGGGCTCACAGTCTTAATCCCCATTTTACAGATGAGGGAACTGAGGTTCAGAGAAGTGAAGTGACTTGCCCAAGGTCACCCAGTGGACAAGTGATGCAGCTGGGATCAGAATCTGGGTCTTTCTGACTCCCGGGCCCAGACTTTCTCCATAGGCTACACTGCTTCTCTTCCCCGGAGCCACCCTCTTGCTCAGAAGATTGATAAAAAAGATAGGTAGATACAATTTTATTTATTATTATTGATGCTATAGATGCCTGTCCACTGGCTTTGTTTGTTTTGTTGTCTGTCTACCCCCTTCTGGACTGTGAGCCCGTTGTTGGGTAGGGATTGTCTCTATTGCTGAATTGTACTTTTCAAGCACTTAGTACAGTGTTCTGCACACAATAAGCACTCAATAAATACAACTCGATGAATGAATGAAGATTGGGTGACCTCATATTTTATACCATGCCAATGGATGACCGGGGGCTGCAATAAACCACCCGCTTATCAACTCATCTTAGATAATTTGGCCCGATTAATGTGTCATAGTGTGAAATGGGCCAATCCATCATGGAACTCACCCCTGGGAGAGAATCCCAGTGCTCACTGGCACACAAGGAAGCTCCCATAAAGACACGGATAATCAGAAAAATAACTGTGGTATTGGTAAAACACTTTCTATATGCCAGGCACTGTACTAAGCGCTGGGGTGGATACAAGCAGATGGGGTTGGACACAGTACCTGTTATTCATTCATTCATTCAATCATATTTATTGAACACTTGCTGTGTTCAGAGCACTCTACTAAGGGCTTGGAAACTACAATTCGGCAACAAATAGAGACAATCCCTACCCAACAACAGGCTCACAGTCTAGAAGGGGGGAGACAGACAAGAAAACAAAGCAAGTAAACAGGCATCAGTAGGATCAATATAAATGAATAGAATAATAGATATACATGTACCATTAATAAAATGAATAGAATAATGAATATGTACATATAGTCACAAGTGTTGTGGAGCAGGGAGAGGGGTAGAGCAGAGGGAGTGAGTCGGGGCGATGGGGAGGGGAGGAGGAGCAGAAGAAAAGGGGATTCAGTCTGGGAAGGCCTCCTGGAGGAGGTGAGGTCTCAGTAGGACTTTGAAGGAGGGAAAGAGAGCTAGTTTGATGGCTGTGAGGAGGGAGGGCATTCCAGGACAGAGGCAGGATGTGTGCCAGGGGTCGACAGCAGGACAGGCGAGATGGAGACCCAGTGAGGAGGTGAGCGGCAGCAGAGGAGTGGAGTGTGCGGACTGGGATGGAGAAGGAGAGAAGGGAGAGAAGGTAGGAGGGGGCGAGGGGATGGATGGCTTTGAAGCCAAGAATGAGGAGTTTCTGTTTGATAAAGCGGTTGATAAGCAACCACCGGAGATTTTTGAGGAGTGGGGTGACAGGCCCAGCGCGTTTCTGTAGAAAGATAAATCCGGGCAGCGGAGTGAAGAATAAACTGAAGAGGGGAGAGTCAGGAGGCTGGGAGGTCAGAAAGGAGGCTGATGGAGTCATCCAGTCATGATATGATGAGAGACTGTACTAACACGTAGTACTATAGGCAATGTACTGTCCTACATAGGGCTCAAAATCTCAATCCTCCTTTAGCAGATGCGGTAGCTGAGGCCCAGAGAAATAAAGTGACTTGCCCAAGGTGACACAGCAGATGAGTGGCAGAGCCAGAATGAGAACCCATGACCTTCTGACTCCAAGGCCCGTGCTCTATATCCATTATGCAATGCTGCTTCTCTAATGAACGCATAAAATATCCACAGACCATAGTGAAAATGTACAGGAGAAGTCACGTAGCCTTATGGAAAGGGCAAAGGGCTGCGAGTCAGAGGACCTGGATTCTAATCCTGGCTTTGCCACTAGTCTGCTGTGTCACCTTGGGAAGCGATTTCCTTTTAATTCAGTTTCCTCATCTGTAAAACGGGGATTCGATACTTTTTTTCCTTCTCCTTAAACCATGAGTCCTGTGAGGAACAGGAATTGTGTTTGATCCAATAATCTTGCATTAACTCCAGAGTTTGGCACATAGTAAGAGCTTAACACGCATTGCCATCACTTTTATCATTATTATTATTAGTGCCCCTCAAATGACAGTTGACCTAAAGGTAAGAATCCCTCCATTTTCTTCCGGCAGGCAGGATGGAGAGAATGGATCATCCCTTAGTCAGCCTTCAGCCCAGCCCCGGGCTGGAATGGAGATTCTGTCTCCAAATTGCATATTTTGGATGTGGACGTGCCGTGTAAATTCCTAAAATGCAACTCAGCAGAACAAGTTCTCTTTTCAGGGCGGTATCATGAAGTCATTCTCTCCCTTTGCTCTCCATGACCACAGGCCACTTAGTGCTTTCTTTTTCCTCCTATGATTTCACCCCCCTACCATCTTTCCAGGCCGTGACCTCAAATCATTGCCTGGGATAGGGGAATTTTTCCTACCTTCTCGAGTTATCGGGTGGACATCAGGGACACTGCCTTACCCTACGGAAAGAAACCTGAATTTTTTTTATGGCATTTGTTACTCTATGAAAAGCACTGTGCTAAGGACTTGGGTAGATAAGAGCTAATCAGGTTCGTTACGGTCTATGTCCCTCATAGGACTCACTGTTTTAATGCACATTTTACAGATGAGGTGACTGAGGCTCAGAGAAAAAATTAATGATATTTGTTCATTCAGTTAATCAGATTTATTGATTACTTACTGTGTGCAGAGCACTGTATTTATTAAGCGCTTACTATGTGCCAAGCACTGTACTAGGCACTGAGTGAAGTGACTTGCCCAAGCTCCCACAGGAGACAAGTGGTGGATGCAGGATTAGAACCCAGGACTGGAGTTCGAGGCTCGGGTTCTAGCCACTAGGCTATGCCGCTTCTCATGAGTCTGAGTGGCTACCTCAGGTAGCTACGGGCTACCTGTCTGGAGCAGAGTTTGTTTTCAGTCTGACAAGGGATGGTGGGAACTTTCATTTCAGTTCTTCAATCAATCGATCAATCAATTAGATGTATTGAGCACTTAATGTGTGCAGCTCACTATACTAAGAGCTTGAGAGAGTACAATGCATCAGAGTTGGTAGACACCTTCCCTGCCCACAGTGAACTTACAGTTGGTCGGGGGAGACAGATTTTTCAATCAATTGATCCATCCATCGGTCATATTTACTGAGCACTTACTGTGTACAGAGCAATCTACTAAGCGCTTGGGAAAGTACAACACAACCATATAACAGACACATTCCCTGCTCACAATGAGCTAGAAATTTATGGAAATAAATACATTACAGTTAGGGACATAGGTGGTGCGGGGCTGGGAGGGGGGATGAATAAAGGGAGTAAGTCAGGGTGACACAGAAGGGAGAGGGAGATGAGAAAAAGTGGGGCTTAGTCAGGGAAGGCCTCTTGGAGGAGATTCATTCATTCATTCAATCATATTTATTGAGCGCTTACTGTGTGCAGAGCACTGAACTAAGCACTTGGTAAAGTACAATACGATAGACACATTCCCTGCCCACAGTGAGCTTGCAGTCTAGTGGGGGGAGACAAACATAAATAGAAATAAATTACATATAATAATAATGTTTAAGCGCTTGTTAAGCGCTTACTGTGTGCAGAGCACTGTCCTAAGTGCTGGGGTGTACAGGGTAATCAGGTTGTCCCTCATGAGGCTCACAGTCTTAATCCCCATTTTACAGATGAGGTAACTGAAGCACAGAGAAGTTAAGTGACTTGTCCACAGTCACACAGCTGCATAGTGGCTAGAGCATGGACCTGGGAGTCAGAAGATCATGGGTTCCAATCCCGGCTCTGCCGCATGTCTACTCTAGACTGTGAACTCATCGTGGGCAGGAATATGTCTCTTTGTTGTACTCTCCAAAGCACTTAGTACAGCTAAGTAAGCGCTCAATAAATATGAATGAATGAATAAATACTATATGACCTTGGACAAGTCACTTCACTTCTCTGTACCTCTAAAATCATCTGTAAATTGAGGATCGAAACTGAACCTCATGTGGGACAGGGACTTTGTCCAACCAGATTAGCTTGTATCCAACCTGGTGCTTAGTACAGTGCCTGGCACCCAGGACTATTTATTTATACCGATGCCTGTTTACTTGTGTCAATGTTTGCCTTCCCCCCTCTAGACTGTAAATCCATTGTGGGCAGGGATTGTGTCTCGTTATTGCTGTAGTGTACTTTCTAAGCTCTTAGTATAGTGCTCTGCACACAATAAGCACTCAGTAAATACAACTGAATGAATTAATAAGGGCTGTGGGGCTGGGAGGGGGGAAGGACAAACGGAGACAGTCAGGGTGACCCAGAAGGAAGCGGGAGATGAGGAAAAGTGGTGCTTAGTCAGGGAAGGCCTCTTGGAGGAGAAGGGCCTTCAATAAGGCTTTGAAGGTGGGGGAGAGTCATTGCTTGGGGGATTTGATGATGATGGCATTTGTTAAGCGCTTACTATGTACCAAGCACTGTTCTAAGCACTGAACACTGAGGCAGGATGTGGGACAGAGAGTGGGTGGTGAGATAGATGAGATGGAAGCCCAGTGAGAAGTTGGCATGCAGGGAGCCAAGAGTGAGGACGAGGTTGGAGTAATAATAATAATAATGGTATTTGTTAAGCGCTTACTCTGTGCCAAGCACTGTGGTAGATACAAGGTCATCAAGTTGGATACAGTCTCTGTCCCGCACAGGACTCACAGTCTCAATCCCCATTTTACAGCTGAGGGAACTGAGGCCAAGAGAAGTGAAGTGACTTATCTAAGGTTACGCAGCGAAGTGGCAGAGCCAGGATTTTGTTTTGTTTTGTTGTCTGTCTCCCCAGGGATTGTCTTTATCTGTTGCTGAATTGTAGTTTCCAAGCACATAGTACAGTGTTTTGCACATAGTAAGTGCTCAATAAATACGACTGAATGAATGAATAAGAACCCAAGACCTTCTGACTCCCAGGCCCGGCTCTAGCCACCACACCGTGCTATTTCTCGAATACGAGAACAGTGAGTTCATTCATTCATTCATTCAATAGTATTTATCGAGTGCTTACTATGTGCAGAGCACTGTACTAAGTGCTTGGAATGTACAAGTTGGCAACAGATAGAGACAGTCCCTGCCCTTTGACGGGTTTACAGTCTAATCGGGGGAGACAGGCAGACAAGAACAATGGCAATAAAAAGAGTCAAGGGGAAGAACATCTCATAAAAATAATGGCAAATAAATAGAATCAGGGTGATGTACATCTCATTAAACAAAATAAACAAAATAAATAGGGTGATAAAGATATTTACAGTCCAGTGGACGAGTACAGTGCCAAGGGGGTGGGAGGGGAGAGGAGGAGGAGGAGAGGGAAAGGGGAGAAAAGAGGGTTAAGCTGCGGAGAGGTGAAGGGGGGTAGAGGGAGCAGAGGGACAAAGCGGGGAGCTCAGTCTGGGAAGGCCTCTCGGAGGAGGTGAGTTTTAAGTAGGGATTTGAAGAGGGGAAGAGAATCAGATTGTCTGAAGTGAGGAGGGAGAGCGTTCCGGGGCTGCGGGAGTATGTGGCCCGGGGGTCGACGGCGGGACAGGCGAGACTGAGGGATGGTGAGGAGGTGGGCGGCAGAGGAGCGGAGTGTGTGGGGTGGGCGGTAGAAAGAGAGAAGGGAGGAGAGGTAGGAAGGGGCGAGGTGACGGAGAGCCTCGAAGCCTAGAGTGAGGAGTTTTTGTTTGGAGCGGAGGTCGATGGGCAACCACTGGAGTTGTTTAAGAAGGGGAGTGACAGGCCCAGATCGTCTCTGCGGGAAGATGAGCCGGGCAGCGGAGTGAAGAATGGACCGGAGCGGGGCGAGAGAGGAGGAAGGGTGATTGGAGAGAAGGCTGACACAGTAGTCTAGCCGGGATATAACGAGAGCCCGTAATAGTAAGGTAGCCGTCTGGGTGGAGAGGAAAGGGCGGATCTTGGTGATATTGTAAAGGTGAAACCGGCAGGTCTCGGTGACGGATAGGACGTGTGGGGTGAACGAGAGAGACGAGTCGAGGATGACACCGAGATCGCGGGCCCGAGAGACGGGAAGGACGGTCGTGCCATCCACGGCGATAGGGAAGTCTGGGAGTGGACCGGGCTTGGGAGGGAAGATGAGAAGCTCAGTCTTGCTCATGTTGAGTTTTAGGTGGTGGGCCGACATCCAGGTGGAGACATCCTGGAGGCGGGAGGAGATGCGAGTCAGAAGGGAGGGGGAGAGGCCTGGGGCAGAGAAGTAGATCTGCATGTCATCTGCGTAGAGATGGTAGTCAAAGCCATGAGAGCGAATGAGTTCACCAAGGGAGTGAGTTGAATTAGGAGGGGCAAGGGGATTGAGGGCTTTAAAGCCAATGGTGAGGAGTTATGTGGAAGTGGATGGTCAACAACTGGAAGTTCTTTTGGAGGGGGGAAATGTGGCCTGAATGTTTTTGCAGAAAAATGATCCGGGCAGCAGAGCAAAGTATGGACTGGAATGGGGAGAGACTGGAGGCTGGGAGGTCAGCGAGGAGGCTGATACAGTCATCAAGATGGGATAGGAAAAATGCTTGGATTAACAGGTTAGCCGCTTGAATGAGAGGAAAGGGTGGATTATAGCGATGTTGTGAAGGTGGGACCGACAGGATTTAGTGGGTTGAATGTCAGAGAAGAGGCAAGGACAAAGCCAAGGTTATGGGCTTGTGAGACAGAAAAGAAGGTGGTGCTGTCTACAGTGATGGGAAAGTCAGGGGAGGACAAGATTTGGGTGGGAAGATAAGGAGCTCTGTTTTAAATGTTAAGTTTGTGGGGACGGGAGGGCTTCCAAGTAGAGATGTCCTGAAGGCAAGAGGAAAGGCGAGACTGCAGAGAGGGTGGGAGATCAGGGCTGGAGATGGAGATTTGGGAATCATCCTCTTAGAGGTGGTAGTTGAAGCCAGGGGAGTGAATGAGTTCTCCAAGGGAGTGGGTGTAGATGGAGAAGAGAAGGGGACCAGAACTGTACCCTGAGGGACACCCACAGTAAGGGTTAGATTATTAATACTACTACTAATTATAATGATAATTATGATACTTAAGCGCCTACCATATGCCAAGGACTGTTTCAAGACCTGGGGTAGATACGAGTTAATCAGTTTGGACACGGTCCCTGTCCCACATGGGGCTCACACTCTTAATCCCCAGTTTACAGCTGAGGGAACTGAGACATGTGGCCGAGCCTGGATTAGAACCCAGGTCCTTCTGGGTCCCAGGCCCATGCTCTAGCCACTAAGCCATGCTGCTAATATAAATAAATAAATTCCGGATATGTACACAAGTGCTTTGGGGCTGAGGAAGGGGTGAATAAAGCTTTGGAAAGTGCACGTGAATAATAATAAGGGCGATATTTGTTAAATGGTTTATATGATAATAATGATTATAATAATAATGATGGTGTCTGTTAAGCACTTAATATGTAGCAGGCACTGTACTAGCATTGGGGTGGATATGTGTTCATATGTGTGAAACACTGTGTTGGGTACTGGAGTAGATCCAATGCAATCAGCTCAGACCCAGTCTCTGTCCCGCACAGGATTTACAGTCTAAGAGAATCAGTGTGGCCTAGGGGAAAGAGCATGGGCCTTTGCCTCAGAGGACCTGAGTTCTGATTCCGGCTCCACCATCCATTTGCTGTGTGACCTTGGCCAAGTCATTGAACTTCTCTATGCCTCAGTTTCCTCATCTGTAAAATGGGAATTAAATCTGCAAGTCCTATGTGGGAGGGGACTGTGTCCAACTCAATTATCCACCCACCACCTACCCCAGTGCTTAGTACAGTGCCTGGCACATAATAAGCACTTCACAAATACCAAATTCATTAATTCATCAATCATATTTATTGAGTGTTTACTGTGTGCAGACCACTGTACTAAACTCTTGGAAAGTACAATTTGGCAACCGATAGAATTGCTACCCATCAGTGGGCTCATAGTCAAGAAGGGGGGGATTCCACTGTCTATATTCTTATTGATATTAAGAGTTATTTCATCCCCATTTTACAGAGAAGGAAGCTGAGTCCCAGAGAAGTGAAGGTCACACAGTAGGTGTGTGGCAAAACTGGGTTTAGAACCCAGGGATGAAGACTATGAGCCCCGTGTGGGACAGGGACAGGGACTCTATTTGTATCCACCCCAGTGCTTAGTACAGTGCTGGGCACATATTAAGCGCTTAACATAAGCCACTAACAACAAATGCCATTAAGAGCAATAGTCTTTCCACCAGGCCAGCTGACAGAAGCCAGGAGTAGGCCTGTCGTGTGGATTCTCCAGGGATTTCTTTCGTGAGAGGCTGGTTTCCCGATATAATAATAATAATGATGATGATGATGGTATTTGTTCAGCACTTATGTGTGCCAAGCAATGTTCTAAGAGCAGATACGCTCATTCTCTCACCGGTTCTAGATTTAAGCCTCAGTTTCCTGATCCTTGTTCTGGTTTCTCTTCTTTTTTCATGGTATTTGTTAAGCGCTTATTATGTAACAGGCACTGTTCTAAATGAGGTAGAAACAAGGCCATCATGTTGGACACAGTCCCTGTCCTTCACGGGATTCCCACTCTCAATGTCCATTTTCCAGATGAGGGAACTGAAGTCCAGAGAAGTGAAGTGACTTGCCCTAAGTCACACAGCAGCCAAGTGATGGAGCCGGGATTAGGATCCATGAGCCTCTGACTCCCAGGCCCCGGACTTTTTCCACTATGCCACGCCGCTTGCCAGGGGTCACACAGCAGAGCCTTTAGGACTCGTTTATGCCTCACTGAAAAAAGCCTCTTACGTTTGGAAATAAACCCTGTCTATCTACGAAAGCTGACGACATTTCTCTTGGCCCAGACCGCCTAAGATAAGTGGGTGAAGAGGCCTTCTTTCTCAGGGTGGGTTTCGGGTTTCCGCTTTGAGTTCAGCTTCCAAAGATGGGGGCGGGATGTGCGGAAACCCGCAGCGGCCGTTGGAAAGTGGGGGAGTCTCAGAGTTGGGGTCTGAGCAAACCCACAGGGCTCTGGCCGGTTCCAGGCTTTACTGCTGGATGTTGTAGCATCAGCCCCTTGAGCCAAGTGGAGGCCCGGCAGGCTCCGGAAATGTTTTGGGGTTGACAGGCCCGACTTTGATTCCTCCTTGACTCAGTTGCTTACCTGGCCCCAATCCAGCAGAGAGCTGGAGCGATCTATCGATCAGGTTTATTGAGCGCTCGCTGGCTCAGTTGTATTTTATTGAGCGCTGACTGCGTGCAAAGCACTGTAAGAATGATGGGCTAAGCGCTTGGAAAAAGTACAAAACAGCAGAGTGGGTAGGCATGTTCCCTGACCTCAAGGAGCTTCCAGTCTAGAGGGGAAGACGGACGTTAATGTAAATAAACCCGGATATGCATAGTAATAATGACAATAATGGTATTTATTAAGTGCTTACTATGTGCCAAGCACTGTTCTAAGTGCTGGGATAGGTACACGCTCATGAAGTTGTCCCATGTAGGGTTCGCAATCTTAATCCCCATTTTATAGATAAGAACACTTGGAAAGAACAATTCAGCAACAAATAGGGACAATCCATATCCAACAACGGGCTCACAGTCTAGAAGGCGGCGAAACAGACATCAAAACAAGTAAACAGGCATCAATAGCATCAATATAAATAATTAGAATTAGAGATATAGGTATTGATCCCCAATTTCCAGATGAGGTAACAGAGACAGAGAGAATTTATCTGTCTTGTCCAAGATCGCAAAGCAGACATGTGGCAGAGACGGAATTAGAACCCAGATCCTCCTGATACCCAGGCCCATGCTCTATCTACTAGGCAATGCTGCTTCCTAAGTGGACTATTCATCGATCTGGAAGTTCCAGTGGGTTTTAAGATTCTGGAGGTAGAGCATTCAGAGTTTGAAGGAAACAAAATTCCCACCCTCAGGGTGGCTACACTCTAAACAAGGGAGGTTTGAGGGCATGTATGTTGAAGTACTATTACTACTAATAATAATAGTATTTATTAAGTGCTTACTATGTGCCAAGCACTGTACTAGGCATTAAGGTGGATATAAAAAAATCTAGTTGGATGCAGTCCCTGTCCCCTGTGTCTCATACTTCTCCTGAGAGAGAGGAGTCAGGATACTGTCAAGGTTATGGGGTTGGAAGAAAGGAAGGATGGTGGGGCTCAATCCCCATTTTACAGATGAGGAAACTGAGGCACAGAGAAGTGAAGTGACTTGTCCAAGGTCACAACAGATAGGTGGCAGAGCCAGGATTAACTGTAGAGTGTTCATTCATTCATTCAGTCGTATTTATTGAGTGCTTGTAGTGTGCAAAGCACTGTACTGAGCACTTGAGAGAGTACAGTATAATAAAGAGACATATTCCCTGCCCACAAGGAGCTCAAGGTCTAGACTGTGAGTCACTTGTGGGCAGGGATTTTCTCTCTTTATTGCTGAATTGTACTTTCCAAGTGCTTAGTGCACATAGTAAGTGCTCAATTAATATGATTGAATGAACAGAGAGGAAAACAGGCATTAATATTAATAAACAAATAAAGAAATTTAATTAAAGAACAGATTTATACATATGTGTTGTGGGGATGGGAGAGAGGATGAATGAAGGGAATAAGTCAGGGCAATGCAGAAGGGAGTGGGAGAAGGGGGGGGTTAATCAGGGAAGGCTTCTTGGAGGAGTTGTGCCTTCAAGAGGGCTTCAAAGTGAGGGGGCTGGGGCATTATCTGCCCTAAATGAGGAAGGAGGACGTTCCAGGCCAGAGGTAGGACGTGGGCAAGATGGAGGCCCAGTGGGAAGATTGGCATTAGAGGAGCGAAGTGTGTGGGCTGGGTTGGAGTAAGAGAGTAGAGAGGTGAGGTAGGAGGGGGCAACGTGGTGGCTTTAAAGCCAGTGGGGGGGAGTTTTGTTTGATGTGGAGGTGGATGGGCAACCACTGGAGTTTCTTGAGGAGTGAGGAAACATGGTCTAAACGTTTCTGAAGGGAAATGATTCGGGCAGCAGAGTGGAGTACGGACTGGTGTGGGGAGAGACAGGAGGCTGGGAGGTCAGCGAGGAGGTTGATGCAGTCGTCCAGGCAAGAAAAGATAAGTGCTCGTATTAATGTGGTAGCTGTTTGGATGGAGATAAAGGGGTGGATTTTAGCGATGTTGGGAAGGTAGAATTGACAGGATTTAGTGATGGCTCGAATATGTGAGTTGAATGATGATGATGATGGTATTTGTTAAGCATTTACTATGTGCCAAGCACCATTCTAAGCACAGGGGTAGTTACAAAGTTATCAGGTTGTCCCACGTGGGGCTCACGGTTTTAATCCCCATATTACAGATGAGGGAACTGAGGCACAGAAAAGTCAAGGGACTTGCCTGAAGTCACACAGCTGATAAGTGGTGAGCCGGGAGTAGAACCCACAACCTCTGACTCCCAAACCCAGGCTCTTTCCCCTAAGCCACACTGCTTCTCATGTTTCTCATGAGACACAGAAGTCAAGGATACTGTTACGGTTATGGGGTTGGGAGACAGGAAGGATGGTGGTGCCATTCATTCATTCAGTGGTATTTATTGAGCACTAACTGTATGCAGAGCACTCTGCTAAACGCTGGGGAGAGAACAATATAACAGCCTGCCCACAGCGAACTGTCTTGGGAGAAGAATCACAGAAAGTTCACATATGTTTTACATAAACATCCAGACGTTGGGACAATTATCTTAATCAGGCCTTTGTGGTTTTACCATCTATGCAAACACTGCATAATTTCCTTTTGGAAAATAAAGCCAACTGGGACAGAGCCAGGGCAAGGGGAGACACGAATCTAGCCGCTGAGGGCTTGTCTCCACGGGCTTTTGTCACTCAGTCAATGGTTTTACTGAGCACTTACTGTGTGCAGAGCACTGTACTAAGCACTTGGGAGAGGACAATATAACAATAAACAGACTCAATCCCTGCCCACAATGAGCTTACAGTCCAGAGGAGGTGACAGACATTAATAGAAATCAATAAATGACAGATGTGGACATAAGTGCTGTGGGGCTGGGAGGGGGGATGAATAAAAGGAACAAGTCAGGGTAGCCCAGAAAGGAGAGAGAGAAGAGGAAATGAGGGCTTAGTGGGGGAAGGCCTCTCGGAAGAGATGAGCCTTCAATAAGGCTTTAAAGGGGGGAGAGAGATCATGTGTCGATTGTTATCGTGGGTTCACCCTTCCCGATGAACCCCGGGTTAAGAAAACCCCATGCCTCACGCAGACGCACATACACTTCTTCCAAGTCGGTCGAAGGACCTTCCCTGAACCCTCTGTCCATATCTGGCATTTATGTATTTCTATTAATGTCTGTCTCCCCCTCTAGATTGAGAGCTTATTGGGGCAGGAAGTGTGTCTGTTTATTGTTCTACTGTAGTTTCCCAAGTGAAGAGTACAGTGGTCTGCACACGGTAAGCAATCAATAAATACGATTGAACGATTGAATGAAGCACTCAATAAATACCATTGTTTGATTGATGGATTGATTGATGCCCAGTGGGAAAATCGGACCCGGATTCTCCATTTTTTAAAATGGTATTGATTAAGGATTTACTACATGTCAACCTCTTTAAAACTCTTTTGAAATGTGATGTGGGAGAAGGCTTTTGTGAATACCACAGACTGCCCGAAAAACAAACAAATGGATTTTAGAGCAAATTAAACCAAAGTGGTCTTTGGAAGGCCAAATAACTCGACTTAGATTAGCAGATTTTGGACACGTTGATCAGGAGGACTAATTCTCTGGAGGAGACACTAATGCTAGAAGTCCAGGGAAAAGGTGGAAGAGGCAGACCGGCAGCTAGATGGAGAGAGAACATAACATCGATAGTGGAGAACCATTAGAGAGGTTGTTGATTATGGCAGAGGACTGAACATTATGGAGAAAGTATATCCATGGAGTCACTATGAATCGGAAATGAATAATAATAGCATGTATCAAATACTCTTTTAAGCGCTGTGAATTGGCTCACAGTCAATTCACGAAGGAGAACAGGAGAACTGAGGCCCAGAGAAGTCAAGTAACTTTCCCAAGGTTACGCAGCAAGCATTTGGCAGTGCCAGGATGAGAACCCAGGTCCTCTGACTCCCAGAGTCCTGCTCTTTCCACTAGGCCAAACTGCTTCTTCCGTGCCATCTCTACTTGGGTCAAGCGAGATAGAGAACTGTGAGCACTTTCCAAATTATTCCAGGGAAAATGCTCAGCGAGTACTTTAGGCGGGTTTCACGTAACGGTGATCAAATTCACCAGGCGGTGGCTTGACTACCTGCGTCATTCTGTGACTGCAGGACCATGTCTTAGGACATAAATCAGTTTCCAGGGCTTAAAAAACCCCCAGGCTCCATGATTAAGAAACCAATTTAATTTACGACAAAAGATTTTAAAGATTTCTTGAACTTTACAGAGACCGGGGTCTGAGGATGAATGTTTATCTTATGTCATAAATGCTTTTCTTGGAAAACGAAATGTGGGCTCCACCCTTTCAACAGTAAACCACATCCCCAAATCAAAACATTGGCTGAACAAGCTGAAATGGAGGGAAGAATAAAAAATCAGATCATCTGTAGGTTTGGAAATACCCTCAGTTCTGCCAGAACAGCCTCCTTGTTGCTCATCCATCTCTGCTTCGAACATAGATGCCTCACCCTTGGCTTTATGGCACTCATTAAGCTCGCTCTTTCCCACTTCTTCTTGTTGCTCTTCTACTTCACCCCAGCCACTCTGTCCTCTAATGTCAACCTACTCCCTGGACCTCAGTCACGAACCACTCACCTTCAACCTCTTGCTCACGTTAATTATTGTTATTATTATTATTGTACTTTATTCAATGGTATTTATTGAGCACTTACTATGTGAAGAGCACTGTACTAAGTGTTTGGAAGAGTACAATACAATAATAAACGGACACATTCCCTGCCCACAGTGACTTTCATTCAATAGTATTTATTGAGCGCTTACTATGTGCAGAGCACTGTACTAAGCGCTTGGGATGAACAAGTCGGCAACAGATAGTACCGGCCCTGCTGTTTGACGGGCTTACAGTCTAATCGGGGGAGATGGACAGACAAGAACAATGGCAATAAACAGTAGAGAGTACAGTAGAGAGTACAGTAGAGAGTGGGGAGACAGATATCAATACAAATCAATAAATGACTGATATGTACATGTGTGCTGTGGGGCCGAGAGGGGAAAGAGCAAAGGGAGCAAGTCAGGGCGATGCAGAAGGGAGTGGGAGAAGAGGAAAGTGGGGGCCTTAGTCAGGAAAGGCCTCTTGGAGGAGATGGGACTTCAATAGGCTTTGAAGGGGGGAGATTCTGTGGGATTTGAGGAAGGAGGGTGTTCCAGGCAAGAGACAGGATGGGGGCCAGGGGTCTGCAGCAAGACAGGTGAGAAGGAGGCCCAGGGAGAAGGTTAGCGGCACCAGAGGAGCGGAGTGTGTGGCTGCGATGGAGGAGGAGAGTAGCCAGGTGTGGTAGGAAGGAGCAAGGGGATGGATGGCTTTATAGCCAATGGTGAGGAGTTTCTGCTTGATACAGAGGTTGACAGGCAACTACTGGAGATTTTTGAGGAGGGGAGTGACATGCCCTGACATTTCTGTAAAAAGATGATCCGGGAAGTGGAGTGAAGTATGGACAGGAGAAGGGAGAGGGAGGAGGCTGGGAGGTCAGCAAGGAGGCTGATGCAGTCATCCAGGAGGGAGAGGATGAAGGTGATAGCAGTTTGGAGGGAGAGGAAAGCATAGATTTTAGCAAAGTTGTGAAGGTAGGAATGACAGGATTTAGTGACGGATTGTATATGTCGGTTGAATGACAGAGAGGAGTCAAGGATAAGGCCAAGGCTACGGGTTTGTGAGACTGAAAGGATGGTGGAAGCACTCTGTTGTTTATAGAGTCCGGGCCTGGAGTCAGAAGGTTGTAGTTTCTAATTGTGGCGCTGCCACTTGCCTGCTGTGTGACCTTGTGCAAGTCACTTGACTTCTCTGGGCCTCAGTACCTCAACTGTAAAATGGAAATTGAGACTGTGAGCCCCACGTGGGATAGGGACCATGTCCAATCTAATGTACTTGTATTCATTCATTCAGTGGTATTTATCGAGCACTTACTATGCACAGAGCACTGTACTAAGCACTTGGAATGTACAATTTGGCAACAGATAGAGACAATCCACCCCAGTGCTTAGTACAGTGCCTGGAACATAGTGCTTAACAAATACCAGAGTTATTATTATTATTATTATTATCATAATCATGATAGGAAAGTCAAGTGGAGGACAGGGTTTGGGTGGGAAGATACGAAGTTCAGTTTTGGACATGTTAAGCTAGAAGTGAAATAATAATGATGGTATTTGTTAAGTGCTTACTATGTGTCAAGCACTGTTCTTGAAACTGCGAAAGAAGGACATCCAAGTAGACATGTCTTGAAGGCAGGAAGAAATCAAGGCTGCAGAGACAGAGGGAGAGAGATCAGGGCTAGAGATGGAGATTTGAGAATCATCCGCATAGAGGTGGTAGTTGAAGCCATAGGAGCGAATGAGTTCTCCAAGGGAGTGAGTGATGGAGAAGAGAAGGGGGCACAGAGCTGAGGCTTGAGGGACCCCCACAGTTTGGAGGTGGGAGGCAGAGGAGGAGCCCGTGAAGGAGACTGAGAATGAACGGCCGGAGAGATAAGAGGAGAACCAGGAGAGGACAGAGTCAGTGAAGATGAGGTTGGATAACATTTCCAGGAGAAGGGGTTGGTCCACAGTGTCGAAGGCAGCTGAGAAGTGGAGGAGGATTAGGATGGAGTAGACGTCTTTGGATTTGGCAAGAAGGAGATCACTGGTGACCTTTGAGAGGGTGGTGTCTGTGGAGTAAAGGGGACGGAAGCCAGATTTGAGGGGGTCCAGGAGAGAATTGGAGGAGAGGAATTTGGGACAGAGGATGTAGACAACTCACTCAAGGAGTTTGGAGAGGAATGGTAGGAGGGAGATGGGACAATAAATGGAGGGAACCGTGGGGCCAAGGGAGGGTGTTTTCAGGATAGAGGAGACATGGGCATGTTTGAAAGCTGTGAGGAGGAAGCCATTGGAGAGCGAATGGTTGAAGATGCCTGTTAGGGAGGGAAGAAGAGAGGAGGGTGAGAGTTTTGACAAGGTACAAAGAAATGGGGTCTAATGCACATGTGGAGGATGGTGGAGGTGAGCCAGGGCTGGGAGTTAGAGGAACTAGATCAGTTAAGGGATAGGGGAGGGTGGTGTTGAAAGCATCTATTTGGTCATCAAGGGAAGGGTAGTTTGGGTATGGAGGCTAAATGGGGCATGATGAGTTGAGAAAATTGGATGGGGTCAAAAGATTTGAAGTCTCTATGGGGGAATAGTACAGACTGGCAGGGAAGAGTGTGTGGGGGAGGAGGTAAGTGAGAAGTGTGTGGTCAGAGAGAGGGATTTCAGAGTTGGTGAAGGTAGAGATTCTGCAGAGGCTAGAGATGATGAAATGGAGGGTGTGTCCAAGTTGGCGGGTGGGTGAGGTGGGGTGGAGCAGGAGGTCGGCGGAGTTGAGGCCTGATAGGAAGCAAGCAGCAGAAGGGTCATCAGGAACATCTGTGTAGATATTGAAGTCCCCAAGGATCAATTGGGCATGGAGAGAGTTTCTTGTTAAGCATCTCGTATGTGCCAAGCACTGTTCTATGCTCTAGGGTAGATACAAGTAAATCAGGTTGGACACAGTCCCTGTCCCACATGGGGCTCACAATCTTAATCCCCATTTTACAGATGAGGTCACCAAGGCCCAGTGAAGTGAAGTGATTTGCCCAAGGTCACACAGACAAGCAGCAGCCCGGGTTTGAAAACCCAGATTCTTCTGACTCCCAGGCCTGGGCTCTTTCCACTAGGCCACGGACCTGTTCTTCCTCCTTCTAAGACGCTGATTCTAGAGAAGCGGCATGGCCTACTGGATTAAGACTGTGAGCCCCATGTGGGACAGGGACAGTGTCCAACCCTATTTGCTTGGATCCATCCCAACACTTAGTACAGTGCCTGGCACAGAGTAAGCACTTAACAAATACCATAATTATTATTAATGTGGGGCAGGGACCACGTCGGACACGATTATTTGGTCTCCATCCAGTGCTTAATAGAATGTCTGGCACATTGGCGTTGTCTTATGCTGTCAAGTCGTGTCTGACCCATAGTGATGCTATGTGCACATCTCTCCCAGAAAGCCCCACCTCCATCTGCAATCATTCTGGGAGTGGATCCATGGAGTTTTCTTGGTCAAAATCTGGAAGCACTTGACCATCACCTCCTTCCGTGCGGTAAACCTGAATCTCCTGCCTCAGCTCTCTCCTGTGTCACTGCTGCCCGGCACAGGGGAATTTTGATTTGTAGCCAGTGGGCTGCCACTCGCTAGCCACTGGCCAAGCTCAGAATGGAACCGACAGGCCTCTGCTACACTCTCCCTCCCGTAGTGAGACTGGTAGAATACAGGAAACTCTCCAGGTGTGACGCTGAGAGATGTGTCTGGCACTCAGTATGCAACTTACAGATACCACAGTTCTTCTCAAAGCAGCGTAGCTCAGTGGCAAGAGCACGGGCTTGGGAGTCAGGGGTCATGGGTTCGAATTCCAGCTCTGCCACTTAGCTGTGTGACTGTGGGCAAATCACTTAACTCTTCTGTGCCTCAGTTACCTCATCTGTAAAATAGGGATGAAGACTGTGAGCTTCATGTGGGACAACCTGATTACCCTGTATCTATCCCAGTGCTTAGAACAGTGCTCTGCACATAGCGCTTAACAAATATCAACATTATTGTTATTATTACTATCTGCATTATCCAGCCTCCCTTAGGAGCAGTGTCCAGGTCTCCAGAGACCTGGGGGATGGAAGATCGAGGGAGGGAGGAATGTAGGGTCCTCAGAGTCAGGTGGAGGTTGGAGTCAGGGGTTCCTCTGGTTCTCCCCGATCCAGGAATCATACCCTAAAAGTTTCCATGTGATCAATCAATCAATCAGTCGTATTTATCGAGCACTTATTGTGTGCAGGGCAGTGTACTAAACATCTTTCCTTGCATCTCCTGAGTAAATGTCATAATGTCATAGACTTGTGCAACCTACATCCAGGATGTCATCAGCAGTGACCACGTTAACAGTGAGTTGACATTCTAGTGGGGAGCTAGATACTGATAGATATAAATAAAATTACAGCTCTGTACAGTAGTGCTGTGGGGCTGGGAGGGAGGGATGAATGAAGGGAGCAAGTCAGGGAAATGCAGAAGGGAGTGGCAGAAAACGAAAAGAGAGCTTAATCAGGGAAGGCCTCTTGGAGGAGATGTGCCTTCAATAAAGCTATGGAGACAGGTTGAGTTCATTCATTCATTCAATAGTTGGTATTTGTTTGCTAAGCGCTTATTATGTGCAGAGCACTGTTCTAAGCGCTGGGGTAGACACGGGAATCAGATTGTCCCACATGGGGCTCACAGTCTAAATCCCCATTTTACAGATGAGGGAACTGAGGCACAGAGAAGTGAAGTGACTTGCCCACAGTCACACAGCTGACAAGTGGTGGAGCCGGAATTCGAACCCATGACTTCTGACTCCAAAGCCTGTGCTCTTTCCACTGAGCCACGCTGTATTTATTGAGCGCTTACTATGTGTAGAGCACTGTACTAAGCCCTTGGAATGTACAAATCGGTAACAGATAGAAACAGTCCCTGCCCTTTGACGGTCTTACAGGCTAATAGGGGAGACGGACAGACAAGAAGAATAGCAATAAAAGAACAATAGCAATAAAAGAACAATAGCAATAAAAGTTATTGTCCATCGGATGTTCATTCACTTGGATGAATATTCAATTGTATTTATAGAGCGCTCACTGTATGCAGAGCACTATACTAAGTGCTTGGAAAGTACAATTCAGCGATAAAGAGAGATAATCCCTGCCCACACTGGCTTTATAGTCTAGAAGGGTGGAGGCAGACATCAAAACAAGTAAACTGGTATCGATGTAAATAAATAGAATTATAGATATATACACATCAAAACAAGTAAACAGGCATCAATATAAATAAATAGAATTAGAGATATATGCACATATACATAAGTGCTGTGGGGCAAGGAGGGGAGAGAAGAGTAAAGGGAGCGAGTCAAGGTAAAGCGGAAAGGAGGGGGATCTGAGGGAAAGAGGGGTTTAGACTGGGAAGGCCTCTTGGAGGAGGTGAGCCTTCAGTAGGGATTTGAAGGGGGGAAGTATGGTTGTTTGGAAGATTTGAGGAGGGAGGGCGTTTCAGGCCAGAAGTAGGATGTGGGCCAGGGGTCCATGGCGGCACAGGTGAGAAGGAGGCCCAGCGAGGAGGTGAGCGGCGGCAGAGGAGCGGAGCGTGCGGGCTGCGATGGAGAAGGAGAGAAGGGAGGGGAGGGATGAGGGGGCCAGAGGATGGACGGTTTAGAAGCCGAGAGTGAGGAGTTTTTGCTTGATACGGAGGTTGATAAGCAACCACTGGGGATTTTTGAGGAGAGGGGAGACGTGCCCAGAGCCTTTCTGTAGAAAGATAATCCGGGCAGCTGAGTGAAGTATAGAGTGAAGGGAGGAGAGGCAGGAGGTTGGGAGGTCAGAAAAGAAGCTGATGCAGTCATCCGGTTGGGATAGAATAAGTGATTGTACTAACGTGGTAGCAGTTTGGATGGAGAGGAAAATGTGGATCTTGGCAAAGTTGTGCAGGTGAAACCGACAGGTTTTAGTGACAGATTGAATATGTAGGGTGAATGAGAGAACGGAGTCGAGGAGGACACCAAGGTTGCGGGCTTGTGGAATGGGAAGGTTGGTTGTGCTGTCGACGGTGACGGGAAAGTCAGGGAGAGGACAGGGTTTGGGAGGGAAGATAAAGACCTCAGTCTTGGACATGTTGAGTTTTAGGTGGCGGGCGGACATCCAGGTGGAGACGTTCTGAAGGCAGGAGGAGATACAAGCTGGGAAAGAGGGAGAGAGAACAGGGGAGGAAATGTAGATTCGGGTATTATCCACATAGAGAAGGTAGTTGAAGCCTTGGGAGCGAATGAGTTCTCCAAGAGAGTGATTGTAGATGGAGAATAGAAGGGGACCAAAAACTGACCCTTAAGGAACCCCACAGTTAGGGGATGGGAGGGGAGGAGGAACCCACAAAGGAGACTAAGAATGAACGGCCACAGAAATTAGAGGGAAACCAGGAGAGGACAGAGGCAATGAAGCCAAGGTTGGATAACATTTTGAGGAGAAGGAGATGGTCCACATTGACAGAGGCAGAGAAGAGGGCAATGGGGATTAGGATGGAGTAGGAGCCGTTGGATTTGGCAAGAAGGATTTTGAGAGGGCGGTTTCAGTGGAGTGGAAGGGGAAGAAGCCAGATTGGAGGGGGTCCAGGAGAGATTTGGAGGAGACAAATTTGAGGCAGCGAGTGTAGACATCTTGCTCTAGGAGTTTGGAGAGGAAGGGTAGGAGGGAGATGGGGTGAGAACTGGAGTGGGCTGTGCTGTCAAGGGGGGCTTTTTTAGGATGGGGAGATGTGGGCAAGTTTGAAAGCAGAGGAGAAGAAACCAATGGAGAGTGAGTCACTGAAGATGGTAGTTAAGGAAGGGAGGAGGGTAGAGGCGAGAGTTATGATATGAGATATGGGTTTTGAGGAGGCAGTTCGTTCCAGGCCATGGGTGAGAGGTTGGCGGTGAGATAATGATGATGGCATTTGTTAAGTTCTTACTGTGTGCCAGGAACTGCTCTAAGCTCTGGGGTAGATTCAAGGTAATGCGGTTGTCCTACATGGGGCTCACAGCCTTAATCCCCATTTTCCAGGTGAGGTAACTGAGGCACAGAGAAGTTAAGTGACTTGCCCAAAGTCACACAGGGGACAAGTGGTGAAGACAGGATTAGAATCCATGACCTCTGGCTCCCATGCCCGGCTCTTTCCACTAAGCTACGCAGGCCCAGTGAGACGGTTAGCGTTAGAGGAGCGAAGTGTGTGGGCTGGGTTGGAGTAGGAGAGCAGCAAGGTGAGGTAGGAGGGGACAAGGTGGTTGATTGCTTTAAAGCTAATAGTGAGGAGTCTCTGTTCAGTGCTGAGGGCTTGGGAGGTTGTTCATTCATTCATTCTTTCAATCATATTTATTGAGTGCTTACTACTATGTGCGGAGGAACACTGTACTAAGCACCTGAGAGAGGACAATACAATAATAGACACATTCCCTGCCCCAGTAAGTGCTCAATAAATACCATCGATTGATTGATGAGTCGTTCTCCAAATGTGGCTCCTCCTCACTTATCTGAGTCAAAACAGTGCCAGACCAGCCCCCTTTCGGGCCTCCTCAAATCCAACAGACAAAGTCTCTCCTCTCCTTCAAAGCCTTTTTGAAGGCACACCTCCTCCAGGAGGCCTTCCCTGACTAAGCCCTCCTTTCCTCTTCTCCCACTCTCTCTGCATCACCCTGACTTGCTCCCTTTATTCAGCCCCACAGCTCTAATGTGCATATCTGTAGTTTGGGTAGTTTAGATAGGTCTCCCCATTTAAACTGTAAGCTTGGTACGGGCATGGAATGCGTCTATCATCCTATCGTCCTCTCCCAAGCGCTTATTCCAGTGCTCTCCACAGAGTCAGCGCTCAGTAAATGTGATTGACTGGCAGATTCCTGCCGACTCTTTGCCCCCGATTCCAGATACCCCAGGCTCTCCACCCATCATGTGTTGGACAGTGATAACTGTGGTATTTATTAAGCGCTTACTATGTGCCAGGCACTGTATTGCTGGGGTAGATCCAAATAAATTGGGTTAGACACAGTCCTTGTCCCCCGTGGGGCTCACAGTCTCAATTCCCATTTTACAGATGAGGTCACTGAGGCCTAGAGAAGTGAAGTGACTTGCCTAAGATCAGACAGCAGGCAGCTGACAGAGACAGGATTAGAACCCATGACCTTCTGACTCCCAGGCCAGTGCACTATCCACTACGCCATATTGCTTCTCAGTGATCACCCCAATGTGGCCCCTCTGACCCAGCAGAAGCTGGACTCCCTCATGGAGTCACGGAGATCCAATTTATCCTTCTCTTCTAAGCCCCGAAGGGAAAATCTAGTCATCAGCATCCCGGGGCCCAATCTGTTCAGCTTAGCCATTTCTGGGAAATGATGGGATACAATCCCTGCAGGGAGGGGGAATACCGCCCCACCTGACTCGGTTTGGTGGGACGGGACTCTTCCCTCAAAGCTGGAGACAATGTCTGGAGCAGTTCGGGTCCTTCTCCGCCCCTTCCCCCTCTTCCCCAGAAATGGCGGGAAAAGCATCCATCCCTTCTGTCTTCCCAGATGGGAATCTTTTTTCCTGTCGGGGCTAATGTCTACTTGTTTTGTTTTGCTATCTGTCTCCCCTTTCTAGACTGTGAGCTCATTGTTGGGTAGGGATTGTGTCTATCTGTTGCCAAATTGTTCTTTCCAAGTGCTTAGTACAGTGCTCTGCACGCAGTAAATACGCTATAAATACAATTGAATGCATGAATAATGGCCACAAGAAATGACTGTCACTCCATTACACTTGCGTGTCCAAAAGGACCCTGGACATAGGATGGGCGGGAGTCATGCAGATGTAATTAAAAACGTTTAGTTCATTCTCTGGGGTCGGGGAGGGAAAGGTACCAGGCCCACGAGAGAATAGATTGTTCTCCACTTGGAGTTCCAGTTACATTGTTAAATCCACAGCATTTTCTAGAGGTTCATCCTTTCCAGGGACATCTGAGACCCTGAAGAGATCATTCAGTGCCTAGCCCATCCCCTGAGGAACGTGGGGGGAATTTATGATACTAGCAAAATAATGACTTTAATAATAACTGTCGTATTTGTTAAACGTTTACTATGTGCCAAGCACTGTCCTAAGTGCTGGGGTTGATATACTATAATAATAATAATGATGTTTCTTTAGCGCTTACTATGTGCCAGACACTGTAATAATAATAATTAATAATTTTAGCATTTGTGAAGCACTAATTGTGTGCCAGGCACTGTCTAAGCACTGGGTCCATACAAGCAAATAGGGTTGGACACAGTCCTTGTCCCACATGGGGCTCACAGTCTCAATCCCCATTCTACGGATGAGGTAACTGAGGCCCAGAGAAGTGAAGTGACTTGCCCAAAGTCACACAGCTGACAAGCGGCAGAGCCGGAATTAGAACCCATGACCTCTGACTCCCAAGCCTTTCCACTGAGCCACGCTGCTTCTTGGAGCAAGCTGCTTTTGGAGCGCTGGCAGTGAACAGTGCTTTGTCTTCATAAGTCAGGATTTCTTCTGGTTTCTTCCTTGCTCTCCCTCCCACTTCCATTAACTGTAAATCTGTTTTCAGTCATGATTGCTGTTTCCCTTCACGACTCGTCTCCTTTTTCTTAAATGGGTTTGTTAGCCATCCTAAATCCTCCTGCTTAATGTCCACCAGTCCGTCCATCAGTGGGATTTACTGAGCGCTTACTGTGGACAGAACACTGTACTAAACACTTAACCAAGTGAACAGAATTGATTGAGCATCAGTTGTGTGCAGAGTACTCTTGTAAGCACATGGGAGAGTATCCTAGAATAAGTCGACATGATCCCTGCCCTCAAGAAGCTTACAGTCTAGCAGGAGAGACAGACATTAAAACAGTTTATGAGGAGGAAGAGAGAAAGGGGCATACATTTTAAATTATATTATTTATTATAGTCATTCATATATTCATTTATATCATTTATTATTATTTATAATTATGCACTACATTATTTTACTGTGTAAGAACCACAGTTGTTGGGTGGTAACTATTTTGATGCTATCGTTGCCTGTCTACTTGTTTTGTTGTCTCTCTCCCCACTTCTAGACTGTGAGCCCATTGTTGAGTAGGGATTGTCTCTATCTGTTGCCAAATTGTACTTTTCAAATGCTTAGTACAGTGCTCTGCACACAGTAAGCTCTCAATACATTTAATCGAATGAATGAATGGTCTAGAAATGCCACAGTAGCAATAGGACGAGAAAAAGGTTGGTGAATTTAGACTGTAAGTCTTCTCTTTGTTTTTATGCTAATTGCTAAGTACATACTATGTTCATTCAATCATATTTATTGAGCGCTTATTGTGTGCAGAGCACTGTAGTAAGTGCTTGGACTGTACAGTTCCTCATCAGATAGAGACAAGCCCTGCCCAACTACAGGTTCACAATCTAAAAGTCAGGCACTGTCCTAAGCGCTGGGGTAGATGCAAGCTAATCAGGTTAGTCACAGTCCATGTCCCACGTGGGGCTCATAGTCTTAATCCCCATTGAACAGATGGGGGAACTGAGGCACAGAGAACTGAAGTGACTTGCTCAAGGTCAACCAGCAGAAAAGGAGCAGAGCCAGAATCAGAACTCAAATCCTCTGATTCTCAGACCAGGGCTTTAGCCACTAAGCCACACCGTGCCCGGCCTGGTTATCTTCTACCTACTCCGGCGCTCAGTACAGTGCTTGACGCTTAAGAAGCGCTTAACCAACACCACGATCTGGATCAGCAATAACGGTGATATTTGCTAAGTGCTGGTGTAGATAGAAGATAAGCAGTTCAAACACGGTGCCTCACACCCCCTTATAATCCACCGAGGCACAGCTTTCCTGCTCTTCAAAGTTCCTGAAAGCTCACCTCCTCCTGGTTGCCTTTCCTGATTGTCTTCTCCCCAGACCACGTGCTCTCCATCACCGCCTCTCCCTGTACTTGCTCACAGCTTCCCACGACACATCTCTACGGTCTGATTTACATTTTCTTGATGTGAAATGGCTTGTGTTAAGTGTCTACTTTGTACCAGACACTGTATTAAGAAGCTCTAGGGTAATTACAGAGAAGCAGCGTGGCATATTGGAAAGAACCCAGGCTCGGGAGTCAGAGGCTCTGAGATCTCTGATCTCTGATCTCAGAGATAATAATGTTGGTATTTGTTAAGCGCTTACTATGTGCAGAGCACTGTTCTAAGCGCTGGGGTAAACACAGGGGAATCAGGTTGTCCCACGTGGGGCTCACAGTCTTAATCCCCATTTTACAGATGAGGGAAGTGAGGCACAGAGAAGTTAAGTGACTTGCCCACAGTCACACAGCTGACAAGTGGCAGAGCTGGGATTTGAACTCATGAGTCTAATCCCAGCTCTGCCACTTGTCTGTTGTGTGATGTTGGGCAAGCCACTTGACGTCTCTGTACCCCAGTTATCTCATCTGTAAAATGTGGATTTTACAACCTGATGACCTCATACCTACCTCAGCGCTTAGACCGGTGCTCGGCACATAGTAAGCGCTTAACAAATACCAACGTTATTATTATTACAAGGTTGTCAAGTATTAACAGTCTTAATCCTCATTTTCCAAATGATGGGCACTGAGGTCCAGAAAGGTGAAGTGACTTGACTGAGGTCACACAGCAGACAGATGGTGGAGATAGGATAATAATAATAATAATAATGATAATGATAGTATTTGTTAAGTGTTAATATGTGCCAAGCACTCTTCTAAGCACTGGCGTTTACAGTCCCACTTGGAGCTCACAGTCTTAATCCCCATTTTTCAGATGAGGGGACAGAGGCACAGAGAAGTGAAGTGACTTGCCCAAAGTCACACAGCTGACAAGTGGCGGAGCTGGAATTAGAATCTATGACCTCTGACTCCCAAGCCTGTGCTCTTTCCACTAAACCACGCTGCTTTTCATTATTAACAACAATAATAATAATTATTATTCCACCAGTTAAGCGGTTACTATGTACTAAGCACTGTTCTAAGTGTAGGGTAGATACAAGTTAATCAGGGTAGACACAGTCCCTGTCTCCTATGGGGCTCACACTCTTAATCCCCAACTTCCAGATGAGAGAACTGAGGAACAGAGGAAGTGAAGTGACTTGTCCAAGGTCACACAGCAGACGTGTGGCGGAGTCAGGGTTAGAACCCAGGTCCACCTGACTTGCAGGTCCAGGCTCTATCCACCAGGCCAAGCTGCTTCTCTTATTCTCCTGTTTAAATACTTGTTCATTCACCAATCCACGTTTCCACTTTATCCTCTTAACTGTAAATAGTTTCCTGTTTGTCCCCACCATTCTCTTGCAAGCTCCTTGAAAGCAGCCGTTGTGTCTTGTACGCTCCCGATTGCTGAGTACACTTTAGGTACTCGGTAAATTCCATTGGTTGATGAGACTGCTCCAAGCACTGTGAAGATCCTTCTATCAATCAATCAATCAATGAGAGTTTATTTATTGAACACTTCCTGTATGCACGCCCTCTCAGGATGGGACCTGGAGCGTTTCCCGTCCTCTACCAGTCCCGGCTATGGGAGGGAGAGTGACGCAGAGGCCTGTCCATACCATTCCCAGCTTGGCCAGTGGTCAGCGAGCGGCAGGCCATCGGCTACAGGTTATTCGTTCATTCACTCCATTATATTTATTGAGCACTTACTGTGTGCAGAGCACTGTACTAAGCGCTTGGAAAGTACGATACAGCAATAAAGAGAGACGATGCCTGCCCTCAACGGGCTCACAGTCTAGACGGGGGGAGACTCAAGCCTCGAGAAATTTGATTCATTCATTTATTCAATCATAATTGAGCGCTTACTGTGTGCAGAGCACTGTACTAAGCACTTGAAAAGTCCAATTCAGCAATAAAGAGAGACAATCTCTGCCCATAACAGGCTTACGGTCTAGAATGGGGGGAGACATCAAAACAAGTAAACAGGCATCAATAGTATCAATATAAATAAATAGAATTATAGATATATACACATGAGAACAAGTAAACAGGCATTAATATAAATGAATAGAATGATAGATTATGTACATATGTACACACAAGTAGTGTGGGGCGGGAAGGGGGGTAGAGCAGAGGGAGGGAGTCGGGGCGATGGGGAGGGGAGGAGGAGGAGAGGAAAAGGGGGCTCAGTTTGGGAAGTCCAAACTCCCCTATGGCGGGGCGGCATGGGAGATAGTCGAGGGCGGAGACTCGAGTTCATTCATTCATTCTTTCATTCAATCGTATTTATTGAGCACTTACTGTGTGCAGAACATTCATTCATTCATTCAATAGTATTTACTGAGCACTTACTATGTGCAGAGCACTGTACTAAGTGCTTGGAATGTACAAATTGGCAACAGATAGAGACGGTCCCTGCCCTTTGACGGGCTTACGGTCTAATCGGGGGAGACGGACGGACGAGAACGATGGCGATAAATAGAGTCGAGGGGAAGAGCATCTCGTAAAAACAATGGCAAATAAATAGAATCAAGGTGGTGTACATCTCGTTAACAAAATAAATAGGGTAATGAAAATATATACAGTTGAGCGAATGAGCACAATGCTGAGGGGGTGGGACAGGAGAGGGAAAGGGGGGAGAAGAGGGTTTAGCTGCGGAGAGGTTGGGGGGTGGTAGAGGGAGCAGAGGGAAAAAGGGGGGAGCTCAGTCTGGGAAGGCCTCTTGGAGGAGGTGAGCTTTAAGTAGGGATTTGAAGAGGGGAAGAGAATTGTGCTAAGCACTTGGAAAGTACAGTTTGATAACAGACCCCTCCCTACCCAACAACGGGCTCACAGTCTAGAAGCGGGGAGACAGACAACAAAACAAAAAAAGTAGACAGGCATCGATAGCATAAGTTGACCGCGCCGAAGGAGTCGACGGTCAAACACTTGCGGATTTTTCCCAGGAAAACTCTGTGGGTCCACTACCAGAACAATGGCAGATGGGGAGTGGGGCGCTCTGGGAGAGACGTGTCCGTGGAGCCGCTATGGGTCGGCGACGACTCGACGGCATAAGACAAGACTGTATGCGGAGCCCTGTACTAAACACTTGGGAGAGGAACTTTGAGCCCGTTCTTGGGTAGGGATTGTCTCTATCTGTTGCCAAATTGTACGTTTCAAGCACTTAGTATAGTGCTCTGCTCACAGTAAGCCCTCAATAAATACGAATGAATGAATGAATGAATGAATGAATGAATGAATGAATGAGAGTACAATATAACTGAGTTGGTAATCATCCTCCATGTCCACAAAGAGCTTGCAGCCTAGAGGGGGAGGCAGACGAGAGCACAAATAGATGAACTGAGGATATAGACGTAAGTGCTGTGGGGCTCAGGGAGGGGAGAATAAAGGGAGCAAATTTGTATTATGATATTTATTAAACACTTACTATGTGCCCAGGCACTGTTCTAAGCACTGGGGTAGATCCAAGGTAATCAAGTTGTCCCATGTGGGGCTCAGTCTTCATCCTCATTTTACAGATGAGGTATCTGAGGCACAGAGAAGTTCAAGTTGCCTCAAGGTCACACAGCAGGGAAGTGGCAGAGCCGGGATTAGAACCCATGACCTCTGACTCCCAAGCCCGTGCCCTTTCCGTTAAGCCACGCTGCTTCATCCTTGACCTGTTCCTGACTCAGTCAGTCCTCCCTCTCGCCATCAGTGAAACCTGGCTCCCCCCATGACTCAGTCTCCCCTGCTGCTCTCTCCAGCGGAGGCCTGAGCTTCTCCCGCTCCCCCAGACTCACAGGGAAAGGAGGAGGTGTTGGCTTCCTTCTCTCGCCCCAGTGCTGCTTTCGCACCATCCCTCCTCCCCTTTCCTTCTCCTCCTTCGTAGCCCATATCATCTGCCTCGACCACCCCCTCCAGATAATAATAATGATAATAATAATGATGGCATTTGCTAAGCGCTTGCTATGTGCAAAGCAATATTCTAAGTGCTGGGGGGCGGATACAAGGTGATCAGCTTGTCCCACTTGGGGCTACCAGTCTTAATCCCCATTTTACAGATGAGGGAACTGAGGCCCAGAGAAGTGAAGTGACTGGCCCAAAGTCACACAGCTGATAAGTGGCGGAGCCGGGATTGGAACCCATGACCTCTGACTCCCAAGCCCGTGTCCTTTCCACTGAGCCACGCTGCTTCTCTAGCCGGCAACCAGCTCCCCACACATTCCACCTCCACCATTTTGATCCCTTTCTCACCTTCCTTCTCTCTCTCCATGCTCACATTGATCCTTGGGGACTTCAAAATCGCACATCCATGTTCCCGATGAACCTTCCGCCGCCCGCCTTCGATCACGCCTCATCTCCGCCGACCTCCTGCCCCTCTCCACTTCGCCCACTCACCAACTTGGGCACACATTCCATCTCGTCATCTCTAACGGCTGCACCATCTCTACCCTCGCCAACTCTGGAATCCCCCTCTCTGACCCCAACCTCCTCACTTGTCTCCTCTCCCACACTTCTCCTCCCCGTAAATCTGTATTATTCCCTCGCAGGGACCTCAGCCTTTTTGACCCCGTTCCAATTTTCTCAACTGATCCTGCCCCATTTAGCCTCCGTACCCAAAATACCTTCCCTTGATGTCTAAATAGACGCTCTCAACGCCACCCTCTCTCCTGAACTCAGCTCATTTACTCCTATCCCTTCGATGCCGTCAAACTGCCCTCCGTACTGAGTCTCTGTGACTGCCCCAGGCTTGTCATGGGGTGTGTGTCTGTGTGTGTGTTGGTTGGGGGGTGGTTCTGACCGTAGTCTCTAATAATGGTATTTGTTAAGCGTTTACTATGTGCCAGGCTCTGTACTAAGTACTGGAGTGGATACCAGCAAATCAGTTTGGACACAGTCCCTGACCCACGTGGGGCTCACGGTCTCAGTCCTCATGGCCTCAGTCCTCACTTTACAGATGAGTTAATTGAGGCATAGAGAAGTGAAGTGACTTGCCCAAGGCCACGCAGCTGACAAATGGTGGAGCCGGGATTAGAACCCATGACCTTCCTTCTCCCAGGCCTCTGGTCTATCCACTATGGTATGCTGCTCTCTAGATTGTGAGCTCACCAAGGGCAGTGAATGTGTCTGTTGTTCTATTCGTAGTCCCCCAAGCACTTAGTACAGTGCTTTGCACACAGTAAGCGCTCAGTAAATACAACTGAGTGAAAGACTAAATGAATGAAGAGTCTCTACTCTCAGCATGGCCTAGTGGATAGAGCCGGGGCCCGGGAGTCAGAAGATCCAGAGTTCTCAACCCGGTTCTGCTGCTTTTCTGCTGTGTGACCTTAGACAACTCACTTCCCTTCTCTGTACCTCAGTTGCCTCATCTGTAAATTGGGGATTAAGACTGTGAGCCCCAAAGAGGACAGCGACTGTGTCCAATCCTATTTGCTTGTAGCCACCCTAGCGCTTAGTACAGTGCCTGGCACAAAGTAAGTGTTCCACAAATATTATCATCATCTTAAGGTCTTCCTTGGTCATTCTTTACAAAGGCATGCACAATTCTTCATGTGTCTATTATACAGATCCTGTAGAATCTATCCCTTAATAATAATATATTTAAATATCTGTTTATTTATATTAATATCTTTCTCCCTCTCCAGTCTGTGAGGTTGTGGTGGGCAGGAATGTGTCTATTGTTATAGTGTACTCTCCCGAGGTTTTAGTACAGTACTTTGCATACAGTAAGTGCTCAATAAATACAAATGAATGAATGCATGAATAATGCAATACTTGTGGTATTTGGTAGTTTGGTCATATTTTAAATCATATTTATTGAGTGCTTATTGCGTGCAAAGCACTATACTAAGCATTTGCTAAGCTCTTATTATGTGCTGGGGGAGATACAAAATAATCAGGTCAGACACAGTCCCTGTCTCACATGGGACTCAGAGTCTTAATCCCCATGTATGAGGTAAATGAAACCCAGAGAAGTGAAGTGATTTGCTCTAGGTCGCACAGCACACAGGTTTTAGCCGGGGTTAGAACCCATGACCTTAACAACTGTGGTATTTGTGATATTTGTTGAGCACTTACTATGTGCCAAGCACTGTACTAAGTGCTAGGGTAGCTACAAGGTAACTCGTGGAGGTAGATACAAGGTTACTCGTGGACACATTCCCTGTCCCACATGGGACTCAAATTCTTAATCCCCATTTTACGGATGAGGGAACTGAGGCCCAGAGAAGTGAAGTGACTTGTCCCAAGGTCACCCAGCAGACAGGCGGCAGAGCCAGGATGAGAACCCAGGTCCTTCTGACTTCCAGGCCCGGGCTCCATCCACTAGGTCACGCCGCTTTCTCAGGCTGCTTAAGAACTTGCAGAATTTGATTTCTTCCACAGGGGTTTGTAATTTGGGCAGGAACTTTTCAATTTTCAACTTGACATCCCCCAGTGGAGGGAATGGGAGCAGGGAGTCTTTGTCCTCCAAAAAGGAGTAGGATTAGGGAGACTCCTGCTGGATGGAAGCAAGGAAAGCTGGTCCAGAAGATTCCACCCCCTCTAGAAGATTCCCATTTTCTGACCCTGCAAAATGACACCCCCTCGCCCCTCCTCCCCGCATCTCTTTCTCTCTCTCTCTCTCTCTCTCTCACACACACACACTATTGGACTCCAATATTTATATATAATATAATAATAGAGAAGCAGCGTGGCTTAGTGGAAAAAGCCTGGGCTTGGGAGTCAGAGGTCGTGGGTTCTGATCCCGGCTCCACCACTTGTCAGCTGTGTGACTCTGGGCAAGTCACTTAACTTCTCTGGGCCTCAGTGACCTCATCTGTAAAATGGGGATTAAGATCATGAGCCCCACGTGGGACAACCTGATCACCTTGTATCCTCCCCAGCGCTTAGAACAGTGCTTTACACATAGTAAGTGTTTAACAAATGCCATAATAATAATAATATTTATGGTATTTGTTAAGTCAGGATAGAGAGCACATCGATTCTTTTGAAATGTGGGGTTGGAGAAGGCCTTTGTGAATATCATGGACTGCCCCAAAGACAAAGGGATTTTAGAGCAAATGAAGTCAAACCGTTAGAAAGGTTGCGGATTATGGCACCCGCATAACCGTTCTGGAGAAAGTCTATCCATGGTGTCGCTATGAATTGGAAATGACTCGGTGGCTCTTAATAATAATAATCAAAATAATTTGTTAAGCTCTTATTATGCATCAAACACTGTTCTAAACACGGGAATGGATACAAGTGAATTAAGCTGGACACGGTCCCTGTCCCGCTTGGGGCTCACAGTCTAAGTAGGAGAGAGAACGAGGATTGAATCTCCATTTTACAGTTCAGGAAACGAAGGCCCAGAGAAATTAGGTGACTCAGCCGAGGTCACCCAGCGTGCAATTGGCAAGTGCTCAGTACAGCGCTCGCCATAGAGTAAGCGCAACAAGTGCTTAGTAAAGTGCTCTGTACATACTACTGAACAATAAGCATGCAATAAATAGGATTGAATGAATTAATTGGCAGAAACAGATTTAGAACCCAAAACTTCTGGCTTCCAGGCAGGGGCTCTTTCCACTAGGCCTTGCTGCTTCTCTAATCAATCAATTAATTAATCGATCAAGAGAAGGAATGGAGAGCCTACCTTGTGCTGAGCACTGTACTATGCACTGGGCAGAGTGGAGTAGAGTGAGCAGATGTGGTCTTGTTTCACAGAACCTGAAGAAGTCAAGTGCCATCGCTGTGGCTACCAGTGGGCCTGGACTCCCAAGCGTTTAGTACAGTGCTCTGCAAGCAGCATGGCCTAGTGGATAGAGCACAGGCTTGGGAGTCAGAGGACGTGGGTTCTAATCCCGGCTCTGCCACCTGTCTGCTGTGTCTTTGGGCAAGTCGCTTCACTTCTCTGGGCCTCAGTTCCCACATCTGTAAAACGGGGATGAAGACTGTGAGCCCCGTGTGGGACAGGGACTGTCCAACCTTGTGTCTATCCCAGCACTTAGAACAGTGCTTGGTACCTAGTAAACTCTTAACAAATACCATAATTTTTCCGTGCTTAGATCAGTGCTTGGTACATAGTAAGCGCTTAACAAATCCCATCATTAAAAAAACAATAAATGACATTAATTGATTGACTCTGAGCCAAGAGGAGTCTGAAATTTTTCTCCTCTAGCTACAGAACCCTCTTGCTTTGTTTTTTGTGTATTTGTCCCAAGCTTTCCTGCCATTTTATCTGTTCCACAGTACTCTCCCACCCGCTCAGTACAGTGCTCTGCACACAGTAAGCTTTCAACAAATAGAACTGATGGATTGATTTTGGGGTTTCTTTTACTGTTTCATCCATTTTTAATGTATTTTTTGCCACTCCTTTCTTCCCTCTTTTATTCTCAGTTTGTGAGCCAGGGACAAGGTCTAATTCCCACCTTGTAACTGCTTTCCCAACACAGTGCTCTGCACAGAGTAAGCACTCAATAAGTGTTGTCATGGCGGTAGTGGAAACGGGGGAGCCGAAAAAGGGGTAGGCGGATGAGCGGTTAATCAGAGAAAACCATTTGGAGGAGATATGTGATTTCAGTTGCTGCTAAGGGAAGAAGCATGGCCTAGTGGTTAGAGCCCGAGCCTGGGCATCAGAAGGACCTGGGTTCTAATCCCAGCTCTGCCACTTGTCTGTTGTGTGACCTTGGGAAAGGCACTTCACTTCTCTGGGCTTCAGTTCCCTCATCTGTTAAATGAGGATTAAGACTGTGAGCCCATTGCAGGCAGGGATTGTCTCTTTATTGCTGCATTGTACTTTCCCAAGTGCTTAGTACAGTGTTCTGCACACAGTATGTGCTCAAGAAATACAACTGAGTGAATGAATGATTGGGGACTGTGTCTAACCTGATTAAATTGCCATTGCTTAGAAGAATCTCTGGCACATGGTAAGCACTTTGGAGAAGCAGAGTGGCTTAGTGGAAAGAGCACTGGTTTGGGAGATAGAGGTCATGGGTTCTAATTCCCTTTCCACCACTCATCAGCTGAGTGATCTTGGGTAAGTCACTTCACTTCTCTGTGCCTCAGTTACCTCATCTGTAAAACGGGGATTAAGACTGGGAGCCCCAAGGGGGTCAACCTGATTACCTTGTATCTACCCCAGCACTTAGAACAGTGCTTGGCACATAGTAAGCACTTAACAGATACCATAATAATAATTATTATTATTAAATAGCATTCTTAATAGTTGCAATACTGTACTGTTTTCCTAAAGTCCCCAGATGCAAAGGAAATGGAAAAAAAGATGAAAGCATGTCTTCAGTCAGCTGTTAATTCTCTTTTGTCCTAGGGTTGACTCTCACATCTGGCTAACAGCCTAATGACAGATATCAAAGGATGGCGATGGGTGACGTAACCAGAGAACAGCAGTGTGGCCCAGTGGCTAGAGCCCGGGCCTGGGAGTCAGAAGGACCTGGGTTCTAATCCCGGCTTTGCCTTTGTCCTTTGCTGTGTGACCTTATGGTGGACACTTCACTTCTCTGTGCCTCAGTGACCTCATCTGTAAAGTGAAGGTTAATAGTAATAATAACAATGATAATAATGGTACTTATTAAGCACTTACTATGAGCCAAGCACTGTACTAAACGCTGGGATAAATATAAGCTAATTGGGTTGGACACATATAGCAAGCATATAGTAAGCGCTTAACAAATACCATAATTGTTATTATTAATCCCCATTTTAGAGATGAGGCAAAATTGTCAGCCCTCTGTGGGGCATGGACTGTGTCCAACCGGATTAGCTTTTAAAATGGTGGTATTTGTTAAGCGCTTACTATGTGCAAAGCACTGTTCTAAGCGCTGGTGGATACAAGGAGATCAGGTTGTCCCACGTGAGGCTTACAGTTTCAATCCCCATTTTACAGATGAGGTAACTGAGGACCAGAAAAGTTAAGTGATTTGCCCAAAGTCATCCAGCTGGCAAGCGGCAGAGCCAGGATTCAAACCCATGAACTCTGACTCCCAAGCCCGGGCTCTTTCCACTGTGCCACTTTTAGCTACCCCAGTGCTTAGTACAGGGCCCGGCAGAGAGTAAGCACTTAACAAATGCTGTAAGTAAAAACAAAAAAAAGAAGGATGGAAGGGTGAGTGGTCAGAAAGAGAGGCAGTCAGGAGGGCTCAGGAGGGGATTGAGGAGCAGGGTGAGGGGGGATTCTGGTCTAGCAAGGCTTGGCCAGCCCGGCTTCGGCATCGCCTTGAGGTTCTGCCTGCTCTGGCCCCAGGCCCACTCCCTCAGAGGCAGCATGGCCTAGTGGATAGGGCCCAGGCCTGGGAGCGGAAGGATCTGGGTTCTAATAACCCCGGCTCCTCCACTTGCCTGCTGCGTGACCTTGGGCATCTCGTTTCACTGGGCCTCAGTTACCTCAGTTGTAAAATGGGGATTAAGACAGTTCCATGTCTCGATTTATGCCGCCGAGTCGTCTCCGACCCATAGTGACAAAATGGACACGACTCTCCCAGAAGGCCCCACCTCCATTTTCAATCGTTCCGGTAGTGGATCCACAGAGTTTTCGTGGTCAAAATCCAGCAGTGGTTGACCACTGCCGCCTTCTGCGCGGTCAACTTGAGTCTCCGCCCTCGACTGTCTCCCGTGCCGCTGCTGCCCGGCTCAGGGGAGTTTTGCCTTGTAGCCGATGGCCTGCCGCTTGCTAGCCACTGCCGGAGCTCGGAATGACATGGACAGGCCTCTGCTTCACTTGCCCTCCCCTAACCGAGACTGGTAAAGAACAGGAAACTCTCCAGATGCCACCCTGAGAGGGTAGAGTCCCATATACATCAGTGTAATTTTATTTATATTAATGTCTACCTCCCCTCTAGGCTGTGGTGAGGGAATGTGTCTGTTATAGCATACTCTCCCAACAGCTTAGTACAGTGTTCTTCACACAATAGGCACTCAGTAAGTACAACTGACTGACAATTGTGAGACATGGACTGGTTCTAACCTAGTTAGGTTGTATCTAACCCAGAGCCTAGTACAGTGCCTGGCACATAGTAAATGCTTAACAAAAACTGTTAAAAAAAAAGCCCCAACTTCCCCTTGCTCTGGGAATTCTCACTTGGGAGTCAGAAGGTCATGGGTTCTAATCCCCGCTCTGCCAGTTGCCTGCTGTATGACCTTGGGCATGTCACTTCACTTCTCTGGACTTCAGTCACCTCATCTGTAAAATGGGGATCGAGACTATGAGCCCCTCATGGGATAACCTGATTACCTTGTATATACTCCAGTGCTTAGAACAGTGCTTGGTACATAGTAAGCGCTTAACAAATACCACAATTACTATTTAAGAACGTTATCTGGCCTAGGTCTCTGTTTCATTCAACATCACCATGACATCCTTGGGACACTAAAACCTTTTCAAATCTAATATTTATTTCTATTCATGTCTCTCTCCCCCTCCAGACTCACTGTGGGCAGGGACAGTGCTCTGCACACAGTAAACAATAAATACAATTGCCTGGCTGATTTATAAATTATAAACTGGATGCTCCGTGTGGGCAGGGAATGTGTTGACCAATTCTGTTGTTCTATACTCTCCCAAGTGCTTAGTACAGTGTTCGTTCCGCTGTAAATGTTTAGTAAATACCTTTGATTGATTGATCTACAATAGCCTGACTTGGACATTGCTCATTTATTCCCCCTCCCTCCTCCAAAATACCACCCAACAAACCTTGATACAAAGGGTGGAAACAAAGCCAATCCAACCCAGATGACAGAGTAAAGTCAGTTTTGTTCAACAGAGGTTGATTTCCCCAAGCTTTAACATTTTGCAAAAACCACCACGTCGGAGGGTCAAGAATCCGATTCCTGTTCATCGTGTCAAAGCGTGAACTCGAAAAGATTTTAATGAGCCGTAGCAGCTGTCGCGCCCTTTCCATCCCCGCCCAAGAGATGGCCGGCTAAGGCCCAATCCCAGAGCAAAACCATCTTTCAAGTGACCGTTCTCAGCTACGGATCCGAACTGACCTGCCTCCATAGCCTTTCCGGCGTGAAACGCAAAAATATCTTGGGGAGTGTTGGTGGGGGGAAGGGGGTGGGGAGAAGAGGCGACGGGGCCAGTGTTTCACCGGGGGGATTTGGAAATGGTCTTGGCCGAGCCCCTCTGACACCGATCGGGGGCCAGGTTGATCCGTTTGACGTTTAGCTCCGTGGCCAAGGCCCTGGCTTTCTGATAGAAGAAGAGGGACATTTCCCGATCGACGAGGAAGTTGTGGTAGATGATGGCCAGGCGGGTGTAGAGCTTCAGCTGGGCCTTCTTGTCGCCCAAGTCCATGGCAGCCGCCAGGGCCAAGTGGTAATAGCCAGCGGCGTCGAAAGGGTCCTGAAACGGGAAACACAGCTGGTTTCTCTTTGTTTTTTTAAATGGCATTTGTTAAGCGCTTACTACGTGTGAAGCGCTGGGGTAGATACAAGTTGACTAAGTTGGACACAGTCCCTGCCAGCTCTGCCGCCTGTCAGCTGTGTGACTGTGGGCAAGTCACTTCACTTCTCTGGGCCTCAGTTCCCTCATCTGTACAAGGGGGATGAAGACTGTGAGCCTCACGTGGGGCAACCTGATTCCCCTGTGTCTACCCCAGCGCTTAGAACAGTGCTCGGCACATAGTAAGCGCTTAACAAATACCAACATTATTATTATTATTACCTAGGGCTCATAGTCAAAGTGAGCAGCATGGAGTAGTGGATAGAGCCCGGGCCTGGAGTCAGACGGATCTGGGTTCTAATCCCAACTCCGCCACTTGTCTGCAGGGTGACCTTGGGCAAGTCACTTCTCTGGGCCTCAGTCTTATTCCCCATTTTACAGATGAGGGAACTGACTCCCAGGTAGGACAGGGACTCGGTCCAACCTGCCGATCTCGTATCCAGCCCAGCACTTAGTTCAGTGCCTAGCACACGATACGTGCATAACAAATATCACAGTTTTTATTATGATTAAGCACTTTATGTCATGCACTGTTCTAAGCGCTGGGGTAGATATACAAGATGGACAGAGTCACTGTCCCACCTAAGGCTCACAGCTTAAGTGAAATGAAGTTGGCCCAGTAATGGGAGAATTAGCATTTGTTAAATGCTTGCTTTGTGTCAAGCACTGTTCTAAGCACTGCGGTAGATACAAGTTGATCATTTGGATACATTTCCTGTCCCGCAGGGGCTCACAGTCTAAGCGAAATAATAATAATAATGATGAGTGTGGTATTCGTTAAGCTGTTACTATATGTGCAAAGCACTGTTCTAAGTGGTGGGTTAGATATAAGATAATCAGATAATGAGGTTGAAAACGGTCCCTGTCCCACATGGGGCTCACAACCCTAATGCCCATGTTACAGATGAGGGAACTGAGGCACAGACAAATGAAGTGACATGCCCAAGATCACCCAGCAGACTTGTGGAGGTGTCGGGACTAGAACCCAGGTCCTCTGAATCCCAGCCTGGACTCTTTCCTCTAGGCTGTGATGCTTGTCTATGGAATAAGCAGGCAGAAATTCCCAGGTCTGGGAGTCAGTGGACCTGGGTTTTATTTCCAGCTCTACCACATACCTGCTTTGTGCACTGTGGGCAAGTCACTTCCTTTGTCTGTGCCTCAGTTCCCTCATCTGCAAAATGGGGATTCAATACCAGTTCTCCATCAGACTGTGAGCCCCATGTGGCATCTGATTATCTTGGATCTAACCTAGTGCTTAATGCAGTGCTTGGCACATAATAAGTGCTTAACAAGAGAAGTAGAGTAACCTAGTGGTAAGAGCCCGGGTCTGGCAATCAAAAGGACCTGGGGCGTTCTAATCCCAGTTCTGCCACTTGTCTTCTGTGTGACCTTGGGCAAATCACCTGACTGGGCCTCAGTTCACTCATCTGTAAAATGGGAATTAAGAGTGTGAGGCCCATGTGGGATAGGGACTGTGTCCAGTCTGATTTGCTTGTTCCACCCAGTGCTTAGTACAGTGCCTGGCACATACTAAGCGCTCAACAAATACAATAATAATGATTATTATTATTATGTGGGACAGGGACTGTGTCCTCCCTGATTAGCTAATATCCATCCCAGCGCTTAGTACGATGCCTGGCACGTAGAAAGTGCTTAACAAGTAGCATTTAAAAATAAAAGAAGCTCCAATTTAATTCCTTGAGCTGAGTCAGCTGTGGCATCCAGAGGCCTGGCTGGAGAGATTGCTCCCGGAATCTCACCCCAGCCCCTTCTCCCCCCACGCCCCCCGGGGTTGGGTCTGTTGGGGCAGGCTGTGCCCAGGCTTCGATCTTGGGCTGGCAGTTGAGAAGCAGCGTGGCTCAGTGGAAAGAGCACGGGCTTTGGAGTCAGAGTTCATGGGTTCGAATCCCGGCTCGGCCACTTGTCAGCTGGGTGACTTTGGGCGAGTCACTTAACTTCTCTGCGCCTCAGTTCCCTCATCTGTAAAATGGGGATGAAGACTGTGAGCCCCACGTGGGACCACCTGATTCCCCTGTGTCTACCCCAGCGCTTAGAACAGTGCTCGGCACCTAGTAAGCGCTTAACAAATACCAACATTATCAGTTCCAGGCCCCATGGCATTTTCCCCTTGACCAGGCTGGACTCTCTCTGTGCATCTGCTGACCTCTGGAGACCCCCCAGCTAGATTTCCAAGCTCACCTCCCACCCCCGTCCTCCCATTCCTTGGTCCGGCTTGGACCCTGATCTACTAATGATAATAATAATGGTATTCGTTACGCGTTTACTCTGGGCCAGGCGGTGTACTAAGCTCTGGGCTGGATCCAAGCAAATGGGGTCGGACCCAATCCCTGTCCCACGTGGGGCTCGCGGTCTCCGTTCCCATCTTATAGAGGGGGGAACTGAGGCCGGGAGAAGAAGAGTGTCTCGTCCAAGGCCACGCGGCAGACTGAGCTCGAGGGCAGAGACCGTATCTACCATTCCGTACTAGCGTACGGCCCCCGACGCTTAGCGCAGTGCTCCGCACACAGGGAGCGCTCACTTTGAAGACCGTTAACACTAAGCTTTGCTTCGCGCTGAAATGTTTTGACCACATGGGGGCGCTTCGCTCACGGCCTACGGGCTCTTCTCGGGGGAGGAGGAGGAGGAGGGCAGAAGGAGGAGGGCAGGAGGACGAGGACAGGAGGAGGAGGAGGGCAGGAGGGGGAGAAGGAGGACACAAGAGGGAGGAGGAGGACAGAAGGAGGTGGAGAAGGAGGACAGGAGGAGGTGGACAGGAGGAGGAGGACAGAAGCAGGAGGAGGAGAACAGAAGGAAGAGGACAGGAGGAGGAGGACAGGAGGAAGAGGAGGATAGAAGGAAGAGGACAGGAGGAGGAGGACGGGAGGAGGAGGACTGAAGGAAGAGGAGGAGGAGGGCAGGAGAAGGAGGAGGACAGAAGAAGGAGGAGGAGGAGGAGGAAGACAGAAAGAGGAGGAGGAAGAGGACAGGAGGAGGAGGACAGGAGGAGGACAGGAGGAGGACGACAGGAGGAAGAGGACAGGAGGAGGACAGAAGGAGGAGGACAGAAGGAGGAGGAGGAGGAGGATAGAAGGAAGAGGACAGGAGGAGGAGGACTGAAGGAAGAGGAGGAGGAGGGCAGGAGGAGGAGGAGAAGGACAGAAGGAGGAGGAGGAGGAGGACAGAAGGAGGTGGAGGACAGAAGGAGGTGGAGGATGAGGAAGGGGAAGGAGGAGGAAGAGGAGGAAGAAAGGGGAAGGAGGAGGAAGAGAGTGGAAGAACAATGAGGAGAAGAAGGAGAAGTAGGAGAAGGAGAAGGGAAGAAGGAGGGGGAAGGAGAAGGGGGGGAGGAGGAAAGAGAAAGGAGAGGGGGAGGAGAAGGAAAAGGAAAGAAGGAAGAAGGAAGAAGGAGGAGGAGGAGGAAAGAAAGAGGGGGAGGAGGACAAAGGAGGAGGGGGAGGAGGAGGAGAAAGGAGGAGGAGGAGAAAAGAAGGAAGTGGAGGTGGAAAGGGGGGGGGAAGAGGAGAAAGAGTAGGAGGAAAGGGGAAGGAGGAGGAGGAGGAGGAGAAAGTAAGAGAAGGAGGAGGAAAACAGAAGAAGGAGGGGGAAGAGAAGGAGGAGGAAGAAGAGCAGGAAAAGGATGGGGGAAGAAGGAGGAGGAAGTAGAGGAGAAGAGAGGAGGAGGAGGAAAGGAAGAGGTGGAGGAGTGGGAAGGGGGAAGGAGGAGGAAGAGGAAAGGGAAAGGAGGAAGAGGAGGAGGAGAAGAAAAGGAGGAGGAAAAGGGAAGAAGGAGGGGGAAGGAGGAAAGGAGGAGGTGGAAGATGAGGAAGAAGGAGGAGGAAGAAGGAGGAATGGGAAAGGAGGAGGAGGAGAAAGGAAGAGAAGCACGAGGAGGAGGAAAAGGGAAGAAGGAGGGGGAAGGAGGAAAGAAGGTGATGGAGGATGAGGAAGGGGAAGGAGGAGGAGGAGAAGAAAGGAGGAGGGGGAAGGGGAAGGAAGAGGAGGGGGAGGAAGAGCAGAAAGGAAGAGAATGAGAAGGAGGAGGAAGAAAAGGGAAAAAGAAGGGGGAAGGAGGAGGAGAAGGAGGGGGGGAAGAAGGAGGGAGGAGGAGGAGAAAAAGAGAAGGAGAAGGAAGAGGAGGAGGAGAAAAAGGACCCTCCTCTAGATTGTAAACTCACTGTTGGTAGGGAATGTGTCTGTTATATTGTTATACTGTACTGTCCCAAGCGCTTAGTATAGTGGTACAGTGTTGTGCACACAGCCAGCGCTCAGTAAATAGAATGACCGTCTGAGGAGGACGAGGAGAAGAAAGGTTTGCAGCTCACGACATTCCCTCCCTCCCCCTAATCTATTTTGACGTCGGTAGCCTCCCCCTGTAGACTGCAAACTTGTGGGGAGCAGGGATCGCATCCTACCCACTCTGTCCCGTCGCCCTCTCCCAAGCGCTCGGTACAGTGCTCCGCAAGCAGTGAGCGCTCCGGGAATAGGACCGACGGACTGCTCCGGTATTCCTGTTGGCTCAGAAGAGGGGAGCCGGGGGGAGGAAAGAGACGTCCTGACCTTCAGGTCGTAGAATATGATGTCTCCCAGGATGAGGTAGACCCTGACGTAATAGAGCGTTTCCTCGTCGAACTGCAGCGGGGAGGAGCAGAGGGAGAGCGCCTTGAGGTAGAAGTGCTCGGCCAGCTCGCTGTGACCCAGCCGGTGGTTGACGGCCGCCAGCCTGTGATAAGCCACCCGCTCGTTCAGCCGGTCGCCTGGCAAGGGGACGGAGGGACAGGTAGAGACCGGTCACACCCCGTTCTAATAAAATGACAACGATGGTATTTCTCAAACACTTACTACGTGCCAGGCACTGGGGTGGATACAAGCAATTCGGGTTGGACGCGGTCCCTGTCCCACGTCAGGCTCACGGTCTTAATCCCCATTTTACAGATGGGGTAACTGAGGCACAGGGAAGTTAAGTGGCTTGCCCAAGGCCACACGGCAGACAAGTGGGGGAGTCAGGATTAGAACCCATAACCTTCTGACTCCCAGGGTCTAGCCGCGACGTCATGCTGCTTCCCAAGGCGGCGTCTGGAGGCCCAGCAAGGCCTAGTGGAAAGAACCCAGCCCTGGCGGGGTTGGGGGAGGGAGCCAGAGGACCTGAGTTCTAATCCCTCCTCTGCCACTTGCTGGATGACCTTGGGCAAGTCACTTCATTTCTTCTAGACCAGGAGCCCTTAGTTAGGTAGGGATTGTCTCTATTGGTTGCCGAATTGTACCTTCCAAGTGCTTAGTCAAGTGTTCCACACAGAGTAAGTGCTCAATAAATACGATAGAATGAATGAATGAATCTATAAAATTGGGACTTAATACCTGTTCTCTCTCCTACTTAAACTGTGAGCCCCATAAACCTGCTAAACTTGTCCCTTTTCCAATGGTTACTACCATGGCAGAATAATAATAATAATGATAATAGTTGTCAAGCGCTTACTAGGTGCCAGACACTGTACTAAGCACTGGGGTAGATACAAGGTAATTGGTTCGGACACAGTCCCTGTCCTATATGGGGATCAGTCTTAATCCCCGTTTGCAGCATGACTTAATGGAAGGAGCCCGGACTTGGGAGTCAGAGGTCGTGGGTTCTAATTCCAGCTCCCCTGATCAGCTGTGTGACTTTGGGTGAGTCACTTGACTTCTCTGTGCCTCAGTTACCTTATCTGCAAATGGGGATTAAGACAGAGTCTCACAAGGGATAACATGATGACCTCGTATCTACCCCAGTGCTTAGAACAGTGCTCGGCACATAGTAAGTGCTTAACAAAAGCTATCATTATTAGTATTATTTACAGATGAGGGAACTGAGACGCAGGGAGGGGAAGTGACTTGCCCAAGGTCACACAGCAGATAAGTGGAGGGGCCGGGATTAGAACCCAGATCCTTCGGACTCTCAGGCCTGGGTTCTATCCAGTAAGCCATGCTCCCTGTCACTAAAGCCACATTATTATTAATTATTATTATTACTAAGGACTCCCCTACAGAGGAAAGTGGGATACTGAACCATCCAAACCGACCCTCCGCACGAATTTCTTCCTCCACTAAATCTCCCCAGCCCAACCTGGGGCAAGTCCCTTCACTTCTCTGGGCCTCAGTTTCCTCATCTGGCTCAGTGGAAAGAGCCCGGGCTTGGGAGTCAGAGGTCATGGGTTCGAATCCCTGCTTTGCCACTTGTCAGCTGGGTGACTGTGGGCAAGTCACTTCACTTCTCTGAGCCTCAGTTCCCTCATCTGTAAAATGGGGATGTAGACTCTGAGCCCCACGTGGGACGACCCGATGACCCTGTATCTCCCCCAGCGCTTAGAACAGTGCTCTGCACATAGCAAGCTCTTAACAAATACCATAATTATTATTATAAGTCATTCAGGATGGACCCAGTCCCTGTCCCACATGGAGCTCACAGCCTTCATCCCCATTTGAGAGGATAGAGGCTTAGAGGCTAGAGCCCGGGCCTGGGAGTCAGAAGGACATGGGTTCTAATTCCAGCTCCGCCACTTATTTGCTGTGTGACCTTGGGCAAGTCACTTTGTTTCTCTGGGCCTCAGTTCCTCACTTCTCAGTTCCCTCATCTGCAAAGTGGGGATTAAGCCTGTGAACCCTATTTGGAACAGGGACTGTGTCCAGCCCCATTATTTATCCTAGCACTTGTTCAGTGTCTGGTGCATAGTAAGCGCTTAACAAAAGCTTATTATTATTATTATGATTATTTGACAGATGAGGGAACTGAGGCCCAAAGAAGATAAGCGTCTCACCCAAAATCACCCATCAGAGAGGTATCGGGGGCAGGATGAGAAGCCAGGTCACTCATTCATTCAATAATATTTATTGAGCACTTACTATGTGCAGAGCACTTGGAATGAATCCTCTTCTGCCCCCTTTCCCTCTGCTCCTCCCCCTCTCCCATCCCATCCCCTCAGCACTGTACTCATCCGCTCGACTGTATAGATCTTCATTACCCTATTTATTTTGTTAATGAGATGTACATCACCTTGATCCTATTTATCTGCTATTGTTTTAATGAGACGTTCTTCCCCTCGATTCTATTTATTGCCATTGTTCTTGCTGTCCGTCTCCCCCGATTAGACCGTAAGCCCGTCAAAGGTCAGGGACCGTCTCTATCTGTTACCGGTTTGGACATACCAAGCGCTTAGTAGAGTGCTCTGCACATAGTAAGCGCTCAATAAATACTATTGAATGAATGAATGTACAATTCGGCAACAGATAGAGACAGTCCCTGCCCAATAACAGGTTCACAGTCTAAACCGGGGAGACAGAGAGCAAAGGAAAACAGAACAAAACATCAAGATAAATAGAATCATAGAGATATACATTTCATTAACAAAATAAATGGGTAATAAATAATATATACAAATATGCCCAGTGCTGAGGGGAGGGGAAGTGGGAAGAGCAGAGGACGGGATTGGGGGGGACGGGGAGGGGAGGACCTTCTGACTCCCAGGCCCGGGCTTTCTCCGCGCCCGAGGACACGTTGCTCTTCCAACGGATGGGCAGGGCCACGTCTCAGTTGGGTACTTACCCAGGTTCACGCTGAGGGCAAGAGACATTTGGGCGAATTCCAGGCACTCCCCGTGAGCCTTCAGTGCAAACAGCAGTTCCACCAGTTTGTTGCAAAGCCGCAGCTCGGCCTCTCTGTCTCCGATCCCGATGACCAGCGGGAGAGCCTTGTCCTGAAACGACGTTTACAGACACAGTCTCATGGCAAAGGGGCTAAAAAACCCTGGCCCTTAGAGATAAACGGATCATCCCGTTGATAGTTGAGTCTTCTCGACACCCCTCTTTCTGGGAACATAGGGCTGACTCCTAACACCACTTGCCTCACCTCCCCCCTCACCGTGGTAAGCGCCTTCTCTACACCGTACTGAACGTTAGCGTAGATACCAGCTTCATTAATAATTAGGGTATTTGTTCAGTTCTTACTATGGCCCAAGTGCTGTCCTAAGCGCTGCGGTAGATACGAGGTAATCGGATTGTCCCATGTGGGGCTCACAGTCTTAAACCCCATTTTACAGATAAAATGTACAATAATAATAATAATAGTGATGATAATAATCTGCCCCAGTGCTTAGCAGAATGCTGGGCACAGAGTGAGCGCTGAACAAATCCCCCCGCCCGTTAGCACGAAGAAACGACTGACCCGGTAGAACGACACCGCCTTTTCTCTCTCCCAAGGGCCGTTGAAGAAGATGTCGCCGGCCGCCTCAAACAGCCGTGCCCCCGTCTCGGGATCGCCCGTGTACAGAGCGGCCTCTTGTGCGACCTGAAAGGAGAGATCTTCTCTCAGTGAGGCTATTATACTTTCCAAGCGCTTAGTACAGTGCTCTGCACACAGTAAGCACTCAATAAATACCACTGAATGAATCTGTTGAGTGCTTACTGTGTGCAGGGCACTGTACTAAGTGCTTGGAAAGTACAACTCAGCAACAAAGTAAGACAATCCCTGCCCACAATGGGCTCATAATCTAGAAGGGGAGAGACAGACATCAAAACAAGTAAACAGGTATCAATAGCATCAGTGTAAATAAATGGAATTATAGGTATATATACACATCAGAACAAGTAAACAGGTATTAATATAATAATGATGATAACGATAATACTTGGTAAGTGCTTATTATGGGCCAAACAGTTATTTTTACTACTAATAATGGTCATTGTTAAGTGCTATGTGCCAAGCACTGTACTAAGCGTTGGGGTAGATACAAGCAAATTGGGTTGGACCTAGTCCCTGTCCCACATGGAGCTCGCAATCTTAATCCCCATTTTACAGATGAGGGAACTGAGACACAGGGAGGTGTCTTCCCCAAGGTCCCACAGCAGACGTGTGGCGGAGCCAGGATTAGAACGCAGGTCCTTCTGACACCCAGGCCCGGGCTCCAGCCGTACAAACTGCTTCCCCGTCCATTTTTCCACTGTCTAATTTCCTCCTGCCTGAAAAGACAGCTGTGTTTTTCTTCCCCAATAGAGAAGCAGCATGGTTCAGTGGAAAGAGCCCAGGTTTGGGAGTCAGAGGTCATGGGTTCAAATCTCAGCTCTGCCACTTGCCAGCTGTGTGACTGTGGGCAAGTCACAACTTCTCTGTGCCTCATTGACCTCATCTGTCAAATGGGGATGAAGACTGTGACCCCACGTGGGACAACCTGATGACCCTGTATCTCCCCCAGCACTTAGAACAGTGCTCTGCACATAGTAAGCGCTTAACAAATACCAACATTATTATTATAAGCTCCCTGGGGGGTAGGGCTTGTGCTTCCTCTCTGTTGTCCTCTCCCATCGTATCGCTACTTGGGTGCGACCTGGGCCCAGACGCACCTGGGGAGAAAAGCAGATCTCCTCCCTTCTAGACTGTGAGCCTGTTTTGGGCGGGGATTGTCTCTATGTGTTGCCGAATTGTAATAGTCATTCAATAGTATTTTATTATTTTATTTTATTTTCAATAGTAATAATGTTGGTATTCATTAAGCGCTTACTATGTGCTGAGCACTGTTCTAAGTGCTGGGGGAGATACAGGGTTATCAAGTTGTCCCACATGAGGCTCACAGTCTTCATCCCCATTTGACAGATGAGGGAACTGAGGCCAGAGAAGTGAAGTGACTTGCCCACAGTCACACAGCCGACGAGTGGCAGAGCCGGGATTAGAACCCACAACCTCCGACTCCCAAGCCCGGGCTCTTTCCACTCAGCCACGCTGCTTCTCTACTTTCTCAGGGCTTAGTACAGTGCTCTGCACGTGGCTCAGTGGAAAGAACCTGGGCTTCGGAGTCAGAGGTCATGGGTGCGACTCCCGGCTCTGCCACTTGTCAGCTGTGTGACTGTGGGCGAGTCACGTCACTTCTCTGTGCCTCAGTTCCCTCATCTGTCAAATGGGGATTAACTGTGAACCTCACGTGGGACAACCTGATGACCCTGTATCTCTCCCAGCGCTTAGAACAGTGCTCTGCACATAGTAAGCGCTGAACAATTACCAACATTATTCACGTGAACTACACATGAAACATGAAGTGTATCTATATTGTTTTCCTCTTCTGGACAATACCCATTCTCAGAACAACGAGGTCAGAGGACGGCAGCTTCCGAGAATCTGGTTTCGCAGTGGCAGCGAGGTCCGGAGGCAGCTAGGCGCAACGTTTGACCAACATTACCTCTGAAAACCCTTTTGTCCGTTGAATTGCAGGCCAAAGTGTCCTTCAAGAGGAAGTCAGAGGGTGAAGGGAGGGAGCATGGAGGTGGAGTTGGGTAATGAGAAGCTGCGTGGCTCAGGGGAACGAGCCCGGGCTTGGGAGTCAGAGGTCAAGGGTTCGAATCCCGGCTCTGCCACTTGTCAGCTGTGTGACTGTGGGCAACTCACTTCACTTCTCTGTGCCTCAGTGACCTCATCTGTAAAATGGGGATGAAGACCGTGAGCCCCATGGGGGACAATCTGATGATCCTGTATCTACCTCAGTGCTTAGAACAGTGCTCTGCACATTGTGAGCGCTTAACAAATACCAACCTTATTAATGGCGAGGGGAATGAGACCCAAAATGCCAAGCAGCATGGACTAGTGGCAAGAACCCTTAACTTCTCCGGGCCTCAGTTCCCTCATCTGTAAAATGGGGATTAAGACTGTGAGCCTCACGAGGGACAACCTGATTACCTTGTATCTACCCCTGAGCTTAGAACAGTGGTTGGCACATAGTAAGCACTTAAATACCATCATCATTATTATCATTATTATTATTATTATTAAGAATCCGGGGTTTGGGAGTCAGAGGATGTGGGTTCTAATTTCACTCCGCCACTAGTCTGCTGTGTGACCTTGGGCAAGTCACGTATCTTCTCTGAGCATCAGTTCCCTCATCTATAAAATGGTCTGAGCCCCACGTGGGACAACCTGATTACCTTGTATCTAGTCCAGTGCTTAGAACAGTGCTTGACATATTAATAATAATGTTGGTATTTGTTAAGCGCTTACTATGTGCAGAGCACTGTTCTGAGCGCTGAGGGAGATACAGGGTCATCAGGTCGTCCCCCGTGAGGCTCACAGTTAATCCCCATTTTACAGATGAGGTCACTGAGGCACAGAGAAGTGAAGTGACTCGCCCACAGTCACCCAGCTGACAAGTGGCAGAGCGGGAGTCGAACCCATGACCTCTGACTCCGAAGCACACATATTCCTTTAAGAGTATTTATTGAGCACTTACTATGTGCAGAGCACTGTGCTAAGCGCTTGGAATGTACAATTCGGCAACAGATAAAGATAATCCCTACCCAATGACGGGCTCACAGTTTAAACAGTAAGCACTTAACAAATACCATCATCATTATTATTATTATTATTATTATTAAGTCAGGGCAGGATTGGAAGAGAAAGGTTGAGCTTCGGGTAGTAATGGGAAAAGATCTTGGCTTTTTTATTGATTTTTTGGTCTTGGCTCCTTCCCATCCCACATTGTAGTTGAGTGGAACCTGGCTCCAGAAGCCCATGGGAAGAGAACAAGAGAAATCCCAGCTTCCCTAGGAAAAGCCTACAAGAGTCACAGGCCCCTTGTCTGGATTCTTCCTGGGGACAGCTCACTGAGGTGAGGGAATGTGTGTTTATTGTTTTCCTCTCCCAAGTGCTTAGCACAGTGCTCTGCCCCCAGTAAGCACTCAATAAATACAACTGACAGAGCTCTGTTGTTGTGGACGGTGGCAGCTGCAGTTGAGAAGCAGCGTGGCTCAGTGGAAAGAGCCCGGGCTTGGGAGTCAGAGGTCATGGGTTCGAATCCTGGCTCTGCCACTTGTCAGCTGTGTGGCTGTGGGCAAGTCACTTCACTTCTGTGGGCCTCAGTGACCTCATCTGTAAATGGGGATTAAGACTGTGAGCCTCCCGTGGGACAACCTGATGACCCTGTATCTCCCCCAGCGCTTTGAACAGTGCTCTGCACATAGTAAGCGCTTAACAAATACCAACATTATTATTATTATAAAAAAAAACCGAACAAGTCCTATGAACAAAGTATTTATTCTCTCTCTCCCTATCCAGTCATTCTCCACACTGCTCCCGTGACTGTGACCCTCTGACATCCACGGCTGAAGCGCTTATGTACAGATCTTTAAATGAGATGCTATAAATTATTTATCTTCAAGACTGTCTCCCCCTCTAGAATGTCAATTCATTATGACAGAGAACGCCTCTGCTAATTCAACTGTATCGGTGCTCTCCCAAGTGCAGTGTTCTACGCATAGTAAGTGCTCAGTAAATACCACTGATGGATTGATAGGTAAAGTCAACATACCTGAATGTACAGATCTACCAATTCGTTCTGTCTCAAAATGTAATAGATCTTCCCAGCCTGTAGCCACGCGTATGCTTCCTTTTCCTTCTTCTGAAGGTCTATAAATATTCCCAGACTTCTTTTGGTATACTCAAGAGCCGATTTGTAAGCCCTGAAAAGAGAGTGGTTACACGAGTCTAAAATATCTGCATTTGTAATAGTTATAATAATAACAACAATAATAATAATTATAGTGCTTTTAAAAGTTTACTATTTGCCGGGCTCTGTAGTAAGCGCTGGGGTGGACACTAGCAAATCGGGTTGGACCCTGTCCCTCGTCGTATGTGGGGCTCACAGTCTCAATCCCCATTTTACAGGTGAGGGAACTGAGGCCCGGAGAAGTGAAGTGACTTTGCCCAAGGTCACACAGCAGACAAGTGGAGGAGCTGGAATTAGAACCCATGACCTTCTGACTCCCAGGCCCGGGCTCTAGCCACTATGCCATGATTAGGACATTTATGGGCAAGTCACTTCACTTCCCTGTGCCTCAGTTCCCTCATCTGTAAAATAGGGATTAAGACTGTGAGCCTTACGTGAGACAACCTGATGACCTTGTATCTACCCCAGCGCTTAGAACAGTGCTCTGCACATAGTAAGCGCTTAACAAATACCAACATTATTATTATCCAGTACTTGCTTTCTTCTAAGCACCGAGGTAGATCCAAGGGTTATCAGCTCGAACGCCTATGAGGCTCGCTTTCCTTTCCCCTTTCTGCAGATGAGGAAAAGAAGGGCCAGAGAGGTTAAGTAATTGGCCCGTGGCCACACAGCAGGCCGGTGGTATAACTCTGGTCTTCAAAATGTTCTTTACACTAGGCTATGCTGCTTCCCAAATCATGTAAACTCTGTCTCCCCCGATTAGACCGTAGGCCCGTCAAACGGCAGGGACCGTCTCCATCTGTGGCCGACTTGTTCATTCCAAGCGCTTAGTACAGTGCTCTGCACAGAGTAAGCGCCCAATAAATACTATTGAATGAATGAATGCTTTTTGGAGCTAATATTAGGTGCTTAAAGGGTACAGATCCAAGTGCCCAGGGGGCATTATAAGACTGTAAGCTTGTTATGGGCAGGGACCACCTCTACCAACTCTGTATTATCGTACTCTCCCCAGCACTTAGTACAGTGCTTTGCACGTAGTAAATGCCCAATAAATAAGATTGATACAGGACGGAAAGGGAGTAGTGAAGCAGAGTGGCTTAGTGGAAAGAGCACGGGCTCGGGAGTCAGAGGTCATGGGTTCTAATCCCCACTCTGCCACTTGTCTGCTGTGTGACCCTGGGCAACTCACTTAACTTCTCTGTGCCTCAGTTCCCTCATCTGTAAAAATGGGGATTAAAAAACGTGAGCCCCACGTGGGACAATCTGATTACCCTGTATCTGCTCCAGTGCTTAGAACAGTGCTCTGCACAGAGGAAGCGCTTAACAGATACTATAATTTTTTTTTTTTTTTAGTGGGGAGAGTGATCGACTGTCAGATATTAGGGAATTCATTCATTCATTCAATAGTATTTATTGAGCGCTTACTATGTGCAGAGCACTGTACTAAGCGCTTGGAATGAACAAGTCGGCAACAGATAGAGACGGTCCCTGCCCTCTGACGGGCTCACGGTCTAATCGGGGGAGACGGGCGGACGAGAACGATGGCGATAAATAGAGTCGAGGGGAAGAACATCTCAGTGGAACAAGGCTGGGCTTTCTGAGTCAGAGGTCATGGGTTCGACTCCCGGCTCTGCCACTCGTCGGCTGTGTGACTGTGGAAAAGTCACTTCACTTCTCTGTGCCTCAGTGACCTCATCTGTAAAATGGGGATTAACTGTAAGCCTCACGTGGGACAATCTGATCACCCTGTATCCCCCCAGCGCTTAGAACAGTGCTCTGCACATAGGCAACGCTTAACAAATACCAACATTATTATTATGTTAAGGGGGAAGGAGTTCCAGGCCCAAGGGAAAACGTGGGTGAGGGGTTGGCGGTTAGATAGACGAGATTGAAGAGGGAGATTAAGGTTTAGTAAAAATAGAATAAGCACCCTTTGATTAAATACCACAAACACCCCACAGTAATTCTCTGTATTTACTCAAGTACTTTAGAATGCAATAACATATAATGAAGGTGAGTAAAGGGCCGGGAGAAGCTGTGAAGGAGCTTAGTCTGTTTTCGGGGAACCTGGACATATGACACACGGTCTCCTCTATCTCGCCGCCGACTTCTCGCCCCCCTCCTACCTCGTGCTTGGAAAGCCCTCCCTCCTCCTACCAGACAGACAGTTGCTCTCCCCTGCTCCAAAACCTTATTGAAGACCCATCTCCTCCAAGAAGCCTTCCCTGATTGAGCCCCCCCCCCTTCTCCCACTTCCTTCTGCGTTGCTCTTACTTGCGCCTTCGTTCATCCTCCCTCCCGTCCCCACAGCATGTGTCTAAATATCTATCACTGATTTGTCTCTATCTGTAACCGAATTGTACTTTCCAAGCGCTTAGTACAGTGCTCTGCACACAGTAAGCGCTCAATCAATACGATTGAATGAATTGATCTCTTTTTTTTTATTTATATCAATGTCGGTCTCCCCCTCTAGACCGTGAGCTCGTTGTGGGCAGGATGTGTCTGTTGTTATATCGTACTCTCCCGCTTGCTTAGTACAGTGCTTAGCACACAGTAAGTTTGCAAAAAATAGGATGGGATGAATGAACAAATGAGAAACAGAGTTCCTCAGATTCAGAGCACACCTATTCAACTGTGTCACCTTGTTGTGGGCAGGGAATGCGTCTGTTTATTATTCTCCCAGAGCGCTTAGTACAGTGCTCTGCAAACAATGAACACTCAATACGATTGACTATTTATTGAGCAGCCGCTTGATGCATTAGAGAAGCAGTGTCGCCTAGTGGATAGCTCATGGGACTGGGTGAAAAATCCTGACTCTGACCCTTGTCAGTTGTGACATCTTGGACAAATCGCTTCACTTCTCTAGGCCTCAGTTCCCTCATCTGTAAAATGGGGAATAAAGTTGTGAGCCCCATGCGGGGCAGGGACTGTGTCCAACCTGATTAGCTTCTATCTACCTCAGCGCTTAGTACAGTCTCTGGTACATAGAAAGCATTTAAATACAACAAAAAATAAATTACACTGTATTAATTACTTGGGAAGTGGGGAACTGAGGGTACACACAGCGTGGCTCAGTGGAAAGAGCCTGGTCTTGGGAGTCAGAGGTCATGGGTTCGACTCCCGGCTCTGCCACTTGTCAGCTGTGTGACTGTGGGCGAGTCACTTCACTTCTCCGTTCCTCACTTACCTCATCTGTAAAATCGGATTAAGACTGTGAGCCTCTCGTGGGACAATCTGATTACTTTGTATCTACCCCAGCGCTTAGAACAGTGCTCTGCACATAGTAAGCGCTTAACAAATACCAACATTATTAATTTTGTCTCATATCAGTGGTGTTCAGTGTGCACAACACTGAACTAAACATTTCAGAAAGTACAGTGCAACAGTGTTGGTCAACACGTTCTCTGCCCTAAACGAGCTTACACTGAAAACTAAGGAAACCTCTCTGATGAGGTTCTCCATTCCTTCCTTCCTTCATTCAGTGGTATTTACTGAGCGCTTACTGTGTGCAGAGCACTGTACTAAGTGCTTGGAATGGACAACACAGAAACAGAGACAATCTTTGCCCACAATGGGCTCAGAGTCTAGAAGGAGGAGACTGTAAACTCTCGAGACTGTAAACTCACTGTGAACAAGGAAATGTAAGTACAGGTTCATAACTTCCCTTTATTGAAAGCAGCTCTTTGATTATTTTATTTTATTCTTTTATTTTGTAAATGAGGTGCACATCCCCTCGATTCTACTTATGGCGATTAAGTTGTCTTGTTTTTGTCCGTCTGTCTCCCCCGATTAGACTGTGAGCTCGTCCATGGGCAGGGATTGTCTCTATCTGTTGCTGAATTGCACATTCCAAGCGCTTAGTACAGTGCTCTGCACATAGTAAGCGCTCAATAAACACTATTGAATGAATGAATGGAGATCTTTTTTTTTTTTTAAATGGTGTTTGTTACGCGTCTATGTGCCAGGCACTGTACTAAACGCTGGAGTAGATACAAGCTCATCATGTCCCCCATGGGGCTCACAGTCCGCATCCTTATTTTCCAGATGAGATACCCAAAGCACAGAGAAGTGAAGTGACTGGCCCAAGGTCAGACAGCTGACACGTGTCTGAGCTGGGATTAGAACCCAGTCCTGACTCCCAGGCCAGGGCTCTAGCCATTAGGCGACGCTGCTTCCTCATTCAGGAATGATCGATTACCCTTGGATTTGCACCATGTATTCACCCCCTCCCTCAGCCCCACAGCACTTAGGCCCCTATCTGTAATTTCTTTCTTTCTCTTAATGTCCATCTCCCCATCTAGACCATAAGCTCCTCGTGGACGGGGAATGTCTATCCCCCCTCTCCTCCTGTGCTCTCCCAAATGCTTAGTTCAGTGGCTACCGCCGGGCCCTGGGAGTCAGAAGGTCGTGGGTTCTAAATCTGTCTCCGGTGTGACCTTGGGCAACTCACTTCACTTCTCCGTGCCTCAGTTATTTCATCTGCAAACTGGAGATTGAGACTGCGAGCCCCACGTGGAACAGGGACTGTGTACAACCTGATTTGCTTGTATCTACCCCAGTGCCTGTCACATAATAAGCGCTTAAATACCATAATTATAGGAAAGCAGCATGGCTTAATGGATAAAGCCCGGGCCTGGGAGTCAGAAGGACTTGGGTTCTAATCCCGGCTTCGCCACTTGTCTCCTGTGAGACGCTGAGGAAGTCACTTCGCTTCTTTGTGCCTCAGTTCTATCATCCGGATGTGGGCCCTATGTGGAGTGTGTCCAAGCCAATTACCTTCTACTCACTCCAGTGTTTAGAACAGTGCCTGACACCTAGTAGGGGCGTAAAGAGCCCAGGCTTGGGAATCAGAGGTCATGGGTTCAAATCCCACCTCTGCCACTTGTCAGCTGTGTGACTGTGGGCAAGTCACTTCACTTCTCTGTGCCTCAGGTCCCTCATCTGTAAAATGGGGATTAACTGTGAGCCTCACGTGGGACAACCTGATGACCATGTATCAACCCCAGCACTTTGAACAGTGCTCTGCACATAGTAAGCGCTTAACAGATACCAACATTATTTGGAAAAGCAGTGTGGCTCAGTGAAAAGAGCGTGGGCTTCGGAATCAGAGGTCATGGGTTTGACTCCCGGCTCTGCCGCTTGTCAGCTGTGTGACTGTGGGCGAGTCACTTCACTTCTCTGTGCCTCAGTTACCTCATCTGTAAAATGGGGATTATCTGTGAGCCTCACGTGGGACAAACTGATCACCCTGTATCTTCCCCAGCGCTTAGAACAGTGCTCTCGCACATAGTAAGCGCTTAACAAATACCAACATTATTGGTGATGCACACAGTAAGCGTTCAATACGTATGATTGACTGATCATAGCCCAGCTTTCTTAAAAGCAGTCATACCCTTTAGTGATCAGAAACTCATATTAATAATGATGATGGTATCTATTAAGCATTTACTCGAGGACATTCACTGAGAGAACTTACTAGATCTACTCATAATAATGTTGGGATTTGTTAAGCGCTTACTATGTGCCGAGCACTGTTCTAAGCGCTGGGGTAGACACAGGGGAATCAGGATGTCCCACGTGGGGCTCACAGTCTTAATCCCCATTTTACAGATGAGGTCACTGAGGCCCAGAGAAGTGAAGTGACTTGCCCACAGTCACACAGCTGACAAGTGGCAGAGCTGGGATTCGAACTCATGACCTCCGACTCCAAAGCCCGTGCTCTTTCCACTCAGCTACGCTGCTTCTCATTTGATCATATTCTCCCAAGAGTTTAGTATAGTGCAGAGTACTATAGGTACTCAAGAACGAGGGATGTTTATTAAGCACTTACTGTGTGCAGAGCACTGTTCAAAGTCCTTGAGAGAGTAAAATGGTCAATCCCTACCTTCGAGGATTTTACATGGTAGCAGGAGAGACAGACATTAAAATCAATTACAGGTAGAACGAGTCACCAATTATAAATATTTGTACGTAAAGGCTGAGGGGAATCGGTCAATCGTCTTCAGGGAACGCTTGTGCAGAGCACTGTATTAAGCGCTTGGGAGAGTAGAATAGAACAATATAATTAACATTCCCTGCCCACAACGAACTGACAGACTAGAGAGGGGGAGGCAGACATTAAAAGAAATAAATAAATTTCAGATATGGAGATAAGCGGTGTAGGGCTGGGAGAGGGAATGACAAAAGGGAACAAGTCAGGGCGAAACAGAAGTGGGGGGAGAAGAGGAAAAGAAAGCTTAGTCAGGGAAGGCCTCTTGGAGGAGGTGGGCCGCCAGTAAGGCTTGGAAGATGGGAAGAGTCATCATCTATTTGGCTCAGTGAAAAGAGCCCGGGCTTGGGAGTCAGAGGACGTGGGTTCTAATCCCGGCTCCGCCACTTGTCCGCTGCGTGACCTTGGGCAAGCCACTTCACTTCTCCGTGCCTCAGTTCCCTCATCTGTAAAATGGATTAAGACTGTGAGCCCCACGTGGGACAACCTGATTACCTTGTATCTGCCCCAGCGCTTAGAATAATAATGTTGGTATTTGTTAAGTGCTTACTATGTGCAGAGCACTGTTCTAAGCTCTGGGGGAGATACAGGGTAATCAGGTGGTCCCGCGTGAGGCTCACAATCTTCATCCCCATTTTCCAGATGAGGTAACTGAGGCCCAGAGAAGTGAAGCGACTTGCCCACGGTCCCACAGCTGACAAGTGGCAGAGCCAGAATTCGAACCCATGACCTCTGACTCCCAAGCCCGGTCTCTTTCCACCGAGCCACGCTGCTTCTCTAACAGTGCTTGACACATAGTAAGCCCTTAAACACCATCTATCGGGGAGAGGATGAGCATCTAAGTGTTTAGGGGATGAGTTCTTGTCTGTCCGTCTCCCCCGATCAGACCGTAAGCCCGTCAAACGGCAGGGACCGTCTCTATCTGTTGCCGACTTGTTCATCCCAAGCGCTTAGTACAGTGCTCTGCACATAGTAAGCGCTCAATAAATACTATTGAATGAATGAATGAATGAATGAGTTGGATGAATACTATTGATTGCGATCAAACAGACTCTCCCACTTAGGATTCACAATTTAAGAGGTAGGGAGAGCTGGCATCTTACTCAATTTTATAGACAAGGCAACTGAGGCCCAGAGAGATGAAGTAACTTGCCCGGCAGTGGCAGAGCCGAGAACAGAAACCAGGCAGGGATCCTGACTCCCAGCCCTCTGCTTTTATCACCAGGCCTCGCGACCCCCTTCCCGAGAGGCTGGGCTCACTGCTCCGAGCCCTGCGAGCTGACAAACTCAACCCATTCTTTTCCAGTGGTTTTTAAGTGCTTACCATGTGCCAGGCAATGTATTAATAATAATAACGGTGGTATTTGCTAAGCGCTTACTACGTGCAAAGCACTGTTCTAAGCGCTGGAGGGATACAAGGTGATCAGGTTGTCCCACGTGGGGCTCACCGTTTTAATCCCCATTTTTACAGATGAGGTATCTGAGGCCCAGAGAAGTGAAGTGACTTGCCCAAAGTCACAGAGCTGACAAACCGCGGAGCTGGGATTTGAACCCATGACCTCTGACTGTTAATGAGATGTATATCGCCTTGATTCTATTTATTTGCTATTGTTTTAATGAGATGTTCATCCCCTCGATTCTATTTATTGCCATTGTTCTCGTCCGTCCGTCTCCCCCGATTAGACCGTGAGCCCGTCAAAGGGCAGGGACCGTCTCTATCTGTTCCCGATTTGTCCGTTCCAAACGCTTAGTACAGTGCTCTGCACATAGTAAGCGCTCAATAAATACTATTGAATGAATGAATGACTCCCAAGCCCGGGCTCTGTCCACTGAGCCACGCTGCTTCTCTATTAAGCTTCTATTAAGCACTGGGGTGGATCTGAGCTATAATCGACGCATTAATTATGGTTCCTGTTTAGTGCTTACTAGGTGCCAAACACTGTTCTAAGCACTGGGGTAGATAGAAGTTAATCACATTGAGCACAGTCCCGGTTCCACATGGGGCTCACTTAACATTTTAAAGCATGGCTGACTCCCTCAGTAGACTGTAAGCTCCCCGTGGGCAAGGAAGGTGTCTGTTTATTGTCCTTTTGTCCTCTCCCAAGCATTTAGATGAGGGAACTGAGGCCCAGAGAAGTGAAGCGACTTGACCAAGGTCACCCAGCAGACCACCGGCGGAGCCGAGAGGAGAACCCAGCCCTTTGGGATTTCCAGGGCCGGCCTCCATCCCCCAGGCCGTGCGATGGATTCCGCGCTTCTCACCTTTCTGTGCCTAAGGAGAGATAGAGCTGACTGATGGTCTCCAATAGCTGCCCCTCCAGCTCCTTATTGGACGTCCTCCGGGCCAGGGCCAGCTGACACTCGTTGTAGATGAGACACTGGGCCTCGTTGGGAGACAGGACACTGTAGAAGTGGCACAGGCGGCGGAGCGCTTGGAGTTGGCCTAGGGGGAGAAAAACAGAGTCGGTCAGTCAATCCTATTTACTGAGCGCTTACCGTGTGCACAGCACTGGACTAAATGTTTGGGAGAGGACAAAAGAACAATAAACAGACACATCCCCTGCCTACAAGGAGCTTACAGTCTCCTATCATTATGCCACTGATGCCTGTCTACTTGTTTTGTTTTGCTGTCTGTCTCCCCCCTTCTAAACTATGAGCCCGTTGTTGGTTAGGAATCGTCTCTATCTGTTGCTGAATTGTAATTTCCAAGGGCTTTTAGTACAGTGCTCTGCACACAGTAAGCGCTCAATAGGTACGACGGAATGAAGGAATGAATCCTGAGAGAGAGAGTCAGTAAGCTTGACTGACTATCTCAGGATTCATTCCTTCATTCCGTCGTATTTATTGAGCGCTTACTGTGTGCAGAGCTCTGTATTAAGCCCTTGGGGCAGTAGAATAGAAAAGACATTTCCTGCCCTAAATGAGACTAGAGTCTAGAGGGGGAGACAGACGTTAATACAAATAAGAAAAATAAATCAACACCCCAAGGGGGGGCTCGCAGCTTAATTCTGACTTTAGAGATGAGGGAATCGAGGCCCAAAGAGGTGAGGTGATTGCCCAAGGTCCTACAGCAGAGCAGTGGCAGAGCTGGGATTAGAACCCAGGTCCTCTGACTCCCGGGATCTATCCATTAGGTCAGTGCTCCTTCAGTTTTTTGTACTTTCCCAAGGCCTCAGTACAGTTCTCAGTACAGAAAGCAGCACGGTGTAGTGGCTAGAGCCCGGGCCTGGGAGTCAGAAGGTCATGGGTTCTAATCCCGGTCCCCCACTTGTCTACTGTGTGGCCTCGGACAAATCGCTTCACTTCTCTGGGCCTCGGTGACCTCATCTGTAAAATGGGGGTTAAGATTGCCAGCCCCATGAGGGACAGGGACTGCATCCAACCCAGTTTGCCTGTAACCACCCCAGCGCTTAGAACAGCGACTGGCATATAGTAAGTGCTTAACAAATACTAGGGAAGCAGCATGGCATAGTGGTTAGATCATGATCCTGGAAGCCGGAAAGTCATGGGTTCTAATCCCAGCTCATGTCTGCTGCGTGATCTTGCACAGGTCGCTTCACTTCTCTCGGCCTCAGTTCCTTTATCTGTAAAATGGGGATAAAGGCTGTGAGCTCCAGGTGGGACAGGGACCGCGTCCAATCTGATTAGCTTGTAATGTTGGTATTTGTTAAGCGCTTACTACGTGCAGAGCATTGTTCTAAGTGCTGGGGTAGATACAGGGTAATCAGGTTGTCCCACGTGAGGCTCACACTTAATCCCCATTTTCCAGATGAGGTAACTGAGGCACAGAGAAGTGAAGTGACTTGCCCACAGTCACACAGCAGATAAGTGGCAGAGCCAGAACTCAAACTCGTGACCTCGGACTCCCAAGCCCAGGCTCTGTCCACTGAGCCATGCCCAGCGCTTAGAACAGTGCCTGGCACCATTAAACAAGTACCATAATTATTATGGTCTCATTGCTGAAGGCCTTGTACCCGGAGCCAGGCTCAGCTTCAGTTAACAACAGGAGGCTCCATTTCAAATTCTCAGGTCACAGTCCCACAACTGCTAAGGATTAGAAGGAAAGGGACAGAGTCTGATTCATCTGAGCGAAGGGGGCCAAAGTGGTCCAAGGGAAAGGACATGGGACGAGAAGACAGGAAATAATAATAATAATGTTGGTATTTGTTAAGTGCTTACTATGTGGCAAGCAGTGTTCTAAGTACTGGGGTAGATGCAAGGTCATGAGGTTGTCGCACATGGAGCTCCCAGTCTTCATCCTCATTTTACAGATGAGGGAACAGGCACAGAAAAGTGAAGTGACTTGCCCAGGGTCACACAGCTTTCGAGTGGCGGAGCCAGGATTAGAACCCAGGTTCTTCCGATTCCTAGGCCCAGGCTCTTTCCACTAGGCCATGTTGCTCCTCATCTTTTCAACATGGATAAGATATCCCCGCTCCTTTCCTCTTAGGCCTTGGCCAATCTTGTTATCTTGCCTCTCCCCAGGGCTTGTCGCATTGTACGCTCATTATGGGCAGATAACATGTCTGCCAGGTCTGTTGTTTAGACTCTAAGCACTTGATAATAATGTTGGTATTTGTTAAGCGCGTATTATGTGCCGAGCACTGTTCTAAGCGCTGGGGGAGATACAGGGTCATCGGGTTGTCCCACGTGAGGCTCACAGTTAATCCCCATTTTACAGATGAGGGAACTGAGGCACAGAGAAGTGAAGTGTCTTGCCCACAGTCACACAGCTGACAATAATGATAATGTTGGTATTTGTTAAGCGCTTACTATGTGCCAAGCACTGTTCTAAGCGCTGGGGTAGACACAGGGGAATCAGGATGTCCCACGTGGGCTCACAGTCTTCATCCCCATTTTACAGATGAGGGAACTGAGGCACAGAGAAGTTAAGTGACTTGCCCACAGTCACACAGCTGACAAGTGGCAGAGCTGGGATTCGAACTCATGACCTCTGACTCCAAAGCCCGTGCTCTTTCCACTGAGCCACACTGCTTCTCTAAGTGATCGATCCTCGACCCAGGTGCTCAGTACAGTGCTCTACATGCTGCAAGCGCTCAATAAATACGACTGTCGGACTGAATAATTGCTTTATTTTCTCTTCCTTCTCTGCTCCCCCTCTAAACCGTCAGCTTGGTGTAGGCGGGGACTGTGTCTTCTACTCTTCCACTTCACTGTCCCAGGCACTCAGTACAGTGCTCCGCACACAGCAAGCGCTCAGTAAATACGACGGAATGAGCCGACGATTCAATAATTGCTCCATTTTCTATTCCTCTCTGCCTCCCCCTCGAAACTCTCATCTCTTTGCGGGTCTTCGAGGTGCTTAGTACAGTGCTACGCACACAGTAAGCGCTCAGTAAACAGAGTCTCCTTGATTCTATTTATTGCTATTGTTCTTGTCTGTCCGCCTCCCCCGATTAGACTGTGAGCCCGTCAGTGGGCAGGGACTGTCTCTGTTACCGAATTGTACATCCCGAGCGCTTAGTACAGTGCTCTGCACATAGTAAGCACTCAATACATACTACTGAATGAATGAAGTGGCAGAGCCGGGAGTAAAACCTGTGACCTCTGACTCCGAAGCCCAGGCTCTTTCCACTGAGCCACGCTGCTTCCCCTAGTATAGTATAGTATAGTATAGCTTAGAGAAGCAGCGTGGCTCAGTGGAAAGAGCACGGGTTTTGGAGTCGGAGGTCATGAGTTCGAATCCCAGCTCTGCCACTTGTCAGCTGTGTGACTGTGGGCGAGTCACTTCACTTCTCTGGGCCTCAGTTCCCTCATCTGTAAAATGGGGATTAAGACTGTGAGCCCATGTGGGACAACCTGATTCCCCTATGTCTACCCCAGCGCTTAGAACAGTGCTCTGCACATAGTAAGCGCTTAACAAATACCAACATTATTATTATTATTATTATTATTAGTGCTCTACTATACTACAAACACTACGATATTCTACTACGATACGCTACGATTCTACTACGATATACTACGATATTCAAAAATATCGTGAATTGGTTGACTGATAGTCTCCCCCTCTAGACTGTAAGCTCACTGTGGGCAGGGAATGTGCCCGTTTATTGTTCTATTGTCCTCTCCCAAGCACTTAATACCGTGTTCTGCACACAGTAAACGCTCAATAAGTACGACTGCATGAATACCGTTAATAATGATTATAATAACTATGATATTTGGTAAATCCTTGCTACGTTGCCAGACACTGTACTAAGCGCTGGCGTGGATACCAGCAAATCAGACTGGACACAGTCCATGTCCCGTGTGGGGCTCACGATCCCAATCTCCATTTTACAGACGAGGGAACAGAGGCCCAGAGAAGTGAAGTGACTTGCCCAAAGTCACACAGCGGACGAGCGGCGGAGCCGCGATGAGAATCCATGATCTTCTGACTCCCAGGCCCGTACCCTCCCCACTCGGCCAGGCCGCTTCGGTGGTTATCACGGTGCTTTGCACATAGTAAGGGCTCAGTAAATACGAGTGCCTGAACGACTATCGTTTATTCCTCCCAGCAAGGGGACGGGGGGGGGGGGGCTTACCTTCAAAGTCCTCCGACTCCAGCGCCACCAGAAATGCCCATTCGTAGTAACACTTTCCTTTGTCCCGGTGAGCCCCGCTGGTATAATAGTGCCCCAGGCGGAGGAGGACCTGAGAGAAATCCCGGCCACGGCCCGGCAGGCCGGAGAACACCTTCACCGCAGCCACGTAGTAGCTCTCGGCCAGCCGGCGGGCGTCCACCTGGAGGCAGAGGCTCCCCAGGTTGGCCAGGGCCACCGCCTCGTTCCTCGCCAGGCCCAGCTCCCGGGCCACCCGCAGGGCTCGGGCGTAGCCACGGGCCGCCTGCCGGGTCCGGTTCATCCTCTTCAGCGCCAGGGCCCTCATGTTGCTGGCGACGCCGACCTGCCTCCGGCCGCTGCCCGGGAAGTCCAGGACGGAGGCCAGCACGTCCGAGGCGGCGGCGGGCTCCCGGCGCAGGAGGTACAGCCAGGCCAGGGAGACCAGACGGTCCACGACGGCCCCGGCGGGCGCGGCCGGGTCCGGCCGGGCCGCCTCGGCCGCGTAGGCCGCGGCCGGCCCGTATCTCCCGTGGGCGGCGTGGAGGCCCGCCAGGCTGAGGTGGATGGAGGCGCGGAGCCGGCGGCCTTCGCGCGAGGCCACGCGGAGCGCTCTCCGGAGGTAGCGCGCGGCCTGCGAGGGCGCGGCCCGTCCGTCACCCCCCGGCCCGCAGTCCCGCGGGGTGTGCTCGAGGACCAGGCCGACGCTCCTCAGCGTGTCGGCCAAGGTGCGGGCCTCGCTCGAGGAAGCCACCTCGACGCAGCTGAGCGTGAGGCGGGGCAGGCACCTCAGCGCGTACAGCTCACCCAGGTGGAAGTAGCAGCGGGTGGCCAGCGGGCCTCCGCCCAGGCCCAAGGCCTCGTTCAGGACCTGCAGCCTCTCCAGGAAGGGCAGGGCGCCTTCCGGCTGCCTCAGGGCCACGTGGTGCCTGGCCAGCAGAAAGCAGGCCCTGGCCTCCGCCGCCCGGCTGCGTCCGCGGACGGCTCCCTTCAGGGCCCGCCTCAGGACGTCCGAAGCCGTTTCCGCGGCCCCGGAGGCGGCCCCCGGGATTCCCATCAGCAGGGCCGCCGCCTTCCCCCACGCGGGCTCCCATTTCTCCCGGTTCTTCTGTCTGAGGTAGATGGCGGCTAGGTTGGCGTAGACCGCCGCCACGAGGAATCGGTCGCCGAAGTTCCCCCTCAGGGCTCCCAAGGCCTCCTCCAGATAGACGCGGGCTTGGGAAAGCTTGAGTTTTTTGAGGCACGCTCTCCCCAGGAGGAAGCAGAGGCGGCTCAGGGCCATGGGCAGGTTGGCTCTCTTGGCCGTCCCCCTGGCCTCCGTGAGGAAAGCGACCGCCTCCTCCTCGTCGGCGTAGCCGTGGAGCACGGAGGCCGGGAACGGGGAGGAGAAGTCGTACAGGGGACGGAAGCCGGGCTGGAAGTCCTCGCGATTGAGGAACAGGAGCAGCGGATGAAGCCCCTCCGTGTCGTCTCCGCCCTCCCCGGACCTCACGCAGAAACGGGGGTCTTGGGTGGCCGCCGGGGCCTCGTCTCCGTCCGGCGGGGGGTCCGCGCCGGCCTCCTCTGTGGGGCCGGGGGCGGCTCTTCGACAACAGTCCAGGGCTTCCTCCACCAAGCGCTTCACGTCGCTCAACTCGGGACTTCTGGATACGGCGGCACCTTCTGAAATTCACAAGAGGCACACAGGTGACGAAGGCCCGCGAGGACGGAATTCAATGATTTTTCCTCTCTTCCTTTATTTATAATAATGTTGGTATTTGTTAAGTGCTTACTAGGTGCAGAGCACTGTTCTAAGAGCTAGGGTAGACACAGGGTAATCAGGTTGTCCCACGGGAGGCTCACAGTCTTAATCCCCATTTTACAGATGAGTTAATTGAGGCACAGAGAAGTGAAGTGACTAGCCCACAGTCATACAGCTGACAAATGGCAGAGCTGGGATTCGAACCCGTGACCTCTGACTCCCAAGCCCGGGCTCTTTCCACTGAGCCACGCTGCTTGTTGAGCGCTTACAATGTGCCAGGCACAGTACTGACAGTCGAGAGAGATACAAGCTAATCGAGGTGGACACGGTTCATGTCCCACACGGGGCTCACAGTCTAAGCAGAGTGGCTAAAGCACAGGCCTAGGAGGCAGAAGGACCTGGGTTCTAATCCCCGCTCCCCCACACATCTGCTTTGGGACTATGGGCAAGTCACTTCACTAGGCCTCAGTTACCTCATCTGTAAAATGAGGGTTAAGAATGGGAGCCCCATGTGGGACAGGGATTGTGTCCAACCTGATTTAGTTGTAATCTTGCTAGATCTTAATACAGTGCTGGACACATAATAATAATCTTGGTATTTGTTAAGCGCATACTATGTGCAGAGCACCGTTCTAAGCGCTGGGGTAGACACAAGGAAATCAGGTCGTCCCACGTGGGGCTCACAGTCTTAATCCCCATTTTACAGATGAGGGAACTGAGGCCCAGAGAAGTGAAGTGACTTGCCCAAAGTCACACAGCTGACAAGTGGCCGAGCCGGGATTCGAACCCATGACCTCTGACCCCCAAGCCTGGGCTCTTTCCACTGAGCCACGCTGCTTCTCAAATATATGGCATATAAAAACATAGCAGGAGCTTAACAAATACCACAATTATTATCATCAGTGCCTTGCATCCAGTGTTCCAAATGGAACACAGATGGGGTCTGATGTGATTAGCTTTTCTACCCCGGGGCTTGGTATCTAGCAGACACTTAAAGCACAATCATCATCATCATCATCATCATCATCATCGGTCAAATGTCGCAATCATTAGTAGGGTTCTTCATCCACTACTTCAGGCAATATTGTTCTGCTGGGTTGGACTGGTATATTTGCCATTTTGTCTTCCTTTCTCCCTGTGTTCAGTCCAAATATTGCTACCAAGGCAAGTGGCATTTAGAGTATCCACTGGCTTTTTGATTTCCTCTTAAATTAATAATAATAATGATGGTATTTGTTAAGCGTTTACTATGTGCCAAGCACTGTTTTAAGCGCTGGGGTAGATACAAGGTGATCAGGTTGACCCAGGTGGGGCTCACAGTCTTCATCTCCATTTTATAGATGAGGTAACTGAGGCATAGAGAAGTGAAGTGACTTGCCCAAAACCACACAGCTGACAAGCGGCAGAGCCGGGATTAGAACCCATGACCTCTGACTCCCAAGCCCGGGCTCTTTCCACTAAGCCACACTGCTTCTCTACTGCTACTCCTCTACTGTACTCTCCCCAGCATTTTGTACAGGGCTCTGCACACAGGTGATGATCAATACATTCTATTAATTACCAACTTAATTACTTAAGGATGCAATAAGATTACCTATCTAATGGAGTCTCACAAAAAGTCAACTATATTTTGTCCTCAAATTATAGTAATTATGGTATTTTTAACCACTTCCTATGTGCCAGACACTGTACTAAGTGCTGCTTCTTCACACAGACTCTTTACCATTAAACAGAACACTTTGCCTTTAATAATAATAATAATAACAACAATGTTGGTATTTGTTAAGCCCTTACTATGTGCCGAGCACTGTTCTAAGCGCAGGGGTAGTCACAGGGGAATCAGGTTGTCCCACGTGGGGCTCACAGTCTCAATCCTCATTTGACAGATGAAGTAACTGAGGCACAGAGAAGTGAAGTGACTTGATCAAGGTCACACAGCAGACAAGTGGCGGAGCCGGGATTAGAACTCATAATGTTCCGATTCCCAGGCCCGGACTCTAGCCACTACGCCATGCTGCTTCTCAACTCGTTATGGGCAGGGAATGTGTCTGTTTATTGTTGTATTGTACTCTCCCAGGTGCTTAGTACAGTGTTCTGCACCCAGTAAGTGCTCATATTTGATTGATTACTTCTCTCTCCCTTTCTTTTGGGGGTCTACGGAGAAAAGGATAGGGAAAAGTTTCCTTAGGAGGGGAGGCGAATCCAGGAGCTTTAAAGAAAATTGAAATTTTGCATTGCAGGCTGAATTTTCTAGGGCAGTTTGAGATTTTTCCCCATGTCAGTTGAGTTCAAAGGGACTTGACCACCGACAGAATCCAGAGACAAATCACAGCTCACTAGTCCATGGGGAGAAAAGAGAGTAATAATAATGTAATAATGTTGGTATTTGTTAAGCGCTTACTATGTGCAGAGCACTGTTCTAAGCGCTGGGGGAGATACAGGGTAATCAGGTTGTCCCACGTGGGGCTCACAGTCTTCATCCCCCTTTTACAGATGAGGGAACTGAGGCACAGAGAAGTTTAGTGACTTGCCCACAGTCACACAACTGACAAGCGGCAGATCCGGGATTCGAACCCATGACTTCTGACTCCCAAGCCCGGGCTCTTTCCACTGAGCCACGCTGCTTCTCAGAAGTCTGCGGAGAGTGAAGATGAGCTAACTCACCCCATGGCCTGATTGAGATATCGAAGCCACTAAATGAAGAACTGCAAAATCAGAAATGCTTATCATTTGAGGTCCTGGACACCACTTTACAGAATTGGGCCCAAGGGATTGATGAGAGAATGAGGAAGGTGACCGTGTAAGCCATCCCTACTACTGAAAAAATATTCAAGAGCATGTCCTGTTGATGATGATAATAATAATAGTAATGATATTTATTAAGCACTGGTTCTACGCACTGGGGCAGATAGAATTCAACCATGTCAGACACAGTCCATGTCCCAGATGGGGCATGAGGGTGAACAGAGATTGAATCCCCATTTTACCACAGATGAAATCGAGGTCCTGAGAAGTGAAGTGACCTGCCCAAAGTCACGCAGCAAGCAAGAGAAGCATATGAGAAGCAGCATGGCCTAGTGGCAACAGCCTCGGCTTGGAAGTCAGAAGGACCTGGGTTCTAATCCCGGCCGTGCCACTTGCCTGCTGTGTGACCTTGGGCAGTCGCTTCACTTCTCTGGGCCTCGGTAACTGCATCTGTAAAATGGAGATTGAGACTGTGAGACCCAGGTGGGACAGGGACTGTGTCCAACTTGATTTGCTTGTATCCACCCGGGGTTAGTACAGTGCCTGGCACATAGTAAGCACTGAACAAATATCATCATTATTATTATTATCCACCGGTCCACGCTACTTCTCACTGTAATCCTATTACAATGCATCTCCCCTAGCTTTCGGCATCCTAGTTACAAAAAGGTGTACTTTCACAGACGAGGAGCAAGTATTTCTCTTCTTCACGCCTTCTTACCGGCACGAGGCTTCTCATCTCAAAAGCCTCATCTCACAGCCCCAGTCTTCTCCCAAAACTCCACAGAGGGTTCTCTCTACGGGGTCCGCCGGAAAAATCAAGCATCGCCTTACCTGACTCTTCCAGCCTCTGGCATTCCATTTCTTCCAATCTGTCTGAACGGCAAAGACAAAAACGAGACGGCACCATGTTACGTGGCTGATGAGTTTTCTTCTTCAAGCGCTCATGGTCGTAATCGGTACAGGACAGGAAGAGGAGACCGGAGTTGTGGAAATGGAGTCTAATGATGATAGTGGTATTTGTAAAATGCTTACCATGTGCCGGGCACTGTACTAATCCAAGCAAATTGGGCTGGACGCAGTACCTGTCCCACATGGAGCTCCCAGTCTCAATCCCCATTTTACAGAGGAGGGAACCGAGGCCAAAGAAGAAGTGACTTGCCAAAGGTCACGCGGCAGAGCCGGGATCGTGGAGATGGGCAGAGAGCCTCAAAACCAGTGCTTAATTTTTGCTTTTGCCTCTTGATGCAGAAAGTAACGGATGCTCGCTGATGGTTTATGAGAGCACCTATGTAGATATTTTTATTTCTGTATTTATTCACATTAATGTCTGTCTCCCCTTCCATTCATTCAATCATTTATTGAGCACTTACCCTGTGGAGAGCACTGTACTAAGCACTTGGGAAAGTACAATACACCAACCAACTCTGCTCCCTCTCTGCTCCCCCTCCACCCTCTGCTCCCTCCACCTTCCCCCCCTTCACCTCCCCTCAGCTAAGCCCCCTTTCCATCTGCTCCTCCCCCCTCCCTTCCCCTCAGCACTGTGCTCATTTGTATATATTTTTAATACCCTATTTTGTTAATGAGGTGTCCATCCCCCTGATTCTATTTATCGTGATTATATTGTCTTGTCTTTGTCCATCTGTCTCCCCCGATTAGACTGTGAGCCCGTCATTGGGCAGGGATTGTCTCTATCTGTTGCCGAACTGTACATCCCAAGCACTTAGTACAGTGGTCTGCACATAGTAAGTGCTCAATAAATACTACTGAATGGCATTCCCTGCCCTAAACAAGTTTACAGTCTAAAGTGGGGGAGAGAGGCATCAGTACAAATAAATAAAATGACAGATCTGTACTAAAGTGCTGTGGGGCTGGGAGGGGAGGGAAGAGCAAAGGGAGTGAGTCAGGGCGACGCAGAAGAGAGTGGGCGATGAGGAAAACTGGGGCTGAGTCGGGGAAGGCCTCTTGGAGGAGATGGGCCTTCAATAAGGCATTGAAATGGGGTGGGGAGAGTCATTGTCTGTGGGATTGAGGAGGGAGGGCGTTCCGGGCCAGAGGCAGGACGGGGGCCAGGGGTCAGTGGCAAGACGGGTGACGCTGAGGCACGGTATAAGTTTGTTGTGGGCAAGGAAGGTGTGTTTATTGTTATATGGTAATAATAATATTAATAGTGGCATTTGTTAAGCACTTACTATGTGCCAGGCACTTTACTAAGCGCTGGGTTGGATACAAATAAATCAGGTCGGACAAGTCTCTGTCCCACATGGGGCTCAGTCTCAATTCCCATTTGACAGATGAGGGAACTGAGGCCCAGAGAACGAAGTGACTCTCCCAGAGTCACATAGCACACAAGTGGCAGAGCCAAGATTAGAACCCATGATCTTCCGACTCCCAGGCCCGTGCTCTACCTACTATGCCATGCTGCTTCTTGTCCTACTCCAAGGGCTTCGTACAGTGCTTCACACACAGTAAGGGCTCAATCAGTACGAGAAATGCCTGGGGCAAGTCACCTTCTTCCTCAAAAAACTCCAGCAGTGGCCCATCCACCTCCGTATGAAGCAAAGACTCCTCACTGTTGGCTTCAAAGCCGTCCATCCCCTCGCCCCCTCCTACCTCACCTCCTTCCTCTCCTTCTCCAGCCCAGCCAGCACGCTCCGCTCCTCCGTCGCCCACCTCCTCGTCGTCCCCCGTTCTCGCCTATCCCGCCGTCGACTCCCGGGCCACATCCTCCCGCTGTCCCGGAACGACCTCCCTCCTCACCTCCGCCAAACTCACTCTCTTCCCCTCTTCAAAGTCCTACCGAGAGCCCCCCATCCTCCAGGAGGCCTTCCCAGACGGAGCCCCCCTTTTCCTCTGCTCCCCCTCCCTATCACCCCTCCACTCCCTCCCTCAACCTACAGCCTTTGGGTATATTTGTACATATCTATCATTCTACTTTATTAATGATGTGACTACATCTATAATTCTATTTATCTATTTTGAGGCTATTGATGCCTACTTGTTTTGTTGCCTGTCTCCCCCTTCTAGACTGTGAGCCCGTCGCTGGGCAGGGGTTGTCTCTATCTTGCCAAATTGTACTTTCCAAGAGCTTAGTACAGCGCCCTGCATACAATAAGCGTTTGATATTGATGAAGGAGAGACAAGTATCCCAAACGATGTAGAGAGAAGATCTGGGCAGCAGAATGTGGGCTGGGCTGAGGAGGACACACGTCTGAGGCAGGGAGGCCGGTGAGGAACTTGAAGCAGATGACAAAACCCTCCATCCGAGGTGGAGAGGAAAAGACGGATCCACGCAGGAGCCAGGAGAAAATGGCAGCTAGTAGCCAGACAGCGAGGACCTGAGGATATCGACAAAGAACTCCGTCTTCGGAATGCGAAACCCGCAGCATTTTACCTACCCACACAATACACGGTACAGACATCCATCGTCGACGTCCTCTTCAATAACCGCATCACCTCATCTTCAGAAAAACACTGTGTGGGAGTGAAAAAGGACTCCTCTTTCTCATCCAGGAAATAAATAGTTTCCAATCTGCAATGAAAACAGTCATCTTCAGGTAGTGACTGGCGGTCGTATCATAAATGGGGGGAGGAGGCTAGACGAAGTCTTTATTTCAGAATCTTACACAAACAACTGTTTCCTTTTGGGGCTTTTTGCTTCCGAGTCACCTGAGGAACTGGGAAATTGGAAGTGAGCTTCCAAACCAACGTCTCGTTTTTACGCCTCTGAAGAGGGAGATACAGGAAGCCTTAGGAGATCTTCACGTCTTTCTAAGAGCAGCCAAATGGTATTCTTTTGGTTGAAATTTGTCCTGACATCTCCCTCTTCCTTTCTGTCGCCGATTCCTCAAACTCAATTTCCAGATCATCTGCTTCCCACAGGATTACAGCGTGGCCTAGTCGCAGGAGCTCAGGCCTGGAAGTTGGGGGACCTGGGTTCTAATCCTGGCTTCACCACTTACCTGCTGGGTGACCTTGGACAAGTCACTTCACTCCATCAATCGTATTTATTGAGTGCTTACTATGTGCAGGGAAGTGTACTAAGAGTTAGGGACAGTACAACAAAATATAACAGACACGTTCCCTGCCCACAGTGAGCTTACAGTCTAGAGGAGGAGAGGCACTTCTCTGTGCCTCAGTTTCTTCAACTATAGGATGAAGATAAAATAGCTATTTTCCTTACCTTTCTTGCCTGAGCCTCAATTACCTCATCTGTAAAATGGGGATTAAGATTGTGAGCCCATGCAAAACCTGACTGTGACCAACCTGATTACCTTGTGCTTAGAACAGTGCTTGGCACATAGTAAGCACTTAAATACCATAATTATTATTCTTATTTCCTCCTGGACAGCGAACTCTGTGTCTGATCTGATTTCCAGTGTCTTGCATTTGTCCCAGTCCTGGGCAAATAGTAAACCCTTAATATATTCCATCGTGATCATCATTATATACTTTGATCCCAAGTTGATTCATCTTGCATCTCGCAGGAGATTGCAAATTCCTGGAAGGCAGGTTTTGGGTGTAATATACCCAGATCCTCAGTACCTGGTAGAAACTCAGGAGCACTCGACAAGTAGGATAATGAAGCTTTGTCTATACCCTGTATACTCTAAGGCACTGCCAAACCCTTCATTTAGCAATTATTGTTAATTATCATTATTTATTCATCACTGAGATGAGCAGGACCTAACTGGGCCATCTCTGAAAGGTGATAATGATAATAATAATATTTGTTAAGCACTTAGTGCTAACAGTTACTAAGCACTGGGGTATGTGCAAGATAGCCAGGTTGGATATGGGTCCTAGCCCACATAAATAATAATAAGAATAATTATTATGGTATTTGTTAATCATCATAATAATAATGCTGGTATTTGCTAAGCACTTACTATGTGCAGAGCACTGTTCTAAGATTTACAGGGTAATCAGATTGTCCCACGTGAGGCTCACAGTCTTCATCCCCATTTTACAGGTGAGGTCACTGAGACACAGAGAAGTGAAGTGACTTGCCCACAGTCACACAGCTGACAAGAGGCAGAGCCGGGATCGAGCCCATGACCTCTGACTCCCAAGCCTGGGCTCTTCCCACTGAGCCACGCTGCTTCTCTAGTTAAGCACTTAATAATGTTGGTATTTGTTAAGCGCTTACTATGTGCCGAGCACTGTTCTAAGCGCTGGGGGAGATACAGGGGAATCAGGTTGTCCCACGTGAGGCTCACAGTCTTCATCCCCATTTTACAGATGAGGGAACTGAGGCCCAGAGAAGTGAAGTGACTCGCCCACAGTCACACAGCTGACAAGTGGCAGAGCCGGGAATCGAACTCATGACCTCTGATTCCGAAGCCCAGGCTCTTTTCCACTGAGCCACGCTGCTTCCCGCTATGGCACTTACTATGTGCCAAGCACTGTTCCTGGAGAAGCAGCGTGACCTAGTGGATAGAGCAAGGGTCTGGGAGTCAGAAGGTCATGGGTTCTAATCCAGATCCACCACTTATCTCCCGGGTGAGTTTGGGCAAGTCACGTCATTTCTCTGTGCCTCAATTCCCTCATCTGTATAATGGGGATTACGTCTGGGAGCCCCATGTGGGACAGAGACTGTGTCCAACCTGATTATCTTACATCTACTCCCCTGCCTGGCACATAGTAAGAATTTAACAAATGTGATTATAATTCTTATTAGAGTGGATAGGCAACCTCTGGAGATTTTTGATGGCATTCCAGAATTTGCAGACACGCTCCTTGCCCATTACGAACTTACAGTCTCGAGTGGGACGCACGCAGATGTAGACAAAAAATGAACTACGTATTTCTAGTTCAACTAGGCTGAAATGACAAAGAAACAGTCATTGGATTTCAGATCATTTCCATCTTGACCAACTGTTTAATATAAGGTTTTGATAAGACTATAAGCTCATCACAGGGAGGAAACATTTCTGCTGATTCTGTTGTATTGTACTCTCTCAAGAGCTTAATATAAATAATCGTGGCATTTGTTAAGCACTTACTTGGCGCCGGGCACTGTGCTAACTGCTGGGGTGGATCCAAGCAAATCGGATTGGACACGGTCCCTGTCCCACATGGGGCTCACGGTCTCGATTCCTATTTTACAGATGAGGAAACTGAGGCCCAGAGAAGTGAACTGATTGGCCCTAGGTCAAATAGTAGACAAGTGGCAGAGCCGGGATCAGAACCCATGACCTTCTGACTTCCAGGCCCGTGTTCTATCCCCTAGGCCATGATAGACTCCTCCTCCAAGAGGAGCTCACCTCCTCCAAGAGCTCACCAAAGCTCACCTCCTCCAAGAGGCCTTCCCAGACTGAGCTTCCCCTTTTCCCTCTGCTCCCTCTACCCCCCCCTTCACCTCTCAGCAGCTAGACCCTCTTCTCCCCCCTTTTCCTCTGCTCCTCCCCCTCTCCCGTCCCCTCCCCTCAAGCACTGTACTCGTCCACTCGACTGTATATATCTTCATCACCCTATTTATTTTGTTTAATGAGATATACATCTCCCTGATTCTATTTATTGGCTATTGTTTTAATGAGACCTTCTTCCCCTCGACTCTATTTATTGCCATTGTTCTTGTCTGCCCGCCTCCCCCGATTAGACCGTAAGCCCGTCAGAGGGCAGGGACCGTCTCTATCTGTTCCCGATTTGTACATTCCAAGCTCTTAGTACAGTGCTCTGCACATAGTAAGTGCTCAGAGAAGCAGCGTGGCTCAGTGGAAAGAGCCCGGCCTTGGGAGTCAGAGGTCATGGGCTCGAATCCCGGCTCTGCCACTTGTCAGTTGTGTGACTGAGGGCAAGTCACTTAACTTCTCTGTGCCTCAGTTCCCTCATCTGTAAAATGGGGATGAAGACTGTGAGCCTCACATTGGACAACCTGATGACCCTGTATGTCCCCCAGCGCTTAGAACAGTGCTCTGCACATAGTGAGCGCTTAACAAATACCAACATTATTATTAACATTATTAAATACTATTGAGTGAATGAATGAATGAATACACAGGGCCCTTCACATTGTAAGTGCTCAATAAATACCATTGATTGATTGATACAAACGAGGTGGGGTCTGTCTGAAGAAAAGCTCTGCACAAATTAATTAGTTCCCTATAGTGGACATTGGGAAAGGCGACCAACACGATTTGGGCTCAGATTTTGGATACTGAGTTTTGCTACCTTGGCAGCAGGCCGCTCTGTTGGCACCGGGGCTCTGTCCTATCTCTTTACCTGCAATCAAACCCTCTGCTTCACACACACTGAGTGTTTCATAAGAATAATGATACTAATGTTGGTATTTGTTAAGCGCTCACTATGTGCAGAGCACTGTTCTAAGCGCTGGGGGAGATACAGGGTAATCGGGTTGTCCCACGTGAGGCTCACAGTCTTAATCCCCATTTTACAGATGAGGGAACTGAGGCACAGAGAAGTTAATAATAATAATAATAATAATGTTGGTATTTGTTAAGCGCTTACTATGTGCCGAGCACTGTTCTAAGCGCTGGAGTAGACATAGGGGAATCAGGTTGTCCCACGTGGGGCTCACAGTCTTAATCCCCATTTTACAGATGAGGGAACTGAGGCACAGAGAAGTTAATCGACTTGCCCACAGTCACCCAGCTGACAAGTGGCAGAGCCGGGATTCGAACCCATGACCTCTGACTCCCAAGCCTGGGCTCTTTCCACCGAGCCACACTGCTTCCCAATGACGGGCTCACAGTCTAAACGGGGGAGACAGGCAGCAAAGCAAAACAGAACAAAACAAGACAAAATCATCGAGATAAATAGACTCAAGGAGATGTACACCTCATTAACAAAATTAATAGGGTAATAAATGATAAATACAAATGAGCACAGTGCTGAGGGAAGGGGAAGGGGGAAGAGCGAGGGTGGGGGAAGGACGGGGGAGGAGAAATCACGTCTACTCATTCAGTAGTATTTATTGAGTGCGTACTCGGTGCAAAGCATTGTACTAAGCGCTTGGGAGGGTACAGCAATAAACAGACATTCCCTGCCCACAGCGAGATGATTCTATTATGCTTTCCCAAGACCTTACTATAATCTCTGAACAGAATAAATGCTGGATAAATTCCACGGATCGATTTGGGTTTTTTTGGTTTGTTTCTTTAAGTGTCATGAAGGTCAAAAATAGCACCAGCCCCTGCAAATGACCGAGCAGAGGGTTGTTCTTAGGTGCTTATCTTGCAGTTGAGACAAAATTATAGGTTGGACTTCCTTGTAACACCCACCTCTAAAGCTTAGCTATAAAATCTTATCTTCCCAGGCCTCTCCTTAAAACAGAAACTACAGCCTGCTTGTTCTACTTCTCCATTCTCTTCTTTACAGATGAATTCATTATCTTCCACCTTGGGGCAAGAGAGATGACCCTTAGAAAAAACTCTAGCAGATAGCTAGCAGACAGCAGAAGCAGCGTGGCTCAGTGGAAAGAGCCCGGGCTTGGGAGTCACAGGTCATGGGTTTGAATCCCGGCTCTGCCACTTATCAGCTGTGTGACTGTGGGCGAGTCACTTCACTTCTCTGTGCCTCAGTTACCTCATCTGGAAAGTGGGGATGAAGGCTGTGAGCCTCACGTGGGACAACCTGATTCCCCTGTGTCTACCCCAGCGCTTAGAACAGTGCCCGGCCCATAGTAAGCACTTAAATACCAACATTATTATTATTATCATAGCCAGGCAAGGGAAGATATGCGAAAACCCCTTGGTGAGAAGAGAACATGTCTCCCAACTATGTTAACTTGGTGACCTTGGGCAAGTCACTTCACTTCTTTGGGTCTCAGTTACCTCGTCTTTAAAATGGGGATTAAGACTGGGAGCCCCACGTGGTACAGGGGTTGTGTCAACCTAATTTGCCTGTATCCACCCCAGCGATTAGAACAGTGTCTGGCACATAGCTAGATTTAACAAATACCATCATCATCCTCAGGTGCTTAGTACAGTGCTCTGCACACAGTAAGTACTCAAACGACACTGATGGGAGAAGCAGCATGGCGTAGTAGATAATAATAAAATGATAATGTTAGCATTTGTTAAGCGCTTACTAGGTGCCGAGCATTGTTTTAAGCACTGGGGTAAATACAAGGTAAGCAGGTTGTCCCACGTGGGGCTCCCAGTCTTCATCCCCATTTTACAGGTGAGGGAATTGAGGCACCGAGAAGTAAAGTGACTTGCCCAAAGTCACACAGCTGACATGGTGGAGCCTGGATTAGAACCCACAACCTCTGACACCCAAGCCCGGGCTCTTTCCACTGAGCCAGGCTGCTTCTATAGCCATGCTGCTCCTCTACAGCAAGGGCTTGAGAGTCAGAAGGACATGGGCTCTAATCCCAGCTCCTCCACTTGTCTGTGGTGTGACCTTGGACAAGTCACTTCACTTCTCAGGGCTTCAGTTCCCTCTTCTACAAAATGGGGATTGAGACTGGGAGTCCCACATGGGAGAGGGTCTGTGTCCAACCTGATTTGCTTGGATCCACCCCAGTGCTTAGTACAGTCCCTGGTACATTGTAAGTGCTTAACAGATACCACAATTATTATTATTATTGGAGGGTTACGCTCATTAATCCACTCACCCCAAAGTACGGGCGTCGCCTTTCACAAGGCCGGTCTTTACAAAACCAATGCGGCCGGTGGCTTCGTGTCTTCCCACAAACCAGGGCAGGCAGGCTAGCAGGGAACCGATGATCTCGATCCTGTCGCCATTTTGGAAACTGAGCTCTTCCGGCCCTCTGCTCTCGTAGCTGGCGACGGCCAGCGTGGAGCCTACCGCTGAAAGGGAGGAAATGGAATGGAAATTCAATTCACGACAACACCGGGAATTCTCGGAAGACCGGGCGGGACTGGCCGTCTTGCCCTTGGAAGTGCCTGGAATGTGGTCAACAGCGTGGTTGTGGCTGGTCAAAGCTCGGGCTGACTTAGTTTCCTCATCTGTAGAAGGGCGGGGGTGACATTAGGAAGTGTGGACTTGCAAATTTATTTCTATTAATGTCTCCCTCCCCTTTTGTACTGTAAACTCACTGTGGGCAAGGAATGTGTCTGTTATATTGCTCTATTGTATTCATTCATTCAATAGTATTTATTGAGCGCTTACTATGTGCAGAGCACTGTACTAAGCGCTTGGAATGGACAAATCGGCAACAGATAGAGACGGTCCCTGCCCTTCGACGGGCTCACGGTCTATACGGGGGAGACGGACGGACAAGAACGATGGCGATAGATAGAGTCGAGGGGAACAACAGCTCATTAAAACCGATGGCGAATAAATAGAATCAGGGTGATGTACATCTCATTAAACAAAATAAATCGGGGGATGAAGATATAGACAGTCGAGCGGACGAGTACGGTGCCGAGGGGAGGGGACGGGAGAGGGGGAGGAGCAGAGGGAAAAGGGGGAGAAGAGGGTTTAGCTGCAGAGAGGTGAAGGGGGGGTAGAGGGAGCGGAGGGAAAAGGGGAAGCTCAGTGTGGGAAGGCCTCTTGGAGGAGGTGAGCTTTAAGTAAGGATTTGAAGAGGGGAAGAGAGTGAGTTTGGCGGAGTTGAGGAGGGAGGGCGTTCCGGGACCGCCGGAGGACGCGGCCCGGGGCTCGACGGCGGGACGGGCGAGAACGGGGGACGGCGAGGAGGCGGGCGGCAGAGGAGCGGAGCGTGCTGGGTGGGCGATGGAAAGAGAGAAGGGAGGAGAGGTAGGACGGGGCGAGGGGATGGACAGCCTCGAAGCCTAGAGTGAGAAATATTGTAGTCTCTCAAGCATTTAGTACAGTGCTCTGCACACAGTCAGCGCTCAGTAAATAGAATTGAATGAATGAATGACGATAGTCAAACAGAAGGCCTCAGGTAGAAAGTTCTTCCAGCTCAAGTCCCGGCCTGGTGGTGACCTCAGTGGACAACAGCTGCAGAGCTGGTCACCTCCAAAATCAGAAGCAGTGTGGCCTAATGCCTAGAGCCCAGGTCTGGGAGTCAGAGGATGTGGGTTCTAATCCCAGCTCCACCACTGGTCTCCTGTGTGAGCTTGGGCAAATGACTTCACTTCTCTGGGCCTCAGTTCCCTCATCTGTAAAATGGGGATGAAGACCGTGAGCCCCATGTGGGACAGGGACTGGGTCCAACGTGATTACCTTGTATCTATCCCAGTGTTCAGTTCAGTGCCTGGCACACAGTGATTGCTTAAACACCATTTAGGAAAAAAAAAAAGTGGGCACTAGAGGAATTTTTTTTAAAGGGTAATAATAATAATGCTGGTGTTTGTTAAGTGCTTACTATGTGCAGAGCACTGTTCTAAGCACTGGGGTTGATACAAGGTAATCAGGTTGTCCCACGTGGAGCTCCCAGTCTTAATTCCCATTTGACAGAAGGGGTAACTGAGGCACAGAGAAGTTAAGTGACTTGCCCAAAGTCACACAGAGCCTGGGATTAGAACCCATGGCTTCTGTCTGACCCCAGGCTCGGGCTCTTTCCACTGAACCACTCTGCTTGTGAAGTGCATACTATGTGTCAAGCAGTGTACTAAGCACTCCCATGGCTTATAGAGAAGCAGCGTGGCTCAGTGGAAAGAGCCCGGGCTTTGGAGTCAGAGGTCATGAGTTCAAATCCCAGCTCTGCCATGTGCCAGCTGTGTGACTGTGGGCAAGTCGCTTCACTTCTCTGTGCCTCAGTTACCTCATCTGTAAAATGGGGATGAAGTCTGTGAGCCCCACGTGGAACAACCTGATTCCCCTGTGTCTACCCCAGCGCTTAGAACAGTGCTTTGCACATAGTAAGCGCTTAACAAATACCATCATTATTATGGCTCAGTGGAAAGAGCCCGGGTTTAGGAGTCAGAGGTCACGGGTTCTAATCCCAGCTCCGCCACTTGTCAGCTGTGTGACTGTGGGCGAGTCACTTCGCTTCCCTGTGCCTCAGTGACCTCATCTGTAAAATGGGGATTAAGACTGTGAGCCCCACGTGGGACAACCTGATTCCCCTGTGTCTACCCCAGCTCTTAGAACAGTGCTCGGCACATAGTAAGCGCTTAGCAAATACCAACATTGTTATTATTAGATACAAGCTGATCAGATTAGCCCATAAGGGGCTAACAGTCTTGATCTCCATTTTGCAGATGAGGGAACAAAGGTCCAGAGAAATGAAGTGACTTGCGCAAGGTCACACAACAGAGAGGGGCCAGACCCGGAATTAGAACCCAGGTCCTTCTGACTCCCGAGCCTGGGTTCTTTCCACTAGGCCACGCCGTTTCCCAATCAGCCGTAGATAAGGCAAAGTCTGTCACCACACGGGGCGGATGCCAATGGAGATCTAATCTTCAGCCAAACATCCCGAAGATTCAATATCATGAACCAAACCTTCTTACCGATTGGAAGGTCGATCGCCGGTTCAGCCTTGGAGAGGTCAGTAAACTCCGAGTTCATTTTCAAAACCCACCTAGGCGGTAAAATTCATTTTTTAGAATCCATCCTTCAATCCATCATTGCCACTTATTGAGCACCTACTATGTGCAGAGCACTGTACTAAGCCCTTGGAAGAGTACAACAGAATCAGCTTACCTGTCACCTGCCCATAACGAGCCTGCAATCTCGAGGGAGAGACAGGCTTTAATATAAATCAATAATTTATAAGATTTCATGTAAAGAAATGTACGGGAGCAGCATGCTTCCACACTGGCTTCCAGATTGTCTGTCTCCCCCTGCCCCGATAATTTGCGGAAGTTGATGGGGGGGGGGTGGTCTCTGAGGATTCTGATTGTCTCACTTCGCCGTCCCTTCTAAATTGACCTTGAATCCCACAGATCCAGCTGTGTTCAAAGCAGGGGGGTCCACGATGGGTTCGTGCCCTCTGGGTATCGGACAGAGGGGTCCGCCCAATTTGCGCACGTTTGACTGGCTCCCAAATCTGCCTGGGCATCTTTTCAGGGTTGAGCCACGATCCAGCATGGTGCCCCACTCCAAGCCTGTCCTAGGGTGCAGCCTGACCCAGGCCTCCGGGGCGACAAGAAACTCTTTTTACCACGGGCTTTTGTCAATTGGATTTATTGAGCACTCTACTAAGTGCTCAGGAGAATATAACAATGTAAAAGACACCTTTCCTGCCCGCAGTGAGCTTGAACTCTACCACCATGTCCCCTCCTATTTCACCTCATCTGTAAAATGGGAATTAAAACTGTGCGCTCCACGTGGGACATGGACTCTGTCCAAACTGATGGTCTTCCCTCCTCGTATCCGACAGACAATTCATTCAGTGGTATTTACTGAGCGCTTACTGGGTGCAGAGCACTGTACTGAGCGCTTGGAGAGTCCAATTTGGCAACAGATGGAGATAATCCCTACCCAACAACGGGCTCACACACAATGGCTCTCCTCTTTCCTTCAAAGCCTTATTGGAGGCACATCTCCTCCAAGAGGCCTTCCCTGACTAAGAAGCAGAGTTTGAGAGGCAGCATGGCTTAGTGGCTAGAGCACAGGCCCGGGAGTCAGAATCTGCTCCCGACTGTCTGCTGTGCGACCTTGGGTAAGTCACTTCACTTCTCTGGGCCTCAGTTCCCTCATCTGTAAAAAGGGGATTGAGACTGTGAGCCCCACATGGGGCAGGTACTGTGTCCAACTTGATTAGCTTGTATCCAACCCGGTTCATTCATTCAATAGTATTTATTGAGCGCTTACTATGTGCAGAGCACTGTACCAAGCGCTTGGAATGGACAAATCGGTAACCCGGTTCTTAGTACAGTGCCTGGCACATAGTTATCAATGATTAGTAATTATTCATAAACCCTCTTTTCTCATTCCCTTCTGCGCCACCCTGATTTGCTCCCTTTATTCATCCCCCACCTCCCAGGCCCACAGCACTAATGTCCATATCTGTCATTTATTTATTTCTATTAGCTCTTCTCCCCCTCTAGACTGTAAACTCCTTGTGGGTAGGGACTGTGCATTTGTTCTATTGTACTCCTCCAAGCGCTTAGGACAGTGTTTTCACAGTAAGCTCTCGGCAAATACAATCGACTGACTGCCTTGGATCTACCCCAGCACTTGGTAATAATAATATCGGTATTTGTTAAGCGCTTACTATGAGAAGCGGCGTGGCTCAGTGGGAAGAGCACCGGCTTAGGAGTGAGAGGTTGTGGATTCTAATCTCCACTCCGCCACCTGTCAGCTGTGTGACTTTGGCCAAGTCACTTCGCTTCTTGATGCCTCAGTTCCCTCATCTGTAAAATGGGGATTAAGACCGGGAGCCTCACGTGGGACAACCTGATTACCCTCCATCTTCCCCAGTGCTTAGAACCGTGCTCGGCACATAGTAAGCGCTTACAAATACCAACATTATTATTAGTAGTAGTATTACGTGCAAAGCGCTGTTCTAAGCGCCAGGGAGAATACAAGGTAATCAGGTTGTCCCACGTGGGGCTCACAGATTTAATCCCCGTTTTACAGATGAGAGAACTGAGGCACAGAGACACGTTTAACAAATACCACGAAACAAACAAAAAAGTACCACTAAGAAAACAAAACAAAGCAAAAAAAGAACAGGCTGAGAGGCGTCAGGGATAATACACCGAAGAGACGCAAGTCAGGTACCTACTGATGGAACGGAATCAGAGGCTCCGGAGAAGCTTCGGAGGCGGGGACGAGGCTGGGCCCTGTCGGTCTCATTCCCCGCATCCCTCCTCCGCCTGCCTCTTCCACTGACATCGCTGACGACCGGCGGCAAGACTTCCTGTCCCCCTCCGGGACGTTCATCTCTCTTATTTCGTTGTCGGGACACAATACAAAGAATGACCCTTAAAAAACGCACCAGAGGGTTTCTTTCAACTCAGCACTTCAGAGCAGAGTTCGGTCTTCCCTGGGGGCTTATAGTAATAATAATGATGATGATGATGAGGGTATTTCTTAATGATAATTATTATGGTGTTTGTTAAGCGCTTACTATGTGCCAAGGAGTGTTCTAAGTGCTGGGGTAACGATAATATTGGTATTTGTTAAGCGCTTACTATGTGCAGAGCACTGTTCTAAGCGCTGGGGTAGATACAGGGTAATCGGGTCATCCCACGTGAGGCTCACAGTTAATCCCCATTCTCCAGATGAGGGAACCGAGGCACAGAGAAGTTAAGTGACGCCCACGGTCACACAGCTGACAAGTGGCCGAGCTGGGATTCGAACCCATGACCGCTGACTCCCAAGCCTGAGCTCTTTCCACTGAGCCACTCTGCTTCCATGCTCTGGGGTAGATACAAGGTAATCAGGTTGTCCCACATGGAGCTCACAGTCTTAATCCCCATTTTACAGATGAGGTAACGGGCTCAGAGACTTGCCCAAGGTCACATAGCAGACAAAGTGGCAGAGACGGAATTAGAACCCATGATCTCTGACTCCCAAAGCCCGTGCTCTTTCCACTGGGCCACGCTAAGTGTTTATTATGTGCCAAGTACTGTTCTAAGCGCTGGGGGAGGGTGATACAAGGTAATCAGGTTGTCCCACAAGGGGCTCAGAGGTTTAATCTCCATTTTACAACTGGGGTCACTGAGGCTCGGAGAAGTGAAGTGACTCACCCAAAGTCACACAGCTGACAAGCGGCGGAGCCGGGATTAGAACCCACGACTTCTGACTCCCAAGCCCGGGCTCTTTCCATTAAGCCATGGGCGAGCTCCGGGTTTGACCCTTCAATTATCGGGATGGGGCGAGGGAGTGGCCTTGGCAACTTCCGGAGTCTGCCGTCCACACGGACTGGCGATTTCATCCAACCCACGCGGCTCCCAAGGTGCTCCATCAGTGAGAAATCTTCCCCAGTGATGGGCCCAACCCTTAACGTGCAGTCGGGACCGAAACTCAGGTGTCCCGATTCCCAGACGGGTCCCACAGTAGGACAGTCAACCCATCTCCGCAAATGCATAGAAATCATTTATAGCATAGTATTCATTCATTCGTTCGTCATGGGTTCGAATCCCGGCTCTGCCACTTGTCAGCTGTGTGACTGTGGGCAAGTCACTTCTCTTCTCTGTGCCTCAGTTATCTCATCTGTAAAATGGGGATTAACTGTGAGCCTCCCGTGGGACGACCCGATTCCCCTGTATCTCCCCCAGAGTTTAGAACAGTGCTCTGCACATAGTAGGCGCTTCACAAATACCAACATTATGATTATTATGTGGGACAGGGATTGTGTCCAATCTGATTGTCTGGTATCCGGCCCAGTGCTCAGAACAGGGCTCGGCACCTAGTAAGCGCTTAACAAGTACCGTAATGAAATGCTCTGACTACTCCCCTGACATATACCCAAATCCTCACCTTCTTGGATTAAGAGGCTTCTGTACATGAGATTTAAAGCTTCCTCGTTGATCTCCACTTCGATGCCAGCTTCCTCAAAGTCGGCTCCGTCTTCCTCGTGGGAGAGCAGCCAGAACGATGGATCCAAAAGCACGTTTTCCATGCAGTGATTTAGAAAACCTGGCCCCGGCAGAAAACAGAGACATTAGCTTCATTGTTTTGCTTTTTTGGGGGGCGGCGGTCCCACCACAGGTTGTGAGTTGGGTTGCTTCTTTGCCTGGGATGGCTACAGGTTGTTTGAAGGAACAGTGTGACCTTGGACATGAATTGATCCAATCCCCTCTGTGGCTTACAGATATTTTTTTTTTTCCTGCACTACTGTAACAGTAAATTCCAGAGGTATATTTGGCACTCAGACATCAAATTTCAGTGGGTGCCCTATCTGTCCTAACGAGGGATTTCATGAGAAGTTTTTCACACCCCAGCTACCGCTGTAGACCTCAGTCGCGTCTCCGCAGACTGAAGGATCTTCCTCGTTCTTCTCAGTCTTTAAACTCTACCCAAAGCTCATTATCCTCCTTGGTTACACGGAGCCAAATGCTGTCCCACCAATCTGCTTCCCAGGCAGCGAGTTGGGCAGCGTTAGACAAGGAAATAGAAAATCAAATGAAAAAGGCTAGGTCCTTCCTGGGGAAACTCTTCGAACAACTGTGTTGACAGCAGGTGATGGGCTTCAGACCAAACTTGAGGACCAGAGGTGTGGGCACGGATTGTCTCTATGTGTTGCTGAATTGTACTGACCAAGCGCTTGGTACAGTGCTCTGCACACAGTAAGTGCTCAATAAATACAATTGAATGAATGAATGAGTCCTCCCTTCCTCTGGAGGGAAATTGCTCATTTTTACACAATAATAATAATAATGTTGGTATTTGTTAAGCGCTTACTATGTGCAGAGCACTGTTCTAAGCGCCGGGGGAGATACAGGGTCATCAGGTTGTCCCACGAGAGGCTCACAGTTAATCCCCATTTTCCAGATGAGGTAACAGGCACAGAGAAGTTAAGTGACTTGCCCAAGGTCACACAGCTGACGAGTGGCAGAGCCAGAATTCGAACTTATGATCTCCGACTCCCAAGCCCGGGCTCTTTCCACTGTGCCACGCTGCTTCCCTCACCTATAAGATGCTGTAATAATGTTGGTATTTAAGCACTTACTAGGTGCCAAGCACTTTTCTACGCGCTGGGGAGGATACAAGGTAATCAGATTGTCCCACGTGGGGCTCACAGTCTTCATCTCCATTTTCCTGATGAGGAAACTGAGGGCCAGAGAAGTTAAGTGACTTGCCCAAGGTGACACAGCTGACAAGAAGTGGAGGCGGGATTAGAACCCATGACATCTGACTCCCAAGCCCGGGTTCCATCCACTGAGCCACGCTGCTTCTCAACTGTCAGCTCCTTGAGGGCGGAGAAGCAGCGTGGCTTAGTGAGTGGATGGAGCCCGGGCCTGGGAGTCAGAAGGCCCTGGGTTCTAATCCCACTCCGCCACACGTAGGCTGTGACCTTGGGCGAGTCACTTCACTTCTCTGGGTCTCAGTTACCTCATCTGGAAAATGGGGATTAAAGGTGTGAGCCCCTTGTGGGACAGGGACTCTGTCCAAGCTATTTAATTGGCATCTGCTTCAGCACTTAGAACTGTGCTTGGCACATAGTAAGCGCTAAATGAGTACTATTCAACTGTTGTATTGTACTCTCCAAGTGCTTAGTACAGTGCTCTGCACACAGTACGCCCTCAGCGAATACCTCTGATCGACTGATTAACGTTTCACGTACTGGAACAGCTTCTGGGATTTCTTCACCAATGAAATCAGATTTTCATCCACAGAACATTAGAACGTTTCATATTTCATTAGAGAAGCAGCGTGGCTCAGGGGAAAGAGCCCGGGCTTGGGAGTCAGAGGTCGTGGGTTCCAATCCCGGCTCCGCCACTTGTCAGCTGTGTGACTTTGGGCAAGTCACTTCACTTCTCTGGGCCTCCGTTACCTCATCTGTAAAATGGGGATGAAGACTGTGAGCCCCATGAGGGACAATCTGGTCACCTTGTACCGGTGCTTTGCACATAGTAAGCGCTCAACAAATACCAACATTATTATTTAGAATAGGACCTTGCTTAGTTACGGATCTGGGGAGAGAGGGACAACATGAACGAATAAAACGTCTACTTTACCAAGAGAATAGTAGGTAGAAAACTTCCAGATTTCTTCGAAAGTCTTAAAGGTAACCACAATTAAGTCTTGATCACTGTGAATGGATAACATTCTGGCTGATAATTCCTTAAGGGAGAAAACCAGACAGGTGCATTGACACGTGAGGTTAAAAACGTTCACAGAAAGTGTGCTTATGTTGCGGCGACTTAAGTTCTTGCGAGAATACAATAAATAATATTTCTTGTTATTTATTTATTCAATAAATATTTACTTATATTATATATATATACTTATATAGATATACTTATATAATTTATTTACTTATTTATTCAATAAGCATAACAATAATGGTATTTGTTAAGTGCTTACTACGGATCAAGCACTGTTCTAAGTGCTGGGGTACATATAGGGTCAGTGGGGCTCCCCATTTTACAAATGAGGGAACTGAGGCACAGAGAAGTGAAGTGACTTTCCCCAGGTCACACAGCAAACAAGTGGAGGAGGGAGGTTTAGAACCTATAACGTCTGACTCCCAAGTCTGTGCTCTTTCCACTAAGCCTTAGCCCCTAGACTACGTTCGTCATTGGCAGGGAATATGCCTGCTAATTCCGTTGCAGTGTACTCTAAGTGCTTAGTACAGTGCTCCGCACATAGTAAGTGCTCGATAAATGGTTGATTGATTGCTCTTACTCACAGTAAGTGTTCAATAAATACCACCGATTGATTTAAATCTGGTGTCTCCCGGAGTTCACACAAATGAGTTTATTCAATCAGAGGTCTTTATTGAGCACTCACTCTGTGCAGAGCACTGTACTAAGAGCTTGGGAGAGTCCAATACAACAGAGTTGGTAGAAACGATCCCTGCCCACAGTGAGCTTCCAGTCTAGAGGGGCAAGACGGGCAGTAAAATAAATTATGGCTACATAAATTGCAGACAAATCCAAGGGTCTGGTCTTGATAGATTGCCTCAGATTTCCACCTGCCCTGGGGAAATTCTGATTCTGATGATAATGATAATAATAATGTTGGTATTTGTTAAGTGCTTACTATGTGCAGAGCACTGTTCTAAGCGCTGGGGGAGATACAGAGTGATCAGGTTGTCCCACGTGAGGCTCACAGTTGATCTCCATTTTACAGATGAGGTAACTGAGGCACAGAGAAGTGAAGTGACTCGCCCACAGTCGCACAGCTGGAGAGTGGCAGAGCCGGGATTCGAACCTATGAGTTCTGACTCCCTAGCCCGGGCTCTTTCCACTGAGCCACGCTGCTTCCCAATGGGAAGATGATGGGAAGGAGAAACCCAGGGCAAATGGAAAAAGAATAAAAAGATGCATTTTACAAAGGTCTCATTCATTCAATCGGATTTATTGAGCGCTTACTGTGTGGAGAGCACTGTACTAAGCGCTTGGCATGTACAATTCGGTAACAGAGACAATCCCCGTCCAACAAAATGTTTGCTGACTATAGAGAAGCAGTGTGGCTCAGTGGCAAGAGCCCGGGCTTGAGAGTCAGAGGTCAGGGGTTCGAATCCAAGCTCCGCCACTCTTCAGCTCTGTGACTTTGGGCACCTCACTTCACTTCTCTGTGCCTCAGTTACTTCATCTGGAAAATGGGGTTTAAGACTGTGAGCCCCACGGGGGACAACCTGATCACCTTGTATAACAATAATAATAATAACGTTGGTATTTGTTAAGCGCTTACTATGTGCAGAGAACTGTTCTAAGCGCTGGGGCAGATACAGGGTAATCAGATTGTCCCACATGAGGCTCACAGTCTTAATCCCCATTTTAAAGATGTATCTACCCCAGCGCTTAGAACAGTGCTCGGCAAATAGTAAGTGCTTAACAAATACCATTATTATTCTTACAGATCTCCCAAAGTAGTTTAAGGGGGTGGGGAGGTGAGATCCTTGGCAACTCAGAATCCCAGCAATCGAACTAATAGGTTGGTTATTTTAAATAAAATCTGAAGTACTTCAGGTGAATTCATAAGAGTGGCGATATTTAAACGTTGATCACGTACCAAGCACTGCAGTGGGTGCTGTATTGTACTTTCCCAAGTGCTTAGTATAGTGCTCTGCACACAGTAAGTGCTCAATAAATATGGTTGAATGAATGAATGAATACAAGATCATCAGATTAGACACAGTCCCTGCCCCACGTGGGGCTCGCAGTTAAGTAGGAGGCAGAACGGACATTCAAACCCCATTTTAGATTAGGAAAATGAAGCAAGATTAATCTCCTTCTAGGCTATAAGCTTGTTGTGGGTAAGGGGCGTTTATTAATAATAATAATAACAATAATGGTATTTGTTAAGCACTTACTATGCGCCAGTCACTGTACTAAGCACTGCAATAGACAGAAGCAAATCAGATTGGACACAGTCCCTGTCCTAAATGGGACTCACAGTGTCAATCCCCATTTTCCAGATAAGGGAACTGAGGCACAAAGAAGCAAAGTGATTTACACAAGGCCACACAGCAGACAAGCCAGAATTAGAACTCATGACCTTCTGACTCCCGGGCCTGTGCTCTGTCCGCTACACCGTGCTCTTATACTGTCTTTTCCCCAGCACTTAATACAGTGCTCTGCACATCGTTAACCCTCAAATATGGTTGATTTACCAAAGCACAGAGAGGGTAAGGGCTTTGCCCAGGGTCACACAACAGGCAGGGAGCCAGGATCGGAACCCAGATCTTCAGACACCTAGGCCTGGGCTCCTGAGCTTCCTGATGCTTTTGGTAAAGGGGTGTATATATGCACATAGTTATAATTAGAATTCTATTTATTTTTACTAATGGTGTATATATCTATAATTCTATTTATTTATACTTGTATATATGCACATATAATTAGAATTCTATTTTTACTAATGGTGTATATATCTATAATTCTATTTATTTATACTGATGCTACTGATGCCCGTTTCCTTGTTTTGATGTCTGTCTCCCCGCTTCTAGACTGCGAGCCTGCTGTGGGCAGAGATCGTCTCTCTCTATTGCTGAATTTATTGCTCTGCACACAGCAAGCACTCCAAAAACACAACTGAATGAGTGAATGGGGACTGCAATGACATATTTCTCTGAGAACACCGCCCTCCCCGCAAGTTGCCTCTGTCATGTGGACGAGATGAAAAAAAGGATGTGAGGAAAAAGATTTCGGCCTCGGGGTAGCGGAGTGTGGTCTCCAAGACCTTGGGCAATCGTTTAGTGTGTACCAACTTCCAATTCCTCTGTCCTGGAAGAGGTGGTGAGTCACTGCCTTATTTTAGAGATGTGGGAAATATAGGGAAGTTCAGAAATCCGAGCCACAACAGTAGCTGTAATCAGTGTCTGAGCTAAGCATCACCACACCCTTTCAGTTAAGACTAATTCTCCTCACACACACACACACACAAAATCATATTTTTCCATCTGAACTTTAATTCGGGTTCAGGTCTACTTAACCGTGGTTTTTATGCACTTAGGGGCTATGTCGATCTCAGTGCTCCTCACACAGTAAGTGCGTCATAAATACAACTGATTTTTTTTTAAGGTATCTCTGAAGTGCTTTCTTCATTTGGTCGTATTTATTGAGCGCTTACTGTGTGCAGAGCCCTGTAGTAAGCTGGGTGCCAGGCACTGTACTAAGCACTGGGGTAGCTCCAAGTTGGACCCAATCCATGTCCTCAAAGGGCTCACCATCTTAATCCCCATTTCGCAGATGAGGGAACTGAGGCACAGAGGGGTTAAGCGGCTTGCCGGAGATCACACGGCGGACGAGTCAGGTCCATTCATTCATTCAATTGTATTTATTGAGCGTTCACTGTGTGCAGAGCACTGTATTAAGCGCTTGGAATGGCCAATTGGGCAACAGATAGAGACGATCCCTGCCCAACAACGGGCTCACAGTCTAGAAGGGGGAGACAGACAACAAAACAAAACAAGTAGACACACATCAACAGCATCAAAATAGACAGAAAGTGCTTACTATGTGCCAAGCACTGTAATAAGTGCTGCCACGTGTCATCTGTGTGACCTTGGGCAAGTCACCTCTGTGCCTCAGTTACCTCACCTGAAAAATGGGGATAGAGACTGCTAGCCCCATGTGGGAGAGGGACGGCGTCCAACCTGTTGACGTTATCTACCTCAGTGCTTAGAACAGTGCTTCGAAGCTCTACTGAAGGCTCTCCTCCTCCAAGAGGCCTTCCCAGACTAATCTCTCCTTTTCCTCAGCTCCACCACCCCTCCACACCGCCCTGACTCCCTCCCTTTGCTCTACCCCCCTTCCCCACCCCACAGCACTTTGTATAGATGTAGCAGCGTGGCTCAGTGGAAAAGAGGTCATGGGTTCGAACGCCACCTCTGCCACTTGTCAGCTGTGTGACTGTGGGCGAGTCACTTCACTTCTCTGTGCCTCAGTTACCTCATCTGTAAAATGGGATTAAGACTGTGAGCCCCACGTGGGACAACCCGATTCCCCTGTGTCTACCCCAGTGCTTAGAACAGTGCTCCGCACATAGTAAGCGCTTAACAAATACCAACATTATTATGTATATATAATTCTATTTATTGATAATGTTGCCCGTTGACTTGTTTTGATATCCATCTCCCCCACTCTAGACCGTAAGCCCAGTGTGGACAGAGATGGTCTCTCTTTATTGCAGTATTAGACTTTCCAAGCGCTCAGTACGGTGCCCTGCACGCAGTAAATGCTCACTAAACACGACTGAACGCTTGGCACTGACCAGAGCGGACAGTTAGGAGTCTTCGACTTACATTGAAGACGGCCGTGACCTCCCCGCTGTCATTCTCCAGGAGGCGGAGTCTCCCCCTCAGCTCCGCTTGCAACCTGGGGTCTGGAAGTCCTCCCTTCTGCCTCACCATCCTTAACTTCAGGGAAAGGTCTGAAAGAGACGGGATCCGGGTGGAAATCTCCCTCCCCCTCGCTTCCTTTCTGGAAGTTGGAAGAGGTGGAATTCAAGTGGCTAAAATCCGACCTGTCATCCCGACTGGTACTGGGCCGATCCATTCATTCGTCCTCTCCCACCTGGATGACCCCATCAGCCTCCTCGCCGACCTCCCGGCCTCCCGTCCCTCCCCACTCCAGTCCACACTTCGCTCTCCTGCCCGGATTATTGAAGGAGAAGCGTTCAGTCCGTCTCTCCCCGCTTCTTGAGAACCTCCAGCGGTTGCCCATCCACCTCCCCATCAAACAGAAGATTCTCACCGTCGACTTTAAAGCCGTCCATCAGCTGACCCCCTCCTACCTCACCTTACTGATTGCTTAAAAACATCCCATCCCACACACTCCGCTCCTCTAGTGCCAGCCTTCTCACTGTGCCCCGACCTCATCTTTCCCGCCGCTGACCCCTTTCCCGTCTCTTCTCCCTAGCCTGGAACTCCCTCCCCCTCCATATAATAATTCATTTATTCATTCAATAGTATTTATTGAGCACTTACTATGTGCAGAGACTGTACTAAGCACTTGGAATGTACAAATCGGTAACAGATACAGTCCCTGCCCTCTGATGGGCTTACGGTCTAATCGGGGGAGACGGACAGATGAGAACAATAGTAATAAATAGAATCAAGGTGATATACATCTCATTAACAAAATAAATAGGGTAATGAAGATATATTACAGTTGAGTGGGAGATTACAGTGCTGAGGGAGTGGGATGGGAGAGAGGGAGGAGCAGAGGGAAAGGGGGGAGAAGAGGGTTTAGCTGCGGAGAGGCGAAGGGGAAGTAGAGGGAGCAGAGGGCAAAGGGGAGCTCAGTCTGGGAAGGCCTCTTGGAGGAGGTGAACTTTAAGTAGGGATTTGAAGAGGGGAAGAGAATCAGTTTGGTGGAAGTGAGGAGGGAGGGCGTTCCGGGACCACGGGAGGACGTGGGCCGGGGGTCCACGGCGGGACAAGCGAGAACGGGGGCCGGTGAGGAGGTGGGCGGCGGAGGAGCGGAGCGTGCGCGGTGGGCAGGAGAAAGAGAGAAGGGAGGAGAGGTAGGAAGGGGCGAGGTGATGGACAGCCTCGAAGCCTAGTAGTAATGATGGCATTTGTTAAGCACTCACTATGTGCCAAGCACTGTTCTAAGCCCTAGTGGAGATACGAGGTCATCAGGTTGTTCCACGTGGAGACAATCGGGTTGTAGGATTATGTCCAACCTGATTCGTTTGAACCTACCCCCGTGCTTGGTACGGGGCCTGGCTCATAGTCTCCACCAAATTCAGACTGTATGGACTGATGCCCTAATTACTGAGAAGCGGTGTATCCTAGTGGATTGAGCACATGCCTGGGAGTCAGAATAAATGATAATAATAATAATGATGGTATTTGTTAAGCGCTTATGTGTCGAGCACTGTTCTAAGCGCCGGGATAGATACAAGGTAATCAGGTTGTCCCACGTGGGGCTCACAATCTTCATCCCCATTTTCCGGATGAGGTAACTGAGGCACCGAGAAGTGAAGTGACTTGTCCAAGGTCACACAGCTGACTAGTGGCGGAGCCGGGATTAGAACCCGTGACCTCTGACTCCCAAACCCAGCATCTTTCCACTAAGCCACATGTCCTCCGTGTGACCTTGGGCTGGTCACTTCACTGGGCCTCAGTGACCTCACCTGGAAAATGGGGATTAAGACTGCGAGCCCCACATGGCACAGGGACTGTGTCTAAGCCAAATAGCTTATAATAAGCATCATCATCATTATGGGATTTGTTAAGCACTTACGATGTGCAGAGCACTGTTATAAGCGCTGGGGAGGATACAAGGTGATCGGGTTGTCCCACGTGGGGCTCACAGTCTTAATCCCCATTTTACAGATGGAGTAACTGAGGCCCAGAGAAGTGAAGTGACTTGCCCGAAGTCACACAGCTGACAAGTGGCTGAGGCGGGATTTGAACCCATGACCTCGGACTCCCAAGCCCAGGCTCTTTCCACTGAGCCAGGCTGCTTTTCTCCCAGTGCTTAGTACAGTGCCTGGCACAGAGTAAGCACTTAACAAATGCCACAATTATTATTATCATTACTAATCATCAGCCAGTTAGCACTCACTGTGGATCGGTGCAGAGCACTGTCATTTATTTCCATTAATGTCTGTCTCCCCCTCGAGACTATAAGCTTCATGTGGGCGGGGAATTTATTGATCATTCTATTGTCCTCTCGTAAGCATTTAGTATGGTGCTCTGCACTCAGTAAGTGCTCAATAAATACAATCGACTGACTAAACCTTTTCGCCTGTAAACTCGTTGAGGGCAGGGAATGTGTTTACTGTTTAATCGTGTTCTCGCAAGCAACCGGTGCAGTGTTCTGCACACTGTAAGTGCTCAAATAAATACGACTGGCTAACTAAATAATAATAATAATAATAATGATGATGGCATTTGTTAAGCGCTTACTATGTGCAAAGCACTGTTCTAAGCACTGGGGAAGGACACAAGGTCATCGGGTTGTCCCACGTGGGGCTCACAGTCTTCATCCCCATTTTAATGTTAAGGGAACTGAGGCACAGAGAAGTGAAGTGACTTGCCCACAGTCACACAGCTGACAAGCGGCGGAGCTCGGATTTGAACCCATGACCTCCGAGTCCCCGGCCCACGTTCTTTCCCTGAGCTACACTGCTTCTCGAACCAATAGGAGGGTCTGTTTCAGGCCCACTGGGAGCTCATGCATTCGTTCAATCGTATTTTTTGAGCACTTACTGTGTGTAGGGCACTGTAGTAAGCGCTTGGACCGTCTAAAACGAGATCCCGGGGCTTACGAGGGAAGGTGCCTACCTGTCGGGTAGTTTTCCGTGTGTCCGGCGGATGTTCCAGATATAGATTTGCGTCGGTCACTTTGTCTCTTCTCTGAAACAGATAACGGGAAGTAGTTCACCCAATTTTCTATCAGTCGGTGGTATCTGATCCCTTACCATGTGTAGACTGAGCCCCCCTTTTCCTCCGCTCCTCCTCCCCTCCCCATCGCCCCGACTCCCTCCCTCTGCTCTACCCCCACTCCCTGCCCCACAGCACTTGTGTATATATGTACATATTTATTATTCTATTTATCAATGATGTGTATATATATACATATATGTATGTATGTATATATATAATTCTATTTTGATGGTAGTGATGCCTGTCTGCTTGTTTTGTTTTGTTGTCTGTCTCCCCCCTTCTAGACTGTGAGCCCGTTGTTGGGCAGGGATGGTCTCCATGTGTTGCCTGAATTGTACTTTCCAAGCGCTTAGTACAGTGCTCTGCGACCAGTGAGTGCTCAATAAATACGATCGAATGAAGGAAGGCATGCAGAGTTCTGTACTGAGCGCTTGGGAAAGTGCACTTCAAAAAAAAGAAGAGTTGGTGGACATGATCCAGCGCTTAGAACAATGCCTGGGCACAGTGCTTAATTCAATAGTATTTATTGAGCGCTTACTATGTGCAGAGCACTGTACTAAGCGCTTGGAATGGACAAATGGGTAACAGATAGAGACAGTCCCTGCCCTTTGACGGGCTTACGGTCTAATCGGAGGAGATAATAAACACCGTCATTATCATCATCATGATCCCTGACAATAACGAGGGGACGGACAACAGGGCAAGAGTGACACAGTAATGATAATGTTTGTTACATGATAACTATGTGCCAGGCACTGTACTAAGCACTAGGGTTGATCCAAACAAAGCAGGTTGGACACGGTCCCTGTCTCACGTGGAGTTCGCCCTCTTAATCCCCATTTTACAGATGAGGTAACTGAGGCCCAGACACTAATAATAATATTATGGTATTTGTAAAGTACTTACTCTGTGCCAGGCAGTGTACTAAGCGCTGAGGTGGACCCAGGCATATCGGATTGGACACAGTCCCTGTCCCACGAGGGGCTCACAGTCTCTATCCCCATTTTACAGATGAGGTAACGGAGGCACAGAGAAGTTTAGGGACTTGCCCAAAGACACACAGCCGACAGGTGGCAGAGCCGGGATTCGAACCCGTGACCTCTGACTCCTAGGCCCGGGCTCTTTCCACTGAGCCACGCTGCTTCTTCTGGGAAAACAAAACTACATACAAGGTCATGAGGTAGTCCCACTTGGGGCTCACAGGCTTCATCCCCATTTGACAGATGAGGTGACTGAGGCCCAGAGAAGTGACTTGCCCAAAGTCACACAGCTGACAAGTGGCAGAGCTGGGATTTGAATTCATGACCTCTGACTCCAAAGCCCGGGCTCTTACCACTGAGCCACGCTGCTTCATTGATTGTACTTTCCAAGCACTTAGTACAGTGCTCTGCACATAGTGAGCACTCAATAAATACTATTGAATGAATAAAACGCTCAAAATGGCTTTTGCATGGAAACTCTTGGCCAGTCTGCCATTAGCCATTTAAGAATTTTCTTCCACCCAATTGCAGGCACACTTGTGAGCCCGTCAATGGGCAGGGATTGTCTCTATCTGTTGCCGAATTGTCCATTCCAAGCGCTTAGTACAGGGCTCTGCTCACAGTAAGCGCTCAATAAATTGGGACAGGGACTGCCTCCAACAAGATTGGCTTGGATCCACCCCAGCGCTTAGTACAGCGCCTGGCCCTCGGGACTATTTATATGGAGGCCTGTTTATTTGTTTTAATGTCTGCCTTCCCCCCTCTAGACTGTGCGCTCATTGTGGGTAGGGATCATCTCTCGTTAGAGAAGCAGCGTGGCTCAGTGGAAAGAGCCCGGGCTTGGGAGTCAGAGGTCATGAGTTCGAATCCCAGCTCTGCCACTTGTCAGCTGTGGGACTGTGGGCAAGTCACTTCACTTCTCTGGGCCTCAGTTACCTCATCTGTCAAATGGGGATGAAGACTGTGAGCCTCACGGGGGACAACCTGATGACCCTGTATCTACCCCAGCGCTTAGAACGGTGCCCGGCACGTAGTAAGCGCTTAACAAATACCAACATTATTATTATTATTATTATTGCTGTATTGTCCTTTCCAAGTGCTTAGTACAGTGCTCTGCACACAGTAAGCGCTCCATAAATACAATTGAATGAATTGAATGAATAAATACGACTGAATGAGTGAACGAATGAATGAAGCGCCGAGGTAAAATCAAGCTAATCAGGTTGGACACAGTCCACGTTCACAGAAGGAGCATAGCCTCGTGCATAGAGTCGGACCTGGGAGCCAGAAGGAACTGGGTTCTAATCTCTGCTCTGCCACTTCTCTGCTGTGTGACCTTGGGTGAGTCATTTCACTTCTCTGGGCCTCAGTTACCTCATCTGTAAAATGGGGATGAAGATTGGGAGCCTCATGTGGGACAACCTGATCACCCTGTATCTACCCCAGCGCTTAGAACAGTGCTCTGCACGTCGTAAGCGCTTAATACCAACATCATTCTCTGGACCTCAGTGACCTCTTCTGGAAAATGGGGATTAAGACTGGGAGCCCCAAGGGGGACAGGGACTGTGTCTGACCTGATGAGCTTGGGACAACCCCAGCATTTAGAAAAGTGCTTAACACATAATAAGTGCTTAAATATCACAATTATTATTATGTTCCTCATGGAGCTCACCGAATTAAGCCCCATTTTACAGACGAGTTAACAGGCACAGAGAAGTGAAGCCACTTGCCCACGGTCACACAGCAGGCAGGCGGGGAAACTGGGATCCGGGTCCTTCTGAATCCCAGGCCCAGGCTCCAACCACCAAGCCACACTGCTTCTCACTTCTCTCTTTTCCCTCCACATTTTATTGCTATTGTTTCTGTCCGTCCGTCTCCCCCGATTAGTAAGCCCATCGAAGGGCAGGGACTGTCTCTATCTGTCGCCGATCTGTCCATTCCAAGCGCTTAGTACGGTGCTCTGCACATAGTAAGCGCTCAGTAAATACTATTGAATGAATGAATTTAATACCAAGGCGTTCATCAAGCTCTTGCTTTGTGTGCCAGTCCTTGTGCTAAACACTGAGGCAGACAGAACCTCAACCGACGGAACAAAGCAGCGTGGCCTGGTGGCTAGAGCCCGGGCCCGCGAGTCGGCACGTCCTGGGTTCTAATCCTGGTTCCGCTTGCCTGCTGCGTGTCCTTGAGCTAGTCGCCTTCACTGGGCCTCAGTTCCCTCATCAGGAAAATGGGGATTGAGACCGTGAGCCCTACGAGGGACAGGGACTGCGTCCAACCTGATTTGCTTATATCCACCCCAGTGCTTAGTGGAGTGCCTGGCACATAGTAAGTGCTTAACAAATACCACTATTATTATTACACAGACTGCGTGGTCTAAAACAGAGGAAGAGCAGGTATCTGAGTCCTATTTTACAGATGAAGATCCTGAGGACTGAAATTCAGGAACTGTTATCTCTGCTACAGAGCCCATTGTTGGGCAGGGATTGTCTCTATCTGTTGCTGAATTGTACTTTCCAAGTGCATAGTACAGTGCTCTGCACACAGTAAGCGCTCAAAAAGTACGACTGAATGAGCAATGGGCTTGATTTATTGAGGTATGGTATTTGTTCAGTGCTTACTCTATGCCAGGCACCTAACGTGAGCTCCCCTCTAGACCCTGAGGGGTCTAATGTTGGTATTTGTTGGTATTTGTGAAGCGCTTACTATGTGCAGAGCACTGTTCTAAGCGCCGGGGTAGATACAGGGTCATCAGGTTGTCCCACGGGAGGCGCACGGTTAATCCCCATTTGACAGATGAGGTCACTGAGGCACAGAGAAGTGAAGTGACTCGCCCACAGTCACACAGCTGATAAGTGGCAGAGCCGGGATTCAAACTCATGACCTCTGACTCCCAAGCCAGTGCTCTTTCCACTGAGCCACGCTGCTTCTGTCTGTTGTTCTATTGTCCTCTCCCAAGTGCTTAATACAGTGTTTTGCTCAATAAATGCGATTACAGTAAATAAATACAGTAAGTGCTCAATAAATACGATTAATGATAAGTGGCTTTCGATGGCTCTGTGAAGGACAAGAAGTTAGCTGCTTTTTTTTTTTAAATAGTACACATTAAACGCTTACTATGTGCCAGACACTGTACTGAGCGCTGGAGTAGATAGAAGCTAATTAGTTTGGACACAGTCCCTGTCCCACATGGGGCTCACACTCTTAATCCCCATTTTACAGGTGAGGGAACTGAGGCACAGCAAAGTGGAAGTTTGCCCAGGGTCACATGGCAGAGAGGCTGGAATTAGAACCCAAGTCCTTCTGACTCCGAGGCCCGCGCTCCCTGCTTCTCTAGCACTTACTATGTGCCTAGCATTGTACTAAGCGCTGGGGTGGATACAAGCTAATCGGGTTGAACACAGTCCTGGGGCTCACAGTCTTAATCCCCATTTTACAGATGAGGGAACTGAGGCCCAGAGAAGTGAATTGAGTTGCCCAGCGTCACAGAACGCACAAGTGGTGGAGGCGGGATTAGAACCCAGGCCCTGGCTGCAATCACTAGGCAACGTTGCTCTTTTTCTTGGCCTCCCTTCCCCCAGCCCACATCGCTTTTCCCATTTTTCAGCTGCTTTTCTAGGAAATTGTGAGCCTTGTCTTATTTCCTTCACGAGAAAAGCTTTTGCAAGATATCTAAAAAAAATGCAGGCTGTTATCCTTCAGACCACATGAGGAAACCCGACAGTGTAAAGATCCCAGGCCTGCTGGGAGTCAGGAGACCTGGATTCTAATCCTGGCTCTGCCACCCGCCTGCTGGGTGACCTTGGACAAGTCACTTCACCTCCCTAGTTCTCGACTTCGTCATCTGTAAAGACGGGGATAAAATACCTGTTCTCCTCACCATTAATAATAATAATGTTGGCATTTGTTAAGCGCTTACTATGCGCCGAGCACTGTTCGAAGCGCTGGGGGAGATACAGGGTCATCGGGTCGTCCCACGTGAGGCTCACAGTTAATCCCCATTTTACAGATGAGGTAGCTGAGGCACAGAGAAATCAAGTGACTTGCCCACAGTCACACAGCTGACTAGTGGCGGGGCCGGCATTCGAACCCATGACCTCCGACTCTCAAGCCCGGGCTCTTTCCACCGAGCCACGTTGCTTCTCACCATCATAAACGGTGCATCCCCTAGGTGTCAGATCAGTGACGCATCTGATGGTATTCCACCTTTCCTAGCGTTAAGCAGAGTGTTCGGCACGGAGCGAGTGCTCAGTAAAAATTACGTACTTAATTATGGTTTTCATTAAGTACTTACTCTGTGCCAAACACTCGACTGAGCTCTGGGGTAGATAAAAGATAAATCGGGTTGATCGCAGTCCCGGTCCCACATGGGCCTCGGAGTCCGAGGAGGGAATAGGGACTGTCGCTATCTGTTACCGATTTGTCCATTCCAAGCGTTTAGTACAGTGCTCTGCACATAGTAAGCGCTCAATAAATACTATCGAATGAATAAGGTTTCATCTCCATTTTACGGATGAAGAAAGCCCAATTTGCTTGTAACCACCCCAGATCTTAGTAATAATGATAATAATAATAATAATGGTGTTTCTTAAGTGCGTACTCTGTGCCAGGCACTGTACTAAGCAGTGGAGTAGACAGAAGCAAATCGGGGTGCACGCGGTCCCTGGCCCAAATGGGGCTCAACATCTCCTTCCCCATTTTTACAGATGAGGGTGGTGAGGCCAGCGGCCTGGCTTAGCGGAAAGAGCCCGCGCTTGGAGTCAGAGGTCATGAGTTCTAATCCTGAACCCGTCACTTATCAGCTGAGTGACTTTGGGCAAGTCACATCACTTCTCTGTGCCTCAGTTCCCTCATCTGTAAAATGGGGATGAAGACTGTGAGCCCCACGTGGGACAACCTGATGACCTTGAATCTACCCCAGCGCTTACAACAGCGCTTGGCACATAGCAAGTGCTTAACAAATCCCATCATCAGAGAAGTGAACTAATAATAATAATAATGTGGGTATTCATTAAGTGGTATGTGCAGAGCACTATTCTAAACACTGGGGTAGTACAGGGTAATCAGGTTGTCCCCGTTGAGGCTCACAGTTAATCCCCATTTTCCAGATGAGGTAACTGAGGCACAGAGAAGTGAAGTGACTTGCCCACAGTCACACAGCTGACAAGGGGCAGAGCTGGGATTCGAACCCATGACCTCTGACTCCCAAGGCCGGGCTCTTTCCACTGAGCCACGCTCCCCCGAAGACAAGGGGCAGAGCCCGTATTAGAACCCATGACCTTCTGACTCCCAGGCCCAGGCTGCATCACGGAAGCCTCTCCAAGGACCTGGCACCTAGTAAGCGCTTAACCAATACCACAATTATTATTATTATTAGAATATAATGTTGGTATTTGCTAAGCACTTACTATGTGCCGAGCACTGTTCTAAGCACTGGGGTAGACATAGGGGAATCAGGTTGTCCCACGTGGGGCTCCCAGTCTTAATCCCCATTTTACAGATGAGGGAACTGAGGCACAGAGAAGTGAAGTGACTCGCCCACGGTCACACAGCCGACAAGTGGCAGAGCCGGGATTCGGACTCATGACTCCCTGACTCCAAAGCCCGTGCTCTTGCCACTGAGCCACGCTGCTTCTCCAAGGTTTTCTGGTTCTCCAGAAAACCAAGCTGAAGTCCATCCGCAGGATCAAAGAAACTTGATTGAAGTATTCATTCATTCAATAGTATTTATCGAGCCATGACTAGGTGCAGAGCCCTGGACTAAGCGCCTGGAACGGACAAATCGGCAACAGATAGAGACGGTCCCTGCCCTTTGACGGGCTCACGGTCTAATCGGGGGAGATTTTCGACATTGCGGTTCTTACCCAGCGGTTGTGGCGGACCGTCGCCTCGTCCTTCCCGATCTCCTGGGCGTCGGGGGGAATCTGGGGGTCGACCGGGAAGGTCGTCGCCGGCGTCGGCCTGGTCGGTGTCCCGCTCCTCCTGCCCCAGGCTTCCCGGGCCCTCGGCCGAGCCCCGGGGGCTCCAGTCGCGACCGCTGACGATTGCGGCCTCCATGGGATTCAGGCCGGGGCCCCCCTCCACGACGGGCATGGCCAGCTTTCTGTGACGAAGGACGGAGAAGACATTCGGCTCCGCAAACCGGCCTCAACGGGCCATTCATTTATGCTAAGGATAACGTAAATGATATTCATTCAATAGTATTTATTGAGCGCTTACTATGTGCAGAGCACTGTACTAAGCGCTTGGGATGAATAAGTCGGCAACAGATAGAGACGGTCCCTGCCGTTTGACGGGCTTACGGTCTAATCAAATAGTCTACTAGTCATGATGATAATAGTGATCTATGCTAAGCTCTTTCATTCAATAGTCTTTATAGTGGGAAGAGCCTGGGCTTCGGAGTCAGAGGTCATGGGTTCGACTCCCGGCTCTGCCGCTTGGCAGCTGTGTGACTGTGGGCGTCACTTCTCTGTGCCTCAGTTACCTCATCTGTAAAATAGGGATTAACTGTGAGCCTCACGTGGGACAACCTGATGACCCTGTATCTCCCCCAGCGATTAGAACAGTGCTCTGCACATAGTGAGCGCTCAACAAATACCAACATTATTATTTATTGAGAGCTTACTATGTGCAGAGCACTGTACTAAGCGCTTGGAATGGACAATTCGGCAACAGAATGGCAACTGAGTGCCAGGCACTGTAATAATAAAAATAAGGATGCCATTTGTTAAGCGCTTACTGTGTGCCAAGCACTGTTCTAAGTGCTGGGGAGGACGCTAGGTGATCGGGTTGCCCCAAGTGGGGCTCTCAGTCTTCACCCCATTTTACAGATGAGGTCAAGGAGGCCCAGAGAAATGAAGTGACTTGCCCAAGGTCACACAGCAGACAAGTCAATCGATGCTTACTGAGCATAGAGCACTGTACTAAGAGCTTGGGAGAGTACAATACCACAGAGTTATTATGTGGGTATTTGTTAAGCGCTTACTATGTGCCGAGCACTGTTCTAAGCGCTGGGGGAGATACGGGGTAATCAGATTGTCCCACGTGAGGCTCACAGTCTTCATCCCCATTTTACAGATGAGGTAACTGAGGCAGAGAGAAGTGAAGCGACTTGCCCACAGTCACACAGCTGACAAGCGGCAGAGCCAGGATTTGAATCCAAGACTTCTGACTCCCAAGCCCGGGCTCATGCCACTGAGCCACACTGCTTCTCTAAGCATTGAGGTGGATTCAGGCAAATCGGGTTGGATGTAGGCCCTGCCCCAAGGGGGGCTCACAGTCTCAATCCCCGTTTGACAGATGAGATATCTGAGGCCCAGAGAAGTGAAGTGACTTGACCAAGGTCACACAGCAGACAAGTGGCAGAGTCAAGATTAGAACCCATGACCTTCTGACTCCTAGGCCCGGGCTCTCTCCACTATGCCGTGCTGCTTTTTGATATTAATTAATATTAAAATTAGCATTAATGTGTGTTTCCCCCTCAAGACTGGAAGATTGTTGTGGGCAGGGAATGGGCCTGTTATAGAATAAATAATAATGTTAATAATAATGATAATTAAAGTATTTGTTAAGCACTTACTACGTGCCAAGCACTGTTCTAAGTACAGGCGCAGATACAAGGTAATTGAGTTGTCCCACGTGGGGCTCACAGTTTTAATCCCCATTTTACAGATGAGGTAACTGAGGCCCAGAGAAGTGAAGTGACTTGCCCAAGGTCACGCAGCGGACAAGTGGCGGAGCCGGGATTAGAACCCACAACCTCTGACTCCCAAACCCGGGCTCTGGCCACCAAGCCATGCTGCTTCAGTGTATTGTTATAGTAATAATAAGAAGAATAAGAATAAGAATAGTAGAAGCAGCGTGGTTAGCGAAGCAGTGTGGCTCAGTGGAAAGAGCCCGGGCTTGGGAGCCAGATGTCATGGGTTCTAATCCCGGCTCCATCTGTCAGCTGTGTGACTTTGGGCAAGTCACTTCACTTCTCTGTGCCTCAGTTACCTCCATCTGTAAAATGAGGATGAAGCCTGTGAGCCCCACGTGGGACAACCTGATGACCTTGTATCTCCCCAGCACTTAGAACAGTGCTCTGCACATAGTAAGTGCTTAACAAATACAAACTATTATTATTATTATTACTAAGCGCTTGGGAGAGTACAGTAGAAAAGTAGACAAGATCCGAGCCCTCAGGGAACAGCTCTGTTGTGGAAAACCAAGTTAACGGCTTTGATAAACGGGTTAATCCCCCGACAGAAAATCCAGGAGGGCCAGGCTAAATCCGGTCAGGATGGAGAATCCCAGATTGATCCAAACCTGTTTTGATAGGAGGATTCCCCTCTTTTATATTAACATCCATCTTCCCCTCTATCTGTGAGTGCCTTTTTTATTTTTTTTTAATAATGTTATTTGTTAAGTGCTTACTAAATGCCAGAAGCAGCGTGGCTCAGTGGAAAGAGCACGGGCTTTGGAGTCAGAGGTCATGGGTTCGAATCCCGGCTCGGCCACTTGTCAGCTGTGACTTTGGGCAAGTCACTTAACTTCTCGGTGCCTCAATTACCTCATCTGTAAAATGGGGATTAAGACTGTGAGCCCCACGTGGGACAACCTGAATGCCCTGTGTCTATCCCAGTGCTTAGAACAGTGCTCGGCACATAGTAAGCCCTTACAAACACCAACATCATTATTATTATAATTATATGCCAGGCGGTGTACTAAGCCCTGGGGGAAATACAAGATAATCAGGTTGGACACGGTCCCTGTCCCACATGAAGCTTACAGTTTTAATTCCCAAGAAAAGCAGCATGGCTCAGTCGAAAGAGCCTGGGCTTGAGAGTCAGAGGTCATGGGTTCAAATCCCAGCTCTGCCATTTGTCAGCCATTGACCTTGGGCAAGTCACTTCACTTCTCTGGGCCTCAGTTACCTCATCTGTAAAATAGGGATTAAGACTGAGTCCCATGTGGGACAACCTCATCACCTTGTATCCTTCCCAGTCCTTAGAACAGTGCTTGGCACATAGTGAGTGCTTAAAAAAATGCCATCATTATTATTATTTTCCAGATGAGGTACCTGAGGCACAGAAGTATTTACTCCACCTTCATCTTGCCATCCCGATTAAGGAACAAATCCAAGAAATTACTGAAAAACGGTATTTGTCAAGTGCTTACTATGTGTCAAGAACTATTCTAAGCACCGGGGTAGCTACAAGCTAATCAGGTTGGACACAGTCCCTTTCCCACACGAGGCTCACAATCTCAGTCCCCATTTTACAGACAAGGAAACTGAGGCCGAGAGAAGCTAAGTGACTCACCCAAGGTCACACAAGAAAAAAATGGCAGATATGGGATTAGAGCCCAAATCCCTTGAGAGCAGGGAATGTGTCTACTAACTCTATTCTATCGTATGCTAAGCGTTTAGTGCAGCGTTCTGTATTAATAATAATGTTGGCATTTGTAAGCGCTTACTATGTGCAGAGCACTGTTCTAAGCGCTGGGGTAGACACAGGGGAATCAGGGTGTCCCACGTGAGGCTCACAGTCTTCATCCCCATTTTCCAAATGAGGTCACTGAGGCCCAGAGAAGTGAAGTGACTTGCCCACAGTCCCACAGCTGACAAGTGGCAGAGCAGGGATTTGAACCCATGACCTCTGACTCCAAAGCCCGGGCTCTTTCCACTGAGCCACGCTGCTTCTCTTAAAAAAAAAAAAAACCCCACCATTGACAATGAAAGTCAGACAGTAAGCTCTAAACTCAGAGTTTAACTAGCCTCTAAGCTCAGGGAACGTGTCTACCACTCAGTTGTCTATTATTCTCCCAAGTGCTTAGTATAGCATTCTGCACAGAGTAAGCACTTTTTAAATACCATTTATTCATTATGCAAGGAAAATATGGAAAGGAAAATGAGATGCACTGGTCAGTGGCTTTGTCCCTGATCACCAACACCTTGCGCTACATGCTTTAACTCTGCCCTCTCCTCTCCCCGGCAAAATTATTTCTCCATCCTTACTGACCCCCCATGCCCATCACCCTCACCAGTTTTCCACGTGTTTCATGACCTCCTTAAAACCCCTGCCTCCTTCTCTTGCCCCCAAAGACCTGGCCATCTACTTTATCACTAGAATTTCCACTCTGCGATGTGCTGGCCCCCAAATATCCCCTCCCCGCCTCCTGCCTTTTCTTTAACGCTTCCCTCTTTCCCAGCAATACCTCTAGAGGAGACCTCCTGCCTTCTCTCAAAATCCACCCCTTCCACCTGCACATCCAACCCCATTCCTTGGCACCTTAGCAAAAATCTCCCCCTCCCTTCGTGGAAAGAGCATGGGTTGGGGAGTCAGAGGTCATGGGTTCCAATTCCGGCTCCGCCACCTGTCAGCTGTGTGACTTTGGATAAGTCACTTCACTTCTCTGGGCCACAGTTACCTCATCTGGAAAATGGGGATTAAGACCGTGAGCCCCATGTGGGACAATCTGATTACCTTGCATCCCTCCCGGCAGTGCTTAGAACAGTGCTTGGCACAAGTAAGCTCTTAAATACCGTCATTATTAGTATTATTATTATTCCCTCTCTACCATCTTCAACTGTTAATTCTCCAATGGCTTCTTCCCCACTGCTTTTAAATGTGTCCTTACCTCCCCGTACCAAAAAAAAAAACACAAAAAAAGCCTCCCTTGACCCCACCGCTCCCTCCAGTTACCACCCCATCTCCTTTCTTCCATTCCTCTCCAAACCCCTTGAGTGAGTTGTCTGCACTTGCCGTCTCCGCTTCCTCTCTTCCAATTCTCTCCTTGACCCCCTCCAATCTGGCTTCCGTCCCCTTCAATCCACAGAAACTGCCCTCTCCAAGGTCACCGATGATCTCCTTCTTGCCAAATCCCATGGCTTCTACTCCATCCTCCTCCTCCTCCACCTCTCAGCTGCCTTCGACACCGTGGACCATAATAATAATGTTGGTATTTGTTAAGCGCTTACTATGTGCAGAGCACTGTTCTGAGCGCTGGGGTAGACACGGGGGAATCAGGTTGTCCCACGTGGGGCTCACAGTCTTCATCCCCATTTTACAGATGAGGTAACAGGCCCAGAGAAGTGAAGTGACTTGCCCACAGTCACCCAGCTGACGAGTGGCAGAGCCGGGATTCAAACTCATGACCTCTGACTCCAAAGCCCGGGCTCTTTCCACTGAGCCACGTTGCTTCTCTAACCACCCTCTTCTCTGACCACCCCCTTCTCCTGCAAAGGTTATCCAACCCCGGCTTCGCTGACCTTGTCCTCTCCTGGTTCTCCTCCTCTCTCTCTGGTGATTTATTTTCAGTCACTTTCACGGGCTCCTCTACTGCCTCCCACCCCCTAACTGTGGGGCTCCCTCAAGGTTCAGTTCCTTCTCTTCTCCATCTACTCCCACTCCCTTGGAGAACTCATTCTGGGGAAGCAGCGTGGCTCAGTGGAAAAGAGCCTGGGCTTCGGAGTCAGAGGTCATGGGTTCGACTCCCGGCTCTGCCGCCTGTCAGCTGTGTGACTGTGGGCAGGTCACTTCACTTCTCTGGGCCTCTGTTACCTCATCTGTAAAATGGGGATTAACGTGGGACAACGTGATTACCCTGTATCTCCCCCAGCGCTTAGAACAGTGCTCTGCACATAGTAAGAGCTTAAATATCAAATATCAACATTATTATTCTCTCCCACGGCTTCCCCTTCACCTCTATGCTGATGACACCCGAATCTCCATCTCCAGCCCAGATCACTCTCCCTCTCCGCAGTCTCGCATCTCCTCCTGCCTTCAAGCCAGCTCTACCTGGATGTCTTCCCGTCGCCTCAAACTTGATATAGCTAAAACTGAACTTCTTATCTTCCCACCCAAATCCTGTCCTCCCACTCGCCTTCCCCTCACTGTGAACGGCACCACCACCCTTCCTGACCCCCGAGCCCATAACCTTGGCGTTATCCTTGACTCCTCTCTCTCATTTAACCCAAATGTTCAAGCCTTCATTAAATCCTGTCAGTTCTACCTTCATTCATTCAATGGTATTTATTGAGCGCGTACTAAGTGCAGAGCACTGTACCAAGCGCTTGGAATGGACAATTCGACAAGAGATAGAGACAATCCCTGCCCAATGACGGGCTCGCAGTGTAGCTTCATAACATGCCTAAAATCCATCCTTCCTCTCCATCCAGACCGTCACCAAATTAATACAAGCATTTATCCTATCCTGCCTTGAGGATGATCAGTCTCCCTGCTGACCTCCCTGCCTCCCGTCTCTCCCCACTCCAGTCCATACTCCATTCTGCTGCCCAAATCATTTTCCCTCAAAAACACTCAGACCATGCTCCCCCCCCTCCTCAAGAAACTCCAGTGGTTGCCCATCCACCTCCACATCAAACAAAAAACTCCTCACTCTTGGCTCCAAAGCGGTCCATCCCCTCGCCCCCTCCTACTTCTCCTCGCTCCTCTCCTACTCCAACCCAGCCTGCACACTTCTCTCCTCTAACGCCAACCTCCTCACTGGGCCTCCATCTCATCTATCTCACCTCCAACCTCTCGCCCACAACCTTCCTCTGGCCTGGAACACCCTCCCTCCTCCTATCAGACAGAAAATCGCTCTCCCCACTTCAAAGCTTTATTAAAGGCCCATTTCCTCCAAGAAGGCTTCCCTGATTAAGCCCGCCTTTCCTCTTCCCCCACTCCCTTCTGCGTCGTCCTGACCTGCTCCTTCATTCATCCTCCCTCCCAGCCCCACACCACTTACGTACATATCTGTCATTCATTTATTTACGTATATTAATGTCTCTCTCCCCTTCTAGACCGTGAACTCGTTTTTGGCAGGGACTCTGTTGTACTCTTCCAAGCGCTTAGTACAGTGCTTTGCACACAGTCAGCATTCAGTAAATACGCCTGAATAAATGCGTGAATTTAGATAATTACCCATCAATTTAGAAAGCAGGCCCTCTGCTCCTCCCCCTCTCCCGTCCCATCCCCTCAGCACTGTACTCGTCCACTCAACTGTATATATCTTCATTACCTTATTTATTTTGTTAATGAGATGTACATCGCCCTGATTCTATTTATTGGCTATTGTTTTAATGAGATGTTCTTCCCCTCGACTCTATTTATTGCCATCGTTCTTGTCTGTCCGTCTCCCCCGATTAGACTGTAAGCCCGTCAAAGGGCAGGGGTCTGACTGTTACCGATTTGTCCATTCCAAACGCTAAGTACGGTGCTCTGCACATAGTAAGCGCTCAGTAAATACTATTGAATGAATGAAGACTGTTCCTTAAGGGTCTAAAGAGTCCGGCCCTTTCTTGGAGAGAAGGCTGAATTTGCTCATCTAGCTAATCTTGTGTTTTCCACTTAAAAGCCAACCGTATTAAGGAGCAAAGCCAAACCCTCAGGATAGTCAACAACACTGCCTCTAAAAGACCAGGGCAAGGCCAAAGTGAAGGTCCACTCAAAGACAAAGCAAGAAATGCCAGAGAACTCAAAATGGACAAAATGGAGAGGAGTGGTTGTATTTACACTGAGAATCACCACACACTTCCAAGTGGCCTTAGGAATTCACGCGCTCTGAAAGACAACAGAGCTGGAATTTGGTTTCCTGGGGTCCAGCAGGGTATTAGCAGTTGAAGAGAAAAAAAAGCAGTCTGCCTAGTGGAAAGAGCATGGCCCAGTCAGTGAATCTTATGTGAGCGCTTACTCTGTGCGGAACACTGTACTAAGCGCTTGGGAGAGTACAATAGAACAGTAGACAGACATCCCCCTGCCCACCACGGGCTTAGAGTCGAGAGACGGAGACAGACATGAGTAGGAATAAAGGAATCGCAGCTCTGGACATAAGTGTTGTGGGGCTGGAAGCAGGGGATGAATGAAGGAAGCAAGTCAGGGTGCAGCAGAAGGGAGTGTGGGCAAATCACTTCACTTCTCTGTGCCTCAGTTCTCTCATCTGTAAAATGGGGACTAAAACTGTGAGCCCCACTTGGGACAACCTGATCACCCTGTATCTCCCCCAGCGCTTAGAACAGTGCTCTGCACATAGTAAGCACTTAATAAATACCAACATTATTATTATAATAATAATAAGAAGAAGAATGATGGTATTTGTTAAGCATTTACTCTGTGCCCAGCACTGTTCTAAGTGCTGGGATAGATACGAGGTCATCAGGTTGTCCCACGTGGGGCTCATAGTCTTAATCCCCATTTTACAGATGGAGGTAACAGAGGCATAGAGAAATCAAGTGACTTGCCCAAATTCACACCGCTGATCAGTGGCGGACGGGATTAGAACCCACAACCTCTGACTCCCAAGCCCGGGGTCTTTCCACCATGCCACGCTGCTTCTCCCCAGGTTCACTTGTCTGCTGTGTGACCTTGGGCAGGGCACTCGAATTATCTGTGCCTCAGTGACCTCATCTGTAAAATGGGGATGAAGACTGTGAGCCCCGTGTGAGACAGGGATTGTGTAAAAATAATAATCGTGAGCTTTGTAGCCAGGCTTGGACTTCCAACTTCTTAGACCTTGTCTGTGCCAAGAAAATTTAACGCGAGAATACCATTGCCAACTCAGTGCCGTGGAAAGATTTGTCGCCTTGTTCCTGACTCACTGATTGAATCCGTCCAACTCAAGGACAAAAGCAATGTTATCCCGCTCCGTGACAATTCCAAACTTGCAGGATCTTAACTGGGCTTTCCCCCTTTTCCATAGCCTGCAAGGGGATCGGAAAATTGGAAAACTGATCGTGCTACACCAGAGTATATATTTTCATTACCCTATTTATTTTGTTAATGAAATGTACATTGCCTTGATTCTATTTAGTTGCCATTGTTTTTACGAGATGTTCTTCCCCTTGACCCTATTTATTACCATTGTTCTTGTCTATCCGTCTCCCCCCATTAGACTGTAAGCCCGTCAAACGGCAGGGACCGTCTCTATCTGTTGCCGACTCGTTCATTCCAAGCGCTTAGTACGGTGCTCTGCACATAATAAGCGCTCAATAAATACTATTGAATGAATGAAAGAGTTGTCGGCTTCTGTCCGTGCGGCAGGGATTTATTTATGTCTGTGGGAATCCACCCTCCTGTTAGTCTTCCCAATTGATTGTATGGCCAGATAATAACGATAATGGTTTTTGTTAAGTGCTTACTATGTGGTTTTTTACCCTGGAAAAAAACCCAGAGCCCTTTTTCAATCAATAGTGCTCAGTGAGCACCTACTGTTTTTGGAGCACTGTATTGAGCTTGGAAGAATTCGGTGGAGTGAGTGGATTTAGTTCCAGCATATGAAGAACTCACTCATCCAACTGTATCTGCTGTGTGCTTACAGCGTGGCTCAGTGGAAAGAGCCCGGGCTTTGGAGTCAGAGGTCGTGGGTTCGAATCCCGGCTCTGCCACTTGTCAGCTGTGTGACTGTGGGCAAGTCACCTCACTTCTCTGGGCCTCAGTGACCTCATCTGTAAAATGGGGATTAAGACCGTGAGCCCATGTGGGACCACCTGATTCCCCCGTGTCTACCCCAGCGCTTAGAACAGTGCTCTGCACATAGTAATAATAATATTGGTATTTGTTAAGCGCTTACTATCAAAGCTAGTGAAATACTTAGGGAAAGGAGTAGCCTCCCGGTGAATGTTTTGAACACCAGACTGATCAAAGGCTTTTGTAATCTCCTCTTCCCTGTTTAAACTGGCTTAGGTGTGCGGATACAAGATTCAAACTCTGTTTTCAAATAAGCCAGGGATTGAAGTTCTGTGTAAGGGAGGTGTGCTGAGGCTTAGGTTATAAATAAAACAAACACAGAGATGTTTATGATTTAGATTCGTTAGCCATCTGGGCTACCCTACCTGGTTTCCAGAATTCCCGCCATTTTAATTGTCATAGGAAAGGAAAGGCAGAAGAACAATTTAGATTAAAAGAGCCCACAAGTGGAAGCGGGAAAGATATTTTTCCTGTTTTATCCCAGATCGATGGACGGGGGGGCGGAGAAGGGGAGGAGGGGCTTTTTCCTCTGAGCTGGAGTAAATAGGCAGAGAGGGGCCCATCTTGGGAAAATGAGGTTATCACAAATAATCTTGCCCAGCGAAGAGCAGGAATCCCCGAGATTAACAAAACAGATGCAAAACCATAAAACCAGATGGAAAACCCCATCAGATATTGTTGCTATACAGAGTATGTAGGATTTTCCAGAAGCAGCCTGGCTTAGGGAGTCAGAGGGACCTGGGTTCTAATCCCGCCTCCACCACGTTTGCTGTGTGTGACCCTGGGCAAGTCAGTTGCATTCTCTGGGCCTCAGTGACCTCATCTGTAAAATGGGGATGATGGCTGGGAGCCCCATTTGGGACAGGCCCTGTGTCCAACTTAATGAGCCTGCATCTCCCCAGTGCTCAGAATAGTGCTGGGCATATAGTAAGCACTTAACAGGTACCATTATCATTAACTTCTCTGGGCCTCAGTTACCTCATCTGTAAAATGGGGAATAAAACTGTGAGCCCCACCTGGGACAACCTGATCACCCTGTATCTACCCCAGCGCTTAGAACAGTGCTTTGCACATAGTAAGCACTTAAATACCAACATTACTATTACTGTTGTAATGAGATGTACATCACCTTGATTCTATTTATTGCTATTGTTTTTGCCTGTCCGTCTCCCCCGATTAGACCGTAAGCCCGTCAAAGGGCTGGGACTGTCTCGATCTGTTGCCGATTTGTCCATTCCAAGCGCTTAGTACAGTGCTCTGCACATAGTAAGCGCTCAGTAAATGCTATTGAATGAATGAATGGCTCAGCAAAGGGTCAGGAACCCCTTGCATCTCTATGGTTTTGAGATGATCCCTTTTTAAACAACTAACAACAACAACAAAATCACACTGTTCCTCCCAGATACCAACTGAGCATTTACGCAGTCTTGCTTCCTGTAGAATTTTTTTTTTTCCAGTGGTATTTAAACACTTACTAATCAATCGTATTTATTAAGTGCTTACTGTGCTCAGAACACTGTACTAAGTGCTTGGGAGAGTATTCATTCATTCAATAGTATTTATTGAGCGCTTACTATGTGCAGAGCACTGTACTAAGCGCTTGGGATGAACAGGTCGGCAACAGATAGAGACAGTTCCTGCCGTAATGAGTTGGTAGACGTGTTTCCTGCCCACATTGAGCTTATGGTCTAGTTGGGGGGCGTCTGGCTCAGTGGAAACAGCCTTGGCTTGGGAGTCAGAGGTCATGGGTTCGAATCCCAGCTCTGCCACTTGTCAGCTGTGTGACTGTGGGCAAGTCACTTAACTCCTCTGGGCCTCAGTGACCTCATCTGTAAAATGGGGATTAAAAAATTGTGAGTCCCACGTGGGACAACCTGATCACCCTGTATCTACCCCAGCGCTTAGAACAGTGCTCTGCACATAGTAAGCAGTTAAATACCAACATTATTATTGATTCAGGAAGGAGATGTACAACACCTTGATTCTATTTATTTGCTATTGTTTTAATGAGATGTTCATCCCCTTGATTCTATTTATTGGTATTGTTCTTGTCTGCCTCTCTCCCCCGATTAGACCTTAAGCCCCTCAAAGGGCAGGGACTGTATCTGTTACCAATTTGTATGTTCCAAGCGCTTAGTACAGTGCTCTGCACATAGTAAGTGCTCAATAAATACTATTGAATGAATGAATATTACCCCAAGCACTTAGTACAGTGTTCTGCACTCTGAAGCCCAACCAAATGACTAAAGTGATTTAAGGACTCTCCTATACCCAATACCCATCTTTCCATTCTCTTTCTCCTCCTACACTTAGACAATTTGGGGGTCTGTCTCCCTGTTTGATCATAAATAATATCATCATCATCATCATCATCATCATAATGGCATTTAAGCGCTTATTATGTGCAGAGCACTGTACTAAGGGCAGTGATTTTCTCTTACTAGACTGTGAGCTCCTCTCTAGACTAGAAGTTTGTTGCAGGCAGAGAGCGAGTCTACCATTCAATTGTATTTATTGAGTGCTTACTGTGTGCAGAACACTGTACTAAGCACTTGAAGTACAATGCGACAACAACAGTGACATTTCCTGCCCACAAAGAGTTTATCCACTGAACTGTACTCTCCCGGTTGCTTAATATTCATTCATTCAATAGTATTTATCGAGCGCTTACTCTGTGCAGAGCACTGTACTAAGCGCTTGGAATGGACAATTCAGCAACAGATAGAGACAATCCCTGCTCAATGACGGGTTTACAGTCTAAACGCGGGAGACAGACAGCAAAGCAAAACAGAATATAATCAAGCGAATGTACACCTCAGTAACAAAATAAATAGGGTAATAATTAACATATACACTGCCCTGTGTATAGTAAGCGCTCAGTAAATTCCACCGATTGATTCCTCTCCCAAGAACTATGAAGCCCAGTAGGTGCTCGGTAAATATTATTGAATGCAATTGCCTTGGATACCTGAGTATCTTTTTTCCGTGAAAAGTGGTGATAATAATAATAATGGAATTTGTTAAGCGCTTACTCCGTGCCTGGACCTAAGCAGTGGGGTGGATACAAGTAAATCCGATGACCCTGTATCTACCCCAGCGCGTAGAACAGTGCTCGGCACATAGTAAGCGCTTAACAAATATCAACATTATTATTATTATTAAATCGGGTTGGAAACAATGTGGGTCTCAGTTTCAATCACAGTTTTATTGTTGAGGTAAGCGAGCCCCCGAGAAGCAAAGGGACTTGCCCAAGGTCACACCCCGACAAGCGGCGGAGCCGGGATTAGAACCCGTGACCTGAATCCCAGGCCCAGGCTCCATCCGCCCCGTCGCTTCTCACATCACCCCCGTTCCCTCTTCGTCCTGAAGGACCACAGGGGGTTTTGAACATTTTTACCTCAAAAATTGCAAGTGAGCGAAAAACCTGCCTGTCCCAAACAATCTCCATACAGCCTACCTCCCTCATTTGTTCATTCCCGGGAATACTAATCTCTTTACAAGACCAGATAATGGAATGATTTTCTTTTTTATCGTTGCCCTGTAGCCCTGCTTCCTTTCCTCTCTTTCCTTCCTGAATTTTATCACGTCTACTGAACTGATGGTAAGACAGATCCTGGAAATGTATTCTGAGCTCTGCAAGATTTCACGCTCACAAAAGGCGTGGAGCAATGTGGCCCAGCGGGTAGAGTACTGGCCTGGCTTCTAATCGCGGCTCCGCCACTCGTCCGCTGTGTGACCTTGGGCAAGTCACTTCCCTTCTCTGCGCCTCAGTTTCCTGAACTGCAACATGGGGATTAAGCACCTGTTCCTACTTGACTGTGAGCCCCGTGTGGGACGGGGACTCTAATGATAATAATAATGTTGGTATTTGTTAAGCGCTTACTACATGCAGAGCACTGTTCTAAGCGCTGGGGGAGATACAGGGGACTGAGGTTGCCCCACGTGAGGCTCACAGTCTTCACCCCCATTGTACAGACGAGGGAACTGAGGCCCAGAGAAGTGATTAGACTAAGCCCATTGTCTGTCCATCTCCCCCGATTAGACCGTAAGCCCGTCACACGGCAGGGACCGTCTCTATCTGTTGCCGACTTGTTCATCCCAAGCGCTTAGTACAGTGCTCTGCCCATAATAAGCGCTCAATAAATACTATTGAATGAATGAATGAATCTGTTGCTGACTTGTTCATTCCAAGCGCTTAGTACAGTGCTCTGCCCATAGTAAGCGCTCAATAAATACTATTGAATGAATGAATGAATCTGTTGCCGACTTGTTCATTCCAAGCGCTTAGTACAGTGCTCAATAAATACTATTGAATGAATGAATGGACTTGCCCACAGTCACACAGCTGACAAGGGGCAGCGTGGGGATTCGAACCCATGACCTCTGACTCCCAAGCCCAGGCTCTTTCCACTGAGCCACGCTGCGTTATTGAAAGTACAGTATTCTCATAGTGTCCTCTCCCAAGTGCTTAATACCGTGTTTTGCACACAGTAAGTGCTCAATAAATACCACTGAATGAATATCTACCTCGGCATTTAGAACAGTCCTTGACACATAGTAAGTGCTTAACAAATATAAGAAAAATAGGCGTGAGCTGTGTAACCACCTCCTTTCCTCCCACAGGCATGAGGGACCAGCACCCTAGAAACCACCACAAAATGTAGAGAAGCAAGGACTGGACCTAATGCCTTTTCTCCTCTCTTTCCGGAGATGAGCAATTGCACCAGCGAATACACACGGCTTAGCGGAAAGAACCCAGGCCTGGGAGTCAGAAGGTCCTGGGTTCTAATCCCGCCTCCGCCACTTGTCTGCTGTGTGGCCTTGGCCAAGTCACTTCACTGAGCCTCAGTTCCCTCATCTGGAAAACGGGGATTGAGACTGTGAGCCCCATGTGGGACAGGGACTGTGTCCAACCCGCTTTGCTTGTAACCACCCCAGCGTTTAGTACAGTGCCTTGCACAGAGTGAGCCCTTAAATACCACAGTTACTATTACTAGACTGTCAGCTCGTCGTGGGCAGGGTTGTGTCTGTTTATTGTTGTATTGTACTCTCCCAAGCATTTAGTACAGTGCTTCACATACAGTAAGTGCTCAGTGAATACATTTCTAGACTGTGAGCCGGTTAATAATAATAATGTTGGTATTTGTTAAGCGCTTACTATGTGCAGAGCACCGTTCTAAGCGCCGGGGTAGACACAGGGGAATCAGGTTGTCCCACGTGGGGCTCACAGTCTTCATCCCCATTTTACAGATGAGGGAACTGAGGCATAGAGAAGTGAAGTGACTTGCCCACAGTCCCACAGCTGACAAGTGGCAGAGCTGGGATTCGAACTCATGACCCCTGACTCCAAAACCCACGCTCTTTCCACTGACCCACGCTGCTTCTCAGCCACGCTGCTTCTCGTGGGTTGTGGGAAGGGACCGTCTCTGTTGCTGAAAAGTACTTCCCAAGGGCTTAGTACAGTGCCCTGCACACAGTAAGCGCTCAATAAATAGGATTGAATGAATGAATTGAATAAATAAAACCAAACGAGTGATCAGAATAATAAATTGGGGTATTTCTTCAACAGCCCATCGAATTTTTATTGAATACTTACTGGGCACAGAAAGCCGTATTAAGTCCTCGAGAGAGCCCAGTATAACACAACAGTGCTTATGATGTGTCAAGCCCTGTGCTAAACCCTGGGATGAAAAACAGCAGCGTGGCTCAGTGGAAAGAGCGCGGGCCTGGGAGTCAGAAGTCATGGGTTCTAATCCCGGCTCTGCCACTTGTCAGCTGTGTGACTTTGGGCAAGTCACTTCTGGGCCTCAGTGACCTCATCCCTAAAATGGGGATTAAGACTGTGAGCCCCACGTGGGACAACCTGATCACCTTGCATCCCCACCATGTTCAGAACAGTGCTTTGCACATAGTAAGCACTGAAATACAATACGCTCAGGTCAGGAGGTCTCTGGTCACATTCTAAGGGAGAGGGAGAATGTGTTCTGAACCTCCAGTTTACCCACAAGAAAATGGAAGCACAGAGAAGTTAAGGGATCGGTCCGAGGTCACACAGCAGGGAGGTGGGAGAACCAAGATTAGAACTCAGGACTGACCTCGGAGTCTTTCCATTAGACCACGCCGCTTCTCGTCTAACACCACCCTACGCCGTGCACCTCGATCTCATCTTATCTCGCCGTTCACTTCTTACCCTGGAACCTCTTTCCCCTTCACATGCAACAGACCATAATGTTGGTATTTGTTAAGCGCTTACCGTGTGCCGAGCACTGTTCTAAGCGCTGGGGTAGATACAGGGTCATCAGGTTGTCCCACGTGAGGCTCACAGTTAATCCCCATTTTCCAGATGAGGTCACTGAGGCACAGAGAAGTGAAGTGACTCGCCCACAGTCACACAGCTAAGTGGCAGAGCCGGGATTCGAACTCATGACCTCTGACTCCCAAGCCCATGCTCTTTCCACTGAGCCACCCCCTCCCCACCTTCAACGCGTTGTTAATAGCACACCTCCTCCCAGACGCCTTCCCTCATTTCCTCTTTCCCCTCTCCCTTCTTCTATAGGCACTTGGATTTATGCCCCTTGAGCACTAGAAGCAGCGTGGCTTAGTGAAAAGAGCCCCGGCTTGGGAGTCAGAGGTCATGGGTTCTAATCCCGGCTCCTCCGCTTGTCAGCTGCGTGACCTTGGGCGAGTCACAACTTCCTGGGGCCTCAGTTCCCTCATCTGTAAAATGGGGATGAAGACTGTGAGCCCTACATGGGACAAACTGATTACCTCGTATGTACCCCGGCGCTTAGAACAGTGCTTGACACATAGTAAGCGCTTAAATACCAACACTATTACCAACATTCTTATTAGTCGATAGTCACCCCACCCTCAGACCCTGAGGACTTAAGTACGTAGTTTATTTAATGTCTGCTTCCCCGGCTTCACTAAACTCTAGTGGACAGTGAACAAGTCCATCAGGTCTTTCACAAAGCAGTGTGGTCTAGTGGAAATAGCCCAGGCCCGAGTGTCCCTGTCCCACGTGAGGCTCACAGGGTCAATCTCCATTTTACAGATGAGCCAACTGAGGCCCAGAGAAGTGAACCTTGCTCTTATGCTATCGATGCCTATTTGTTTTGTTGTCTGTCTCCCCCCTTCTGGACTGGGAGCCCGTTGTTGGGCAGGGATGGTCTCTATCTGCTGCCCAATTGTACTTTCCAAGCGCTTAGTGCAGTGCTCTGCACTTAATAAGTGCTCAATAGATACGATTGAATGAACAAATAATAATAACGATGGCTTTGTTAAGCGCTTACTGTGTGCGAAGTGCTGCGGGGGGGATACAAGGTGATCAGGCTGTCCCTCGTGGGGATCACAGTCTTAATCTCCATTTTACAGATGAGGTAACAGGCACAGAGAAGTGAAATGACTGGCCCAAAGTCACACAGCTGAGAAGTGGCGGAGTCCGGATTAGAACCCATGGCCTCTGACTCCCAAGCCCGGGCTCTTTCCACTGAGCCACGCTGCTTCTCTAATAATGATGATGATGGTTTTGTTAACCACTTACTAAGTGCCAAACACTGTTTTAAGCGCTGACGGAGATACAAGGTTATCACTTGGGGCTCACAGACTTACTTTCCATTTTACAGATGTGGTAACTGAGGCACAGAGAAGTTCAATGACTCGCCTGAAGTCACACAGCTGAAGTGGCAGAGGTGGGATTAGAACCCACAACCTCTTTCCACTAAGCCATGCTACCTTCTAAACGTGGATCTACTTTTTGCCTGCTGTGTGACTTTAACCAAGTCACTTAACATGCCTGTGCCTCAGTTTCCTCTTCTGTAAAATGGGGCTTAAATATCTGCTTCCCATTCTACTTAACTGTGAGCTCCATGTGGGACAGGCGCTGTGTCTGACCTCAATCTTTCATCTACCCCAGTGTTAGGCACATAGTAAGCACTTAAATACCATGACTTCTCTGTGCCTCAGTCACCTCATCTGTAAAATGGGGATTAACTGTGAGCCTCACTTGGAACAACCTGATTACCCTGAATCTACTCCAGCGCTTAGAACGGTGCTCTGCACACAGTAAGCGCTTAGCAAATACCAACATTATCCTTATTATGGTTATTTTTATGATATTGTCATCTCCCAAATACTTACTACAGCGCTCTCCGGAAAGTAAGTGCTAAATAAATACCTTTTATTGCTTGCTTCTCAAACCATTCTACTAGGATGCCTGTCCCCCTCCCCACCTTCTAGACCGAGAGCCCTTTGCGGGTAGGGATTGTCTCTCTCAGTCACCGGATTGTACTTTCCAAGTGCTTAGTACAGTGCTTGGCACAAAGTAAACGCTCAATAAATACGATTGAATGAATGAACTGGGCTGCCCATCGCTTCTTGCAAAGGTTTTTAATTTTTAAGACAAGAAGCAATTTTAGGTGTCTGGAAGTTGGACAGATTTGACCACCCTAAGCAGAATTCCATCTTCAAGTACTGTATCCAGAATTCCACTCCGCAGCCATCTCCACCTTCCAGTTTCCCCCTCCCCAGCAGCAGTCTCTTAGGGCAAAACTTGTTATTTCTGAAAACCCTTTAGACTGTCAGCTCGTTGTGGGCTGGGAATATATGTCTATTGTTGCCTTATACTTTCCAAGTGCTTAGCACAGTGCTCTGCAAACAGGAAATGTTCAATAAAAACCACCCAATACATCACACTTCCGGCCTCTGGGCCTTTGCTGTTCGGCATTGATATTCGCGACAGATTTCATTTAGAAAAACACGATTAGACCACAACTCAGCTCTCCCTTTTACGCCTAGAGGTCAGCATGGTTTTCTTCATTCGAGCGATTAGTACAGTGCTCTGCACACAGTGCTCAATAAATACCATTGAATGAATTCACTCAATGGTATTTATTAGGCGTTTACTGTGTGCAGAGCACCTACAATACAACAATAAACAGTGACATTCCCCGACCTCGGCGAGCTCAGTGAAACGAGAAAATGATTAAACAGGCATGTCAGAGTTCATTCCCTCTCCAGTTCCCGTCCCTGTCAGCATTCGCACGACCTGGTTAAAGTGTCAGCGAGACCTCGTTCGGCTCGCTCTTGGGCTGAAAAACTAGTCCGTAACCTTGTCCTTCTCCCCACTGAGAACCACGTCCTGGAAAGCAGCTTGAATTTTTCCATTTCGCATCAGAACATCCCCCTTGAAAGCATGTCGATTGACCCGTTCCTACACCACCAAGGGAGCTTCTCCGATTCCTAAAGCCCACAGTTTCCCCGCTCGGCCAGTCCCAGATCGAAATAGTGAAATATTCCTCCCGGGAAGCATAGAGGCAGGCCGGGAGACAACCCCGTAGGGGCTGAAGGCGGCAGAAAATCGTTGCCGTCCTTCCCCCACGAGGTAAACTCCACCACAAGCTTTCTCCTTACTTCCTTCCCCCAAGTCCACTCCATCGAAAGCTCCACATTCGTTCTCGGGGAGAGGACATCCGGCCTTCAGGACCCCTCGGTTCCCAGGACAAAGCAAACTCGTTCGGATCCCAGCGATAAAGACTTCGATTTTCCTCCTACCTTTTCGGGAATCAGCTCCGTCCCAACATCCCGGTCACCAACCGCCGGCCCTCGGCCCCCTTTCAAACCGCCTAGGGATCCATCCCTTCCTGTTTGACCTCTTTGCCTTTTTCCTGTCGGCTCTCACCGGCCCAGCGTGGATATCTGAATAAAAAAAGTTAATCTTCAACCGGCCGATACCCCCGGTTTCCCTGATCCGGGTCTACAAATCCCCGGGGGCAGCTGGGTCTGCCTCCCTCACCGAAGTTCTTCATGTTTTGGAAACAGGGCTAGGCTCAGTAGAGATATTTTCTAGAACTATAAACAGGAAAGATTGGGGAAGTCCACGGAAAGCGCTTATCTTTCCTTGGGTTTCTGCTGTGTCGTAACTATTTCTGATCACCCACTGGCCTCTCCTCAGTTTTAAATCATTTTATCTGCCGTTGTGAAACGACGTGAGCCGTCCTTTTACTTTTGATTCTTCCCCCCCTCCCTCCGTACACGGAGATTAAGGGCAAAAATGACACGCGAAGGCTGATTTTTTTCAAGTTTTTCTAAGGGGTTTGCCATTTAACTTCTACCAGCGCTCTGGGCCTTTTAGTTCATTTGATTTGAGATTTATGGCGATGTGGGGAAGCAGGAAATGAGTGTTTTGCAGTGTGATTAATCCTCTCCTCCCCGGGATCTTCTGAGCCAGGTCAGCTAGAGAGCTTGACCCAAAACACTTTAAAAAGCCATAATTCGAATATAAATACTAGTCTTATATGTTAAGCACTTACTATGTGCCCAGCACTGTCCTAAGCGTTCTGGTGGAGACGAGCAAAATCGGGTTGGACACGGTCCCTGCCCCACCTGGGGCTCACGGTTTCAATGCCCCCTTTACAGATGAGGGAACTGAGGTTCAGAGAAGTGTAGTGATTTGCCCAAGGTCACACAGTAGACGCGTGGAGTCGGAATTAGAACCCAGATCCTTCTAATTCCCAGGCCGGGGTTCTAGCCACTAAGCCACGCTGCTTCCTTAAATGTCCTTTCGTGCATATAAAACCCCCAAACCCAAGCATTTCCTGCTCAATAAATTCTAAGAGCCAGTGAAACCCTTTCTAGCCTTTTTCTGAAGCTGAGTGGTCTTTGGAAAGAGCATCGGTTTGGAAGTCAGGAGACCTGGATTCTAATTCTGGTTCTGCCACTTGTGTGACCTTGGGCGGGTCACTTCACTACTCTGGGCTGAAGATTTCTCAGCTGTAAGATGAGGATTAAATTCCTGCCCTTCCTGGCCTGGTGACTAGAACCCGGCCCTGGGAGTCAGAAGGACCTGGGTTCTCATCTCCCTTCTGCCACTGGCCTGCAGTGTGACCTTGGGCAAGTCACTTCATTTCTCTGGGCCTCCGATACCTCATCTATAAAAAGGAAATTGAGATTTAGGGCCTTAAGTGGGACACGGCCTCAATTTGCAACCCAGTTTGCTTGCAACCACCCCAGCTCTTAGTATGGGGCCTTAGTATGGGTAATGAAAATCTATATAGTTGAGCGGATGAGTACAGTGCTGAGGGGAGGGGAAGAGAGAGGGGGAGGAGCAGAGAGAAAAGGGGGAGAAGAGGGTTTAGCTGCGGAGAGGTGAAGGGGGAGGGTAGAGGGAGCAGCGGGAAAAGGGGAAGCTTAGTCTGGGAAGGCTTCTTGGAGGAGTTGATTTTCAAGTAGAGTTTTGAAGAGGGGAAGAGATGAAGACTCTAGACTGCAGGTTTGTTTTAATGTACTCTCTCACGGGCTTTGTACTCTGTGCTTTGTGCTCTGCACAAAGTAAGCACTCAATAAATAACATTGATATTATTTACAGCACGGGGGAAGAGAAACCCACAGGTTTTACCAAACAGAGCCTAGTTTGTACAGGAGTACGAACCCTTCCAGGACAACTTGAAAGTGACAATTTCAGTCATTCAATCGTATTTATCGAGTGCTCACCGTGTGCGGTGCACTGTACTAAGCTCTTGGGAGAGGATACTACCATTGGACTAGGCAGTGGCTCCAACCATTTTTCCGACAACTAAAGAGGCAGCGAGGTCTGGTAGCAGGACCCTGGGTATCAGAGGACCTGGGTTCTAATCTCAACTCCAACAACCATCCGCTCGGACAAGGCATTTCACTTCTCTGGGCGTCAGTCACCTCATCTATAAAATGGGGATCAAGTCTGTGAGCCCTACGTGCGACGGGGACTGTGTCCGACCTACTAACAATAGTAATAATAATGACCGTACTATTTGTTAAGCACTTACTATGTGCGAAGCATTGTACTAAGTGCTGGGGTGGATGTGAGCAGGGATTGTCTCTCTTTATTGCCATATTGTACTTTCCAAGCTCTTAGTACAGGACTCTGCCCACAGTAAGCGCTCAATAAATAAGAGTGAATGAATCAAATCAAGTTGGACACAGTCCCACATGGAGCTCATAGTGTTATCTGATTACCTTGCATCTACCCAAGCACTTAGTATAGCGCTTGGTATATAGTAAGTGCTTAAATACCATTTTTTAAAATAGGAAACCAACTGCATTAGTGAAAAAACATATCAACCTGTCAGTAAAGTTTAGAATTTTCCCAAAACCAAAGTCTGCTAGCTCAGAGACATGTTTTTAAAAAATAAAGTCCAAGTTCTTGAATCAGAATAACTCATTAATAACCCAGCTCAAGCAAGCCAAAAATAAACGGAAGCATTTTTGCATTCCATCTCTATTCAAACCCAGTAGTAGGAACGAGGCAGATAATACACAGGATTGACTCTTTGTTGGTTTCCAGCTCACTGTGGGCAGGGAACGAGCTACCAAATCTGTTACATTGGCCTCCCGAGAGCGCTTAGTAAAGGGCTCTGCACACAGTAAGCGCTCAATACGATTGAATTAGCAATAATAATAATGGTTTGTTAAGTCCTTACTGTGTGCCAAGCACCGTTCTAAGTGCTGGGGGAAATGCAAGGTGATCAGGTTGTCCCACATGGGGCTCACAGCCTTCATCCCCACTTGACAGATGAGGTAACTGAGGCTAAGAGCAGTGAAGTGACTCACCCAAAGTCACACAGCTCATAAGTGGCGGAGGGGGGATTCGAACCCATGACACCTGACTCCCAAGCCCGGGCTCTTTCCAGTAAGCCACGCTGCTTCTCAGTTGCGCAGTAGAGTTGTAGCTCAAAATGGCAGCTGATCAGTCCCTGCTGCCGTGAAGTTAGTGGCAGCCTGCTGCTTCTCAGTCAATCAGTGGTATTTATTGAGCGCTTATTATGTTCAATCATATTTATTGAGTGCTACTGTGTGCAGACAGAGCATCGTTCTAAGCGCTTGGAAGAGTACGATATAACAGATACCTTCCCTGCCCATAATGAGCACCTCGGGACACTATATAATACTTAGAGTAATAACAATATTTAAGCACTTCTTATAGAGGCAAGCCCTGTACTCCCAGGGGTTACTGGAGAAGGTTTATTAATAATGATAATCCCAATAATGACTATGGTATTTGTTTAGGACTATGTGCTAAGCATTGTGGTAAAGACAAGATAATCCGATCCCTCATGGAGGTCACAGTCTAAGTAGGAGGGAACACAAATAATAGCAATAATAATAATTGTGGTATTTTTTTAGGTGTTTCCTTTGTGCCAGACACTGTTCTATGCACTGCGGTGAATAAAAGCAAATCAGGTAGTTCACAGTCCCTGTCCTCACTGGGGCTCGCAGACTCAATCCCCATTTTACAGATGAAGTAACTGAGGCTCAGAGAAGTGAAATGACTTGCCCAAGATCACACAGCAGACTAGTGCGGGACCCTGTATTAGAACCCATGACCTTCTGACTCCCAGGCTTGAGCTTTATCCACTATGCCATGTATGTGGGGCTCAATATTGCAGGTGAAGAAACTGAGGCCCAGAGAAGTGAAATGATTTGCCCCAGGTCACACAGCAGACTAGTGGGGGACCCAGGATTAGAACCCATGGCCTTCTGATTCCCAGGCCTATGCTCTATCCACTATTCCATGTATTGAGCCCCATATTGCAGGGCGAAGAAACTGAGGCACAGAGAAGTCAAGTGACTTGTCCAAGAACACAGAGCAGATAAGCAGCATGGCTTAGTGGAAAGAGCATGGGTTTGGGAGTCAGAAGTCATGGGTTCCAATCTTGGCTCTGCCACATCAGCTGTGTGACTTTGGGCAAATCACTTAAGGTCTCTGTGCCTCAGTTACCTCAACTGTCAAGGGGGGGATTAAGACTGTGAGCCCCATGTGGGACAAACCGATTCCCCTGTGTCTCCCCCAATGCTAAAAACAGTGCCTGGCACCTAGCAAGCACTTAACAAATACCATTATTATAGTAATGGAGCAGTATGGCCTAGTGGCAAGAGCCCAGGCTTGGGATTCAGAAGTCATGGGTTCTAATCCCAGCTCTGCCACTTGTCAGCTGTGTAACTTTGGGCAAATCACTTCAGTTCCCTGTGCCTCGGTTACTTCATCTGTAAAATGGGATTAAGACTGTGAGGCCTGATTGGGACAGGGACTTTGTCCACCTCGATTTACTTGTAACCACCCTGGCGCTTAATACAGTGCCTGGCAATGTCAGAGGAGTCAGAGGACCTGGGTTTGAATCCCAGCTCTGCCATTTCACTTACCAGCCGTATTATTCTGGGCAAGCAATTTATCTGTGCCTCAGCAGTCTCATCAATGAAGTGATAAAATACTTGTTCTCCCTCCCTCAGATTAAATCCCATGTGGGACATCTTGGCTCAGTGGAAAGAGCCCGGCCTTGGGAGTCAGAGGTCATGGGTTCGAATCCCAGCTCTGCCCCTTGTTAGCTGTGTGACTGTGGGCAAGTCACTTCACTTCTCTGTGCCTCAGTTACGTCATCTGTAAAATGGGGATTAACTGTGAGCCTCACGTGGGACAACCTGATTCCCCTGTGTCTCCCCCAGCGCTTAGAACAGTGCTCTGCACATAGGAAGCGCTTAACAAATACCAACATTATTATTAATCACTTCTCTGGGCCTCAGTGATCTCATCTGTAAAATGGGGATTAACTGTGAGCCTCACGTGGGGCAACCTGATTCCCCTGTGTCTCCCCCAGCGCTTAGAACAGTACTCTGCACATAGTAAGCACTTAACAAATACCAACATTATTATTATTATTATTATGTCAATCTCAGTGCCTAGGACAGTACTTGACACAAAAGAAATATTATGATTATTACTGAGTACAGAGCATCCTATTAAGAGCTCAAGAATATAATGGAAGCTAAACCCACATCACCTCCCCTCAAAGGGCTTATCATTTAATAGGGCTCCTTGAGAAGTTTAGGAATCCATTAAATTTTTCCCAACACTTCCCTATTTCCTCTCCTATGGAAAAGAGAGGCAGGACTGGCAAATTTACTGGTCTGTTCATGCTGGGACATTCCTCCCTCTGACGGAAGCGTGGTCTGGTGGATAGAGCGCATGGCTCAGTGGAAAGAGCCTGGACTTCGGAGTCAGCGGTCATGGGTTCGACACCCGGCTCTGCCACTCGTCAGCTGTGTGACTGTGGGCAAGTCACTTCACTTCTCGGTGCCTCAGTTACCTCATCTGTAAAATGGGGATTAAGACTGTGAGCCCCACGTGGGACAACCTGATTCCCTTGTGTTTACCCCAGCGCTTAGAACGGTGCTCGGCACATAGTAAGCGCTTAACAAATACCAACATTATTATTATTATTATTAAGTCACTTCACTTCTCTGTGCCTCAGTTCCCTCATCTGTAAAATGGGGATTAAGACTGTGAGCCTCACGTGGGACAACCTGATTACCCTGTATCTCCCCCAGCGCTTAGAACGGTGCTCTGCACATAGTAAGAGCTTAACAAATACCGACGTTATTATCATTATTATTATTATTAGAGCACGGGCCCGGGAGTCAGAGGACCTGCCTTCTAATCTCCCAGTTTAGGACCTGTCTGCTGCGTGACCTTGGGTAAGTCACTTCACTTCCTCTATACTGGCTTACCTCGTCTGTAAAGTGGGGATTCCCCTCTCAGGGTGGCACCCGGACAGTTTCCAGTCCTCTACCAGTCTCGGCTACGAGAGGGAGAGTGAAGCCGAGGCCTGTCCATCCCATTCCCAGCTCGGGCGGTGGCTAACGAGCGGCAGGCCATCGGCTACAAGTCAAGACTCCCCCGTGCCGGGCGGCCCGGGAGAGAGTCAAGGGCCGAGACTCAGGTTTACCGCACGGAAGACGGGAATGGTAAACCGCCTCTGGATTTTTCCCAAGAAAAATCCTCCGGATCCACAACCGGAACGATTGCGGATGGAGAGCGGGGCCTTCAGGAAGAGATGTGTCCTTGGCGTCGCTATGGGTTGGAAACCACTCGACGGCATAAGACAAGAAACTGGGGATTAAGGCTGCAGAGAAGCAGCGCGGCTCAGTGGAAAGAGCCCGGGCTTGGGAGGCGGAGGTCATGGGTTCGAATTCTGGCTCTGCCCCTTGTCAGCTGTGTGACTGTGGGCAGGTCACTTCTCTGGGCCTCAGTGACCTCATCCGGAAAATGGGGATTAACTGTGAGCCTCATTACCTGATTACCCTGTGTCTACCCCAGTGCTTAGAACAGTGCTCTGCACATAGTAAGCGCTTAACAAATACCAACATTATTATTATTGCAAGCCCCAGTGGGACACAGACTGTGTCCTACCTAATGAACTACCCCAGTGCTTAGCACGGTGTCTGTCATATAAGAAGCACTTCGACACCATTTTTTTTTCTTTAAAAAAAAGAAGACCTCAAGGCAGAACTTGGGAGAAGGTTCTTGGGAAAAGGATTGGAACCAACCTGAGCCTCAGCCAGTATCCTAAAGCCCCTGACCAGCCCCTGAATCTCTTCCTCCTCCCGCTCACGACTACCTCCCAGGAGCACTGGCCCTTCTACAACCGGAGCTTAAACACCCACCTCACCTCCTCACCCAAGCAAACATGGCCCCCTCACCTCACTTAAGGAAGAATACCCCTCTCACTCACCTCACTTCCTCACCCAAGCAAGGATGGGCCCCTCCCTCCCCTCGCTTCCTCACCCAAGCAAAGATGGCCTCCTCACTCATTTCATTTTCTCTCCAATGTAACGATGGCCTACTCACTCACCTCGCTTCCTCACCAATGCAAGGATGGTCCCCTCACTCACTTCACTTCCTCAGTCAAGCAAAGATGGTCCCCTTACTCACTTCACTTGCTCCCCAAAGCAAGCATGGGCCCCTCCCTCCCCTCACTTCCTCCCCAAAGCAAGAATGGGCCCCTCCCTCCCCTCACTTCCTCACCCAAGCAAAGATGGCCTCCTCACTCATTTCATTTCCTCACCAATGTAACGATGGCCTACTCACTCACCTCACTTCTTCACCAATGCAAGGATGCCCTCCTCACTCACCTCACTTCCTCAGTCAAGCAAAGATGGTCCCCTTACTCACTTCACTTCCTCACTTCATTTCCTCAGCCAAGCAAAGATGACCCCATCACTCACTTCACTTCCTCTCCTGAGCAAAGATGGCCTCCACACTCACTACACTTCCTCACCCGAGCAAGGATGCCCCCCTCACTCACTTCACTTCCTTAGCCAAGCCGAGATGGTCCCCTTATTCACTTCACTTCCTTACCCAAGCAAAGATGGTCCCCTTATTCACTTCATTCCTCACCCAAGCAAGGATGGGCCCCTCCCTCACCTCACTTCCTCACCCAAGCAAAGATGGCCTCCTCCCTCACCTCACTTCCTCACCCAAGCAAAGATGGCCTCCTCCCTCATTTCATTTCCTCACCAATGCAAGGAGGGGCCCCTCCCTCACTTCACTGCCTCACCCATGGAAAGATGGCCCCCTCACTCTCTTCATTTCTTCTCCCAAGCAAGGATGGCCTCCTCACTCACCTCACTTCCTCATCCAAACAAGGATGGCCCATCACTCACTTCACTTCCTTTCCCAAGCAAAGATGGCCCCCTCATTCTCTTCACTTCCTCACCCAAGCAAAGGTGGCCCCCTCACTAAGCAGCATGGCATGGTGGAAAGAGCCGGGGCTCGGAGGTCGTAGGTTCTAATCCCGGCTCCGCCACTGATCACCTGTGTGAATTTGGGCAAGTCGCTTCACTTCTCTTTGCCTCAGTGATCTCATCTGTAAAATGGGGATGAAGACTGTGAGCCCCACATGGGACAACCCGAACAGTAGAACAGTGCTCGGCACATAGGAAGCGCTTAACAAATACCATCATTCACTTCCTCACCCAAGCAAAGATGACCCCCTCGCTCACTTCCCTTCCTCCCCAAAGCCAGGATGGCCCCCTCCCTCACCTTACCACCTCCCCAGACAAGGATGGTTCCCTCCCTCACCTGAGCCAGGATGACCACCCCTCCCTCAACCAAGCCAAGATGTCGCCCCTCACTCACCTCACCCAAGGCGGGATGGTCACCCACACTCCCCCAAGCAAGGCAAATCCCTTCAACACCCCCAATGGACTTTAGAAATCCTCTCCAAACTCTGCCCCCCATTCCCTGCCTCCTCTCCCTTTATCCTCCCCAGCAGCCAACTGCGGCCAACCCCCTGGCGACCTTCAGCTGACAGACCTGCCCCTCCTGATCAATTCCAGCTGAGAAGTGGCTCCGTCCCATCCGGGCCGTCCAATAAATGGTCACTTCCAGGGCAGGGATCCCCATTTAGAAAAGCAGGCCAAGCGGGGACAGAGGGATTTGACCTCTTGGCTCCCATTTCTCCCGGCGGGACAGTCTCCACCAGAAGAATCGCTGGTGATGCTCCATCCATTCATTCAAAAAAAAAAAAAAAAGAAGGCATTTGTTAAGCACTTAGTATGTGCAAAGCACTGTTCTAAACGCTGGGGAGGATAGAAGGTGATCAGGTTGCCCCATGTGGAGCTCACAGTCTTCATCCCCATTTTACAGATGAGGTAAACGAGGCCCAGAGAAGTCAACCGACTTGCCCAAAGTCACCCAGCCGACAAGCGGCGGAGCTGGGATTAGAACCCATGACCTCTGACTCCAAAGCCTGGGGCTTTTTGATGATGATGGCATTCGTTAAGCGCTTACTATGTGCAAAGCGCTGTTCTAAGCGCTGGGGAGGGTACAAGATGATCAGGTTGTCCCACGTGGGGCTCGCGGTCTTCATCCCCATTTTCCACTGAGCCACCCTGCTTCTCTCAATAGTATTTATTGAGTGCTTATTATGTGCAGAGCACTGTACTAAGCACTTGGAATGGACAATTCAGCAACAGATATTGCTCCAGACTGTAAACTCAATGCAAGCAGGGAATGTGTCTGTTATATAATTATACCGTGCTCTCCCAAGTGTTTAGTATAATGCTGTGCACATGGTAAGCGCTCGATAAATATGATTGACTGACTGATGCTTGCTAAGTGCTTCACTGAGCCTCGTGGTTCTAATCCCGGCTCCGCCACTGTCTGCTGTGTGACCTTGGGCAAGTCACTTCACTTCTCTGGGACTCAGTGACCTCGTCTGTAAAATGGGGATGAAGACTGTGAGCACCATGTGGGGCAGGGACTGCGTCCAATCTGATTTGCTTGGGTCCACCCTAGTGCTTAGTACAGTGCCCGGCTCATTGTAAGCGCTCAACAAATATCACGATTGCTATTATTATTATTATTCTGAATAGCCCCTCTAGACTGTAAATTCAATATGGGCGGGGAAGGTGTCTGTTTATTGTTGTATTTTACTCTCCCAAGCGCTTAGTATGGTGTTCTGCACATAGTAATCGCTCAATAAATAGGATTGACTGGTCAGATCCAGTCCCCAGCCCACATAAGGCTCCCAATCTAAAGAGGAGGAAGAACGGGGAAGCAGCGTAGCTCAGTGGAAAGAGCCCGGGCTTGGGAGTCAGAGGTCATGGGTTCGACTCCCGGCTCTGCCACTTGTCAGCTGTGTGACTGTGGGCGAGTCACTTCACTTCTCTGTGCCTCAGTGACCTCATCTGTAAAATGGGGATGAAGACTGGGAGCCCTACATGGGATGACCTGATTACCTTGTAACCCCCCCAGAGTTTAGAACAGTGCTTGGCGCATAGTAAGCGCTTAACAAATACCAACATTAAGAACAGGTAGCTCAGACTCACTTTTCAAATGAAGAAACAGAGGTACGGAGAAGTTAATGGATTTTTTTAATGGCATTTATTAAGCATTTACTATGTGTGAGATACAGCTGTAAGGGCTGAGGTAGATAAAAGGTAATTGGGTTGGAAACTGTCCCTGTCCCATGTGGGGTTCAGAGTCTTAATCTGCATTTTCCAGATGAGGGAACTGAGGCTCAGAGAAATAAAGCAGTGTGGCTCAGTGGAAAGAGCCCGGGCTTGGGAGTCAGAGGTCGTGGGTTCGAATGCCGGCTATGCCACTTAGCTGTGTGACTTTGGGCAAGTCACATCACTCCTCTGTGCCTCAGTTACCTCCTCTGTAAAATGGGGATTAAGACTGGGAGCCCCACGGACGACAACCCGATTACCTCGTATCTACCCCAAGTCTTAGAACAGTGCTTGGTACACACAGCTTCACGAATATCATCATCATCATTATTATTATTATGAAATGACATGCCCAAGGTCACACAGCAGACAAGTGGCAGAGCTAGAATTAGAACCCAGGTTCTTCTGAGAAACAGCGTGACTTAGTGGAAAGAGCCCTGACTTGGGAGTCAGAGGTCGTGGGTTCTAATCCCGGTTCCGCCACTTGTCAGCTGTGTGACCTTGGGCAAGTCACTTAACTTCTCTGTGCCTCAGTTCCTTCGTCCGTAAAATGGGGATGAAGACCGTGAGCCCGACGTGGGACAACCTGATGACCTTGTATCAACCCCGGCGCTTAAAGCAGTGCTTGGCACATAGTAAGCGCTTAAGAAATACCATTATCATCATTATTCTGCCTCCCAGGCCTGGGCTCTATCCACTAAGCCACACTGCTTCTTAAATGACTTAATCTGAGGCTCACAGCAGGCAAGAAAGCTGTTCTCACTCCAACCTTATCCATTCATTCAATAGTATTCATTGAGCGCTTACTATGTGCAGCGCACTGTACTAAGCACTTGGAATGGACAAATCGGCAACAGGTAGAGACGGTCCCTGCCCATCGATGGTCTTAAAGTCTAATCGGGGGAGACAGATGGACAAAAACAATAGCAAGCTTAGGCAATAACTCCCATGTAATAATTGTAATAATAATTATGGCACTTATTAAGTGCTTACTATGTACCAAGCACTCTTTTAAGCTCTGGGGAAGATACAAGTTAATCAGGTTGGACACAGTCGTTGTCCCACACGGGGCTCACATTCTTAATCCCCATTTTCCAGATGAGGTCACTGAGGGCCAGAGAAGTGCCATCACTTGCCCAAGGTCATCCAGCAGGCAAGTGGCAGATCAGGATTAGAACCCAGGTCCTTCTGACTCCCAGACCGGGGGTCCTTCCGCTAGGCCAAGCTGCCTCTGAAACAATCTCGCCGCCTCCGGGAAGTCTTCCCCAACTAATTCCCAGCCCCCCGGTTCACCATTCCTAAGTAACTTCATCTGTAAAATGGGGATTGTGACTGTGAGCCCCATGTGGGACAGGAACTGCGTCCAACCTGATTGGCTTGTGTCCACCCCAGCGCTTAGTACAGTGCCTGGCACGAAGTAAGCGCTTAACAGATACCATTATTCTTGTTATTATTATATGACGCCACAACCCAGACCCGCCCTGTTTGCACTTAGTACAGTGCATAGCACATAATAAGTCAGTCAATCGTATTTATTTAGTGCTCACTATGTTCAGGGCACAGTACAACAAATAGACATATCCCCTGTCCACAACCAACTTACACTTTAAACGGGGGAGACAGACAAGAGGATAAATAATTACAGATGTGTACGAAATCAATCATCAATCATATTTATTGAACGCTTGCTGTGTGCAGAGCACTGTACTAAGCACTTGAGAGAGGACAACCCAACGATTAAACAAGCCCTGCCCATAATGTGCTTGCAGTCTAGAGCGGAGCTTAGAAGTAAATACTTAACCACTACCATCGTTATTATTATTATTATTTTCATCATCATCCTCAGGGATAAGGTTAAGTGCCCAACACTCATTAAGTACTTGATAAATGGGAAGCAGTTTGGCTCAGTGGAAAGAGCATGGGCTTTGGAGTCAGAGGTCATGAGTTCGAATCCCAGCTCTGCCACTTGTCAGCTGGGTGACTGTGGGCAAGTCACTTCACTTCTCTGTGCCTCAGTTACCTCATCTGTAAAATGGAGATGAAGACTGTGAGCCCCACGTGGGACAACCTCATTACCCTGTGTCTACCCCAGCGCTTAGAACAGTGCCCGGCACATAGTAAGCGCTTACCAAATACCAACATAAATGTCATCGACGGACAGATTATTTCTCCCGGCCCTGAGGAGACTCGCTCTGCCCACTAGCAGCGCTCCGCCTTGGATTCGAAAGCTTGTGGTTGGTATTTGTGGTTGGTTTTTCTGAAGGGCTCGTTAGGTACCACGCACTGTACTAAACGCTGGGGTGGATAGAAGCAAATGGGGTTGGACCCAGTCCCCGTCCCACATGGATCCAAGCAAATCGGGTTGGACACAGTCCCCGTCCCTCGCGGGGCTCACAGTCTTCATCCCCATTTTACAGAGGAGGTCACTGAGGCCCGGGGAAGTTCATTCATTTATTCAGCGATATTTATTGAGCTTTTTAATGGCTTAGTGATGATAACGATAATGGCTTTGGTATTTGTTAAAAGCACTGGGGTAGATATAAGGTGATCAAGGTAATAATGTTGGTATTTGGTAAGTGCTTACTATGTGCAGAGCACTGTTCTAAGCACTGGGGTAGACTCAAGGGAATCAGGTTGTCCCACGTGGGGCTCACAGTCTTCATCCCCATTTTACAGATGAGGTAACTGAGGCACCAAGAAGTTAAGTGACTTGCCCAAAGTCACACAGCTGATAAGTGGCCGAGCTGGGATTCGAACGCATGACCTCTGACTCCAAAGCCCATACTCTTTCCACTGAGCCACGGAGAGTAAGCGCTTAACAAATACCACAAAAAAAACCAGTGCTTGGCACATAGTAAGCGCTTAACAAATACCAACATTATTATTGTTATTATCAGCAGATCCCACACAGGGCTCACAGTGTAAATAGGAGGGAGAACAGGTACTGAAGTCCCATTTTGCAGATGGGGGAACTGAGGCCCAGAGAAGTGATCTGCCTACCGTCAGCCAGCAGTCAAGAGGCAGAGCCTCTATTAGAACCCAGGTCCTCTGACTCCCAGGCCTGGGCTCTAACCACTGAACGACCCTGCTTCCAAAATGCTGAGAAGGAATTTAAAGCAACTCGTCCGTATCTTCCTTTTTATTTAATTTCTTTTAAAGCTCAGTTGAAAAGAGTGATGTGGGGGAGGTCGGGATACCTTCCTGGGTAAGGATACATTTCCTTTCACTCCCGTCGTGTTCCCTCGCTCCGACAATTCGGCATCCTGTTTGGCTACTTCACTGCAGCTGCCTCTTTGGCTCCGAGCGGAAAGGAATTCCTCCCGCGATTCCCGCTATTTCCGGATGATCCGTAGCAAACAGCGCACCGGAGCAAAAGCCACAAGTCCATAGGTGACGTTCCCCGTTTACCCTGACACTCTTTAATTCCTTATTCTGAGCCGAACACTCCGGTAAACCCAAGGGGATCGGCTCAGGTTCATTCCCTATCCTACACTGGCCTTAGGAGTAATCATAGTAATAATAATAATAATTAGGGTATTTGTTAAGCGCTTACAATATCAGATGGGGATTAAGACTGTGAGCCCCATGTGGGACAATAATGATTAATAATTATGAAGGATAGCAAGTGGTCATTTCCCCCCAGAAAGGGGAAAAATCAAGCGAGGAATGATATTTATGAAGCTCTTACCGTTTGCAGAGCACTGTAATGATAATAATGACAATGATGGCATTTGTTAAGCACTTACTATGTGCAAAGCACCGTTCTAAGCGCTGGGAGGGTTACAAGGTGTTTAGGTTGTCCCACGTGGGGCTCACAGTTTTAATCCCCATTTTCCAGAGGAGGTAACTGAGGCACAGAGAAGTGAAGTGACTTGCCCGAAGTCACACAGCTGGCAAGCGGCGGAGCCGGGATTAGAACCCATGACCTTTAACTCCCAAGCCCGGGCTCTTTCTACTGTACTAAACATTTGGGAGAGAAGCAGCATGGCTCAGTGGAAAGAGCCCAGGCTTGGGAGTCCGAGGTCACGGGTTCGAATCCCAGCTCTGCCACTTGTCAGCTGTGTGACCGTGGGCAAGTCACTTCACTTCTCTGCGCCTCAGTTCCCTCATTTGGAAAATGTGATGAAGACTGTGAGCCTCCCGTGGGACAACCTGCTTACCCTGTATCTCCCCCAGTGCTTAGAACAGTGCTCTGCACGTAGTAAGCGCCTAACAAATACCAACATTATTATTATTATTATAGAATAGAGTTGGTAGACACGTTCCCTGCCCACAGGAAGCTTCCAGTCTAGAGAAACAGATCCATAATCAAAGAGGGATGGAAAGCCGATGCCTCATGTTACAGCTGAGGAAGCAGCGAGGCCTAGTGGGTAGAGCCCGGGCCTGAAAGTCAGAAGGACCTGAGTTCTAATCCCAGCTCCGCCACATGTCTGCTGTGTGACTTTGGACAAGTCATCTCTCTTCTCTAGGCCTCAGTTCCCTCATCTGGGAAATGGGGATTAAGAGCGTGAGCCCCACGCGGGACAGGGACTGTGTCCGACCTGATTATCTTGTATCTACCCCAGGGCTTAGAACAGTGCTTGGCACAAAATAAGCTCTTGACAAGTACCATAACTTTTATTCTTATTTTGAAGACTAGAGATGTTATGTGATTTACTCTACTGTATAAATTTTCATTACCCTATTTATTTTGTTAATGAAATGTACATCGCCTTGATTCCATTTATTTGCTATTGTTTTAAATGAGATGTTCATCCCCTTGATTCTGTTCATTGCTATTGTTCTCGTCCGTCCGTCTCCCTCGATTAGACCGTAAGGCCGTCAAAGGGCAGGGACTGTCTCTGTTACCGATTTGTACATTTCAAGTGTTTAGTACAGTGCTCTGCACATAGTAAGCGCTCAGTAAATACTAGTGAATGAATGAATGAATGAATGAATGAATGAATGAATGAATTTACTTAAGGTCACACAGCCGGCCAGAGACAAAAATGGAACTCAAACCTAGGTCCCCTAACTCCTCCTCCCCGTGTCTTTTGGGAGTCAGAAGGACCTGGGTTCTGATCCTGGCTCCGCCAAATATCTGCTGTGTAACCTAGGGCAAGTCACTTAACATCTCTGTGCCTCAGTTCCCTCATCTGTAGAATGGGGATAAGACTGTGAGCCCCATGTGGGACAGGGACTGTGTCCAACCTGATTGACTTGTATCTACCCCAGCACTTAATACAGTGCTTGGCCCATAGTAAGCGATTAACAAGAACTATAATCCTTATTAGTATCATTACGAAGCCCAGAGAGGTTATGTGATTTGGCTCAGTGGAAAGAGCACGGTCTTGGGAGTCAGAGGTCATGGGTTCGAATCCCAGCTCTGCCACCTTGTCAGCTGTGGGACTGTGGGCAAGTCACTTCACTTCTCTGGGCCTCAGTTCCCTCATCTGGAAAATGGGGATGAAGACTGGGAGCCTCACGTGGGACAATCTGATGACCCTGTATCTACCCCAGCGCTTAGAACAGTGCTCGGCACATAGTAAGCGCTTAACGAATATCAATATTATTATTACCCAAGAAGGTAGACAGGAGGGCCCCGACATAAATGGAACACAAACCCGAATCTCGTAACCGCCCCCTCTCTGTGTTCTTTCCACCACCAATTATTGCTTCCAATCTCTCAGGGAACTGTCTCTGCCATTTTATCAAAAAGATGGAGAGAAAAGTCCCTTACCATTCCCACCTTGAGTCTGAATTCCCTATGGTATTTGATTGTGAAGCGCTTACTATGTGCCAGCCACTGTACTAAGCACTGGGATAGATACAAGTTAATCAGGTTGGACACAGTCCCTTTCCCACGTGGGGCTCACAGTCTTAATTTCTCTTTTCCAGATAGGGTAACTGAGGCCCAGAGAAGTGAAGTGACTCTCCCAAAGTCACACAGCAGACAAGTGGCGGAGCTCTTTCTGACTCCCGAGTCACCCCTCCTCGATTTTCCCCGAAGCAGTATTTATCTGATTTGTCATTCTTTCCATGGACAACAGAAGGCTTTGACTCATAACTCCTCTGCAATCCTCTCATCCAGTCTTCTTTGATCCTGAATGATAATTTTAATCTTTAATCAACCCCAGTTGGTCCTCTCATTAGCTTCCGTCATTCCTCGATAATTAATTCCCTTCTTGACTTCAAACATCGCATGGGCAATTGGAGAGCTCCAAAATGAGTTGCGACACGGCCTCCTCTCTGAACGCGGAACTGCTAAATGTTTCTTTCATAGAAAATTATTAATTCATTCAATAGTATTTATTGAGCGCTTACTATGTGCAGAGCACTGTACTAAGTGCTTGGAATGTACAAATCGGCAACAGATAGAGACAGTCCCCGTCCTGTGACGGGCTCACGGTCTAATCGGGGGAGACGGACGGACGAGAACGATGGCGATGAATAGAGTCGAGGGGAAGAACATCTCGTAAAAACCGATGGCGACTAAATAGAATCGAGGCGATGTACATTTCATTAACAAAATAAATGGGGTAATGAAAATATATACAGTCGAGCGGACGAGTACGGTGCCGAGGGGATGGGAAGGGAGAGGGGGAGGAGCAGAGGGAAAAGGGGGAAAAGAGGGTTAAGCTGCGGAGAGGTGAAGGGGGGGGCGGTAGAGGGAGTAGAGGGAGAAGAGGAGCTCGGTCTGGGAAGGCCTCTCGGAGGAGGTGAGTTTGAAGTAGGGTTTTGAAGAGGGGAAGAGAATCAGTTTGGCGGAGGTGAGAAGGGAGGGTGTTCCAGGACCGCGGGAGGACGTGACCCGGGGGTCGACGGCGAGAAAGGCGAGACCGAGGGACGGCGAGGAGGTGGGCGGCGGAGGAGCGGAGCGTGCGGGGTGGGCGGTGGAAAGAGAGAAGGGAGGAGAGGTAGGAAGGGGCAAGGTGATGGAGAGCCTTGAAGCCTAGAGTGAGGAGTTTTGTTTGGAATGGAGGTCGATAGGCAACCACTGGAGTTGTTTAAGAAGGGGAGTGACAGGCCCAGATCGTCTCTGCGGGAAGATGAGCCGGGCGGCGGAGCGAAGGACAGACCGGAGCGGGGCGAGAGAGGAGGAAGGGAGATCGGAGAGAAGGCCGACACGGTAGTCTAGCCGGGATATAACGAGAGCCCGTAGCGGTAAGGTAGCCGTCTGGGTGGAGAGGAGAGGGCGGATCTCGGCGATATCGTAAAGGTGAAACCGGCAGGTCTCGGTAACAGATAGGACGTGCGGGGTGAACGAGAGAGACGAGTCGAGGAAGACACCGAGATTGTGGGCCCGAGAGACGGGAAGGACGGTCGCGCCATCCACGGTGATAGAGAATTCTGGGAGAGGACCGGGTTTGGGAGGGAAGACGAGGAGCTCGGTCTTGCTCACGTTGAGTTTTAGGTGGCGGGCCGACATCCGGGCGGAGACGTCCGGGAGGCGGGAGGAGATGCGGGCCCGAAGGGAGGGGGAGAGGACGGGCGGAGATGTAGATCTGCGTGTCATCTGCGTAGAGATGGAAGTCGAAGCCGTGAGAGCGGACGAGTTCACCGAGGGAGTGAGTGTAAATGGAGAAGAGAAGAGGGCCGAGAACTGACCCTCGAGGAACTCCGACAGTTAAAGGATGGGAGGGGGAGGAGGCGCCGGCGAAGGAGACCGAGAAGGACCGGCCGGAGAGGTACGAGGAGAACCGGGAGAGGACGGAGTCCGTGAAGCCGAGGTGAGATGAGGTATGGAGGAGGAGGGGACGGTCGACGGTGTCGAAGGCAGCAGAGAGGTCGAGGGGGATCAGAATGGAGTAGGAGCCATCGGATCTGGCAAGAAGGAGGTCACGGGTGACCTCAGAGAGAGCGGTCTCGGTAGAGCGGAGGGCACGGAAGCCAGATCGGAGGGGGTCCGGGAGAGAATGGGAGTTCAGGAATTCTAAGCATCGATCGTAGACGACTTGTTCTAGGATTTTGGAAAGGAAGGGTAGTAGGGAGATAGGGCGATAACTGGAGGGGGAAGTGGGGTCTTGTCACACTTGTCAGCCGTGTGACTGTGGACAAGTCACTTCACTTCTCTGGGCCTCAGTGACCTCATCTGGAAAATGGGGATTAAGACTGTGAGCCTCACGTGGGACAACCTGATGACCCTGTATCTCCCCCAGCGCTTAGAACAGTGCTCTGCACATAGTAAGCGCTCGACAAATACCAACATTATAAGTGGCAGAGGAGCGGTTAGAACCCACGACCTCTGACTCCCAAACCCGTGCTCTTCCCACTGAGTCACGCCGCTTCTCCAGTACAGTGCTTGGAATATAGTAAGCGCTTAAAAATGCCACCGTGATGGTTTCAGGTGGGAAGAGCTCAGGTATATTGTTCTCTGGCCCCTTCTTGGAACTGGGGAAATGTATGATTCCCGAGTAAACATTAAACCAGTGACGGCGTTCCGCTCCGCCGAGCCCTCTGCCAGGGAAACTTTCCTGGAAGAGAAGGAACGGGAGAATTCCCCGCAGCCACGGTAAATGACCGAAAGAATGTGATCTCTGGACTCTTCCCTCCAAAGAAGGAAGTTCCCAGGGTAGAATCCAATTCAGCCCCTAAAACCACCGGGCTTCCAAACCAGTTTTCAGCCTGAAGCGAATAAACTGGTGCCCCAGTATTGATTATCATTATTTTTAATCATCATCATCATCATAGTATGTGTTCGGCGCCTTCTATGTGGCAGGCCCTGTACTAAGCATTGGAGTGGACATCAGCTAAGCCCTCTTTTCCCCCCTTTCCCTCCGCTCCTCCCCCTCTCCCTTCCCCTCCCCTCAGCACTGTGCTCGTCCGCTCAACTGCATATATCTTCATCACCCGACTTTTTTAGTTAATGAGATGTACATCGCCTTGATTCTATTTATTGGCTATTGTCTTAATGAGCTGTTCATCCCCTCGATTCTATTTATTGCCATTGTTCTCGTCTGTCCGTCTCCCCCGATCAGACCGTAAGCCCATCAAAGGGCAGGGACTGTCTCTAGCTGTTACCGATTTGTCCATTCCAAGCGCTTAGCACAGTGCTCTGCGCATAGTAAGCGCTCAATAAATACTATTGAATGAATGAACCAAATCACACAGTCCCTGTCCCACGTGGGACTCGCAGTCTGAGTGACTATCAAGTGCTTAAAGGGTAATAATCACAATAATTGTCTTATTTGTTGATCGCTTACTGTGTGCCAGGGCCTGTACTAAGCGCTGGGGTCGATCCAAGCGAATGGGGTTGAACAGGGTCCCTGTCCCACGTGGGACTCACCATATCAATCCCCATTTTACAGATGAGGGAACTGAGGTCCGGAGAGGTGAAGTGACTTGCCCAAGGTCACCCAGCAGACAAGTGGCGAAGCTGGGATTAGAACCCATGACCTCCTGACTCTCCAGCCCGGGCTCTATCACTACGCTCTGCTGCTTCTCTATTAGGCACCTTGTCAGATAATTGGTCTATCCCCTAAACCCCGCTCAGTGGAAAGAGCCCGGGCTTGGGAGTCAGAGGTCATGGGTTCGAATCCCGACTCTGCCACTTGTAAGCTGTATGACTGTGGGCAAGTCACTTCACTTCTCTGGGCCTCAGTTCCCTCATCTGGAAAATGGGGATGAAGACTGTGAGCCTCATGTGGGACAACCCGATTACCCTGTACCTACCCCAGTGCTTAGAACAGTGCTCTGCACATAGTAAGCGCTTAACAAATACCAACGTTATTATCATTATTATTATTGTCTCCTTCATATCGACCTTTTTAAATCATATTTGTTAATAATAATACCGATAATAATAACAGTGGGTACTTGTTAAGTGCTTACTATAGGCTAGGCACTGTCCTAAGCACTGAAATAGATTCACTTCTATCATATTTATTGAGCACTTACTGTGTGCAAAGCACTGTCCTAAGCACTTGGGAGAGTACAATACCCCCCACTGTTGGGCGGAGATTGTCTCTATCTGTTGCCAAATTGTAATAATAATGATAATGATGGCATTTGTTAAGGGCTTACTATGTGCCAAGCACTGTGCTCAGCGCTGGGGGAGTGGATACAAGGTAATCAGGTTGTCGCACAGGGGGCTCACAGATTTAATCCCCATTTTACAGATGAGGGAACTGAGTCCCAGAGAAGTAAAGTGACTTGTCCAAGGTCACCCAGTGGGTATGTGGCAGAGCCAGGATTAGATCTCAGGTCCCCTTCTCCCTCTCCCTTCTGGGTCACCCTTACACATGGACTGGTGGCGAGATGCAGGATGGCATTCATTCATTCAATAATATTTATCGAGCGCTTACTATGTGCAGAGCACTGTACTAAGTGCTTGGAATGTACAAATGGGTAACAGAGACAGTGCCTGCCCTTCGACGGGCTCACGGTCTAATCGGGGGAGACGGACCGACAAGAACAATAACAATAAGTAGAATCAAGCAGACAGAGCCCGGGCCAGGGAGTCAGAAGGTCGTGGGTTCTAATTCCGGCTCCGCCGCTTGTCTGCCGTGTTATCTTGGGCCAGTCACTTTGCTTTTCTGAGCCTCAGGTGCCACATCCGTAAAATGGGGATTGAGACCGCGAGCCCCATGTGGGACAGGGACTTGAATTTACTTGGATCCACCCCAGCCCTTAGTACAGGCCCTGGCACACAGTAAGCGCTTAACAAATAGCACAATTATGATTATCCTTTAAGCGCTTGATATTCACTCCACCCTCAGCCCCACAGCAATTACGTACAGCTCTGCAATTCATTTTAAAGGGTGTTTCCCCCTACACTATACGCTCCCGATGGGCTGGGAAAGGGTCTACCAACTGTGTTGTATTGCCCTCTCCCACGCGCTCAGTACAGTGCCCTGCACCCAGTACTCAATAAATACGATCGATTGCGGACGGCTTGACCCCCAAAACCCAGAACGGTGCTCTTCAACTAGCAGTCAATCGATAAACCCATCAGGAAGTATCATTCCTCGAGCTCTTACTCTCCGCAGAGCGCTGTACTAAGCGCTTGGGAGAGAAGGATATAGTTCATAAGGCAGGATTCCTGTCCTCAAAGAGCTTACGATGGAGCGTGGGAGAGAGAAGTCAAATAAATAACAGGTAGGGGAAGCAACAGGAGTTTAAGATAAGTACACAATTGGTGTGGGGTGTCGGGGGGTGAACTATCGATTGATTCCCCGACTGTACTTTCATTTTTAGTTGTAGAATGGAGGTTGGGGGTGTATTTAAAGACATCGTGTCTATTTACAATGAAGTGATTTCTTCTCATCAACCCATTCTTGGTTGGAATTCTCTCAGCGTGTTGCTAGTCGAAACATTAAGAAAATAAAAAGCATAATTGCCCGGCTCTTTGATTCACTAATACTAATTCATTCAATCGTATTTATTGAGCGCTCCCTGTGTGCAGAGCACTGTATTGAGCACTTGGAATGTATAATTTGGGGAAGCAGGGTAGCTCAGTGGGAAGAGCCCGGGCTTGGGAGTCAGAGGTCGTGGGTTCGACTTCCGGCTCTGCCACTTGTCAGCTGTGGGACTGTGGGCGAGTCACTTCACTTCTCGGGGCCTCAGTTCCCTCATCTGTTAAAATGGGGATTAAGACCGTGAGCCTCACGTGGGACAACCCGATGACCCTGTATCTCCCCCAGCGCTTAGAACAGTGCTCGGCACATAGTAAGCGCTTAATAAATACCAACATTATTATTAATGACAAAACTCCAAATTTGGAGGGTTGGTAGATTTATCCCCGAGCCAGCTAATCCACTACAGCCATTTAAGACAGGGCCTAGTGTACATATGCCATTCCTTCATTCAGTAGTATTTATTGAGCGCTTACTATGTGCAGAGCACTGTACTAAGCGCTTGGAATGGACAATTCGGCAACAGATAGAGACCATCCCCGCCCATCAACAGTCTAATCATCATTATTATTATTATTATTTGAGAAGCAGTGTGGCTAATGGAAAGAGGTCGGACCTGGGAGTCAGAGGATGTGGGTTCTAATCCTGACCCCGCCATGTGTCAGCTGTGTGACTTTGGGCGAGTCACTTCACTTCTCTGGGCCTCAGTGACCTCATCTTGAAAATTTGGATGAAGACTGTGAGCCCGACATGGGACAACCTACTTAACAAATATCACGCTTATTATTACCCAGACTGAGCCCCCCCCTTTCCCTCTGTTTCCCCTCCCCCCTACCCTCTGCTCTTCCCCTCCCCTCAGCACTGTGCTCATCTGTATATATTATTTATTACCCTATTTATTCTGTTAATGAGGTGTACATCCCCTTGATTCTATTTATGGTGATAATGTTGCCTTGTTTTTGTTTCGTTCCGTTTTGCTCTGCCGTCTGTCTCCCCCGATAAGACCGTGAGCCCGTCACTGGGCGGGGATTGTCTCTATCTGTTGCCGAACTGTCCATTCCAAGCGTTTAGTACAGTGCTCTGCACATAGAAAGCGCTCAATAAATACTACTGAATGAATGAATAACCTCGTGATAATAATAATAATAAATAATAATAATGTTGGTATATTGTTAAGCACTTACTATGTGCCAAGCCCTGTTCTAAGCGTGGGGCAGATAGAAGGTCATCAGATTGTCCTACCTAGGGCTCGCAGACTCCAGAGCTTAGAACAGGGCTTGGCACATAATAAGCACTTAACAAATACCATCATCATCATAGAGCACTGGCCTGGGATTCAGAAGCTCACGGGATCCAATCTCAGCTCTGCCACTTGTCTGCTGTGTGACCTTGGGCAAGTCACTTCACTTCTCTGGGCCTCAGTTACCTCATCTGTAAAAATGGGGATTAAGAAGTGTGAGCCCCCCGTGGGACAATCTGACTACCCTGTATCTACCCCAGCGCTTAGAACAGTGCTCGGCACATAGTTAGCGCTTAACAAATACCATCATTATTATTATTCTCTGGGCCTCAGTTCCCTCATCTGGAAAATGGGGATTGTGTGGGCTAAGGGACTGAGCCAAACGCTTATATTCATTCAGATAGTTTTTATTGAGTGCTTACTATGTGCAGAACACTGTACTAAGCGCTTGGAATGGACAAATCGGCAACAGAGAGAGACAGTCCCTCCCCACTCATGGGTTTACAGTCTAATCTCGTGTCTACCCCAGTGCTTCGAACTGTGCCTGGCACAAAGTGAGCGCTTAATAAATGTCATAGTTATTATTATCATTATTATCCAGGGGAAGAAATATTCTCATTCCCTCCACCTAAAACACTGACTTCCTTCTTGAATCTGAGCAGAGGCAGTGTGGTCTAAAGTGAAAATACCACGGGATTGACGGCCTGGAGACCCGAGTTCTAACAAATACCATTTATTAAGTGCTTACTGTGAGCCAGACACTGTACTAAGTGGAAAGAGCCCGGGCTGGGGAGTCGGAGGTCATGGGTTCGAATCCCAGCTCTGCCGCTTGTCAGCTGTGTGACTGTGGGCAAGGCACTTCACTTCTCTGTGCCTCAGTTACCTCATCTGGAAAATGGGGATGAAGACTGTGAGCCCCACGTGGGACAACTTGTTTCCCCTGTGTCTACCCCAGTGCTTAGAACAGTGCTCTGCACATAGTAAGCGCTTAACAAATACCAACATTATTATTACTAAGCTCTGGGGTAGATACTAGCTAGTCAGGTTGGAATGAACGATCGAATGAATGAATGAATGAATGAATGAATGGAGTGCTTACTATGTGCCAGACACTGTAATAAGTGCTCGAGTAGATATAAATTCATCAGTTTGGACCCAATCCCTGTCCCACTTGGGGCTCACAGTCTCAATCCCCATTTGACAGATGAGGGAACTGAGGCCCGGAGAGGCGAAGTGACTTGCCCAAGGTCACACAGCAGACGAGTGGCAGAGCTGGGTTCAGAACCCAGGTCATTCTGAATTCCAGGCCAGTGCTCGAGCCATCAGGTCGCGCTCCTTCTCAGCTCTGCCACCAGCCCGGTGTCGATCAAGTCATCCAACCTGGCTGTGCCTCAGTTTCCTCATCTACAAAATACCTTGAGGATTTTGAACCCTGTGAGGGAAAGGGACTGTGTCCAATCTGATCATCCTATATGATAATGCTGGTATTTGTTAAGCGCTTACTATGAGCAGAGCACTGTTCTAAGCGCTGGGGGAGATACAGGGTCATCAGGTTGTCCCACGTGAGGCTCACAGTCTTCATCCCCATTTTACAGATGATAATAATAATAATAATAATAATGTTGATATTTGTTAAGCGCTTACTATGTGCAGAGCACTCTTCTAAGCGCTAGGGTAGATACAGGGTCATCAGGTTGTCCCACTTGAGGCTCACAGTTAATCCCCATTGTACAGATGAGGTAACTGAGGCCCAGAGAAGTGAAGTGACTTGCCCACAGTCCCACAGCTGACAAGCGGCAGAGCCGGGATTCGAACCCATGACCTCTGACTCCCAAGCTCGGGCTCTTGCCACTGAGCCACGCTGCTCTAATCCTCATCACCATGTGTTTGTTAAGCGTTTGCTTTTTTTTTTTTTTTTAGTTTTTTTGATGGTGTTTGTGAAATAAGCACTTAGTACAGTGCTCTGAACTCAGTATTCATTCATTCAATCGTTTTATTGAGCGCTTACTCTGTGCAGAGCACTGTATTGAGAAGCAGCATGGTGTAGTGGCTAGAGCAGAGCCCTGGGAGTCTGAAGGTCATGGGTTCTAATCCCAACTCTGCCAATTGTCTGCTGTGTGACCTTGGGCAAGTCACTGGACTTCTTTGGGCCTCAGTTGCTTCATCTGTAAAATGGGGATCGAGACCGTGAGTCCCACATGGGTCTCCCCCCGTTAGACCGTGAGCTCATCATTGCGCAGGGATTGTCTCTATCTGTTGCCGAATTGTCCATTCCAAGCGCTTAGTACGGCGCTCTGCACATAGTAAGCGCTCAATAAATATGATTGAATGAATGAATGACAGGGACTGTGTCCAACCCAATTTTCTTGTGTTCCACCCATCACTTAATACAGTGCCTGGCACGTAGTAAGTGCTTAAGAGATACCACTATTATTTTATGAGAGGCAGCGGGGCTTAGTGGAACGAGCAGGGGCTTGGGAGTCAGAGGTCGTGGGTTCTAATTCCGACTCTGCCATTTTCAGCTGTGTGACTTTGGACAAGTCACTTCACTTCTCAGCGCCTCAGTTACCTCATCTGTCAAATGGGGATGAAGACTGTGAGCCCCACATGGGACAACCTGATTCCCCTGTGTCTACCCCAGTGCTTAGAACAGTGCTCGGCACATAGTAAGTGCTCAGCAAACGCCATCATTATTATTTTTGTTAAAATTCGGCAATGGATAGAAACGATCCCTGCCCAACAACGGGCTCGCAGTCTAGAATCGGGGGAGACATACGACAAAACAAAAAAGTAGGCAGGCATCAGTAGCGTAAGTGCTTTTATGAAGTAAGCGCTCAATCATTCCCAGTGTGGCTCAGTGGAAAGAGCCCGGGCCTGGGAGTCAGAGGTCATGGGTTCGAATCCCAGCTCTGCCACTTGTCTGCTGTGTGACTGTGGGCAACTCACTTCACTTCTCTGGGCCTCAGTTCCCTCATCTGTAAAATGGGGATGAAGACAGGGAGCCCCACGTGGGACAATCTGATTACCTTGTACCACCCCAGCGCTTAGAAGAGTGCTCTGCACATAATAAGCGCTTAACAAATACCAATATTATTATTATTAGAGAAGCAGTGTGGCTCAGTGGAAAGAGCCCTGGCTTGGGAGTCGGAGGTCATGGGTTCGAATCCCACCTCCGCCACTTGTCAGCTGTGTGACTGTGGACAAGTCACCTAACTTCTCCGGTCCTCAGTGATCTCATCTGTCAAATGGGGTTTAACTGTGAGCCTCACGTGGGACAACCTGATGACCCTGTATCTACTCCAGGGCTTAGAACAGTGCTCTGCTCACAGTAAGCGCTTAAGAAATACCAACATTATCATTATTAATAATTATTATTATTCTTTCTCAGAACCATTTCACCATGTTCCCCAAAGGCTGAATTAAGCCAAATGGAGGGGGTTAACGATTTGGAAAGCATCCGTTTTCGGGAACCGGGCTTGCGCAAGCATCTTGATGAGCTGACGGCTTGAATCAGTTCCCTAGTACAGAGAGTGGAAGGTTGCACGTTTAGACTTGCTCGGCAATGGCGTCTTATCTTCTCTCCCCTTAACCTCTCTCTCCTCTCCCTCCGGCAATTTTCCCGGGCAGGGGAAATGAAAACAAATGAAATCAGGCCAGTTGTTTTTTTGGTTTGTTTTTTTTCTTCTTCTTGGTAGCAACTGCAGGTGGAAAGTTTGGCGAAAGAGAAGGCCGGACGTTTGGGGCCTTCTCTGCAGATTTCAGTCATCTATTCCTCGTTATCGGGAAGAATTAGGAGTTGTGTATTATGGTGTGCAACAGAAAGGCTTTTCGCCCGGCCTTCCCTGACACAGAATGATTTTTTTTTTCTTTCCTGTTGTGTAACGAGGCCACTTGTCTTCTATGCTGGGAAGACAAGACAATGATTTTCACATGAGACTCTGAGATCAACCCATCCCTCCTATTGTTTCATTTAAATCAACCAGTGTTCTAGCCTTTACGTTCTGAAGGGTTATTGAGCAAGCTCTGTGTCCCCCCCCCCCCGAAGGGAATCTGAATTCCTCCACTCGATATCAACCAAACTATGGTATTTATTGAGCACTTCCTCTATGCAGGGCACTGTACTAAGCGCTTAGGGAAGCGGCACAGCGTAGTGGAGAGAGAGCAGCCCCCTTGAGTCCTAGGGTCATGGGTTTTAATTCCCGCTCCGCCACTTGTCACTTCACTTCTCTGTGCCTCAGTGACCTCATCTGTCAAATGGGGATGAAGACTGTGAGCCTCACGTGGGACAACCTGATGACCCTGTATCTACCCTAGCGCTTAGAACAGTGCGGGGGCACATAGTAAGGGCTTAAAAAATACCAACATTATTATTACTTGTCTGCTGTGGGACCTTGAACAAGTCACTTCACTTCTCTGAGTCTCAGTTCCCTCATCTGTAAGATGGGGATGGAGACTGGGAGCCCCACGTGGGGCAGGGACTGGGTCCAACCCGGTTTGCTTGTATCCACCCCAGCGCTTAGCAGAGTGCGCAGTTAACAAATTCAATAGTATTTATTGAGCGCTTACTATGTGCAGAGCACCGTACTAAGCGTTTGGAATGGACAGCTGGGCAACAGATAGAGACAATCCCTGCCCATCGACGGGCTTACAGTCTAAAAATAAATGGTGATATTTGTTAAGCGCTTACTATGTGCAGAGCACTGTTCTAAGCGCTGGGGGGTACAAGGTGATCAGACTGTCCCACGTGGGGCCTCACAGTTTTAATCCCCATTTTATTCATTCAATAGTATTTATTGAGCGCTTACTATGTGCAGAGCACTGGACTGAGCGAGATGAGGTAACTGAGGCCCAGAGAAGTTAAGTGGCTTGCCCACAGTCACACAGCTGGCAAGCGGCGGAGCCCGGGATTAGAACCCATGACCTCTGATTCCCAAGCCCGGGCTCTTTCCACTGAGCCACGCCACTATTATTACTATTGTTAATTGAAAAATAATTGAATAAGTGAATGCCCAGTGCTGGATCAGCTGCCCTTGGGCCTTTGGGTGTCCCTTAAGTGGGCCGCGAAGCCCATCGTTGCTGGTTCTGGTTCCGGGACCCGAGGTTCTATTTTGTTTTCTCCCAAGTGCTCAATATATACAACCGCCTGACTGCCTGACCGACACTGTATTAACCTCTCGGGAGTATACGATCTAACGGAGCTGCAGACGTGTTCCCTGTCCACGACGAGTCTCTAACAGTTTTAGTCGACAGGTTTCTTGCCCACAACAAGTTTACAGTCTAGAGGGGGGGACATTAATACAAATAAATCATTTCTAATATATAATTTAAGTGTACGTTTTAGTGCCCACGCTAAGTGCTCAAAAAAATCTCATTGATTGATTGATTGATTCCAGTTTGATTTCAGCACGGTCTAGAGCACAAGCCACTGGGGATTCATTCATTCATTCAATAGTATTTATTGAGCGCTTACTATGTGCAGAGCACTGGACTAAGCGCTTGGAATGGACAAATCGGCAACAGATAGAGACGGTCCCTGCCCTCTGACGGGCGCACGGTCTAATCGGGGGAGACGGACAGACGAGAACGATGGCGGTAAATAGAGTCGAGGGGAAGAACATCTCATTAAAACAATAGCAAATAAATAGAATCAAGGTGATGTACATCTCATTAAACAAAATGAATCGGGTGATGAAGATATATACAGTCGAGCGAGCGAATACAGTGCTGAGGGGGTGGGACGGGAGAGGGGGAGGAGGAGAGGGAAAGGGGGGAGAAGAGGGTTTAGCTGCGGAGAGGTGAAGGGGGGGTAGAGGGAGCAGAGGGAAAAGAGGAGCTCAGTCCGGGAAGGCCTCTTGGAGGAGGTGAGCTTTAAGTAGGGTTTTGAAGAGGGGAAGAGAATGAGTTTGGCGGAGGTGAGGAGGGAGGGCGTTCCTGGACCGCGGGAGGACGTGGGCCAGGGGTCGACGGGGATCTGAGAGCCAGCCTTCCCAGAGGCTTGGAGTGACAGCTCTCTTTGCTAGAGTCCTTCATTCAAGTGTATCGATTAATAAATTACAATGATAATAATGGCGGTATTTGTTAAGTGCTTACTATGTTCCAGGCACTGCACAAGTGCTGGGGTGGATAAAAGCCAATCCGGTTGGACACAGTCCCGGACCCACATGGGGTTCACAGCCTTCATCCCCATTTTACAGATGAGGTAATAATAAGAAATAATAATTATGATAATTTTTAAGCACTTAGTTGAGAGGCTTGGAAGTCAGAGGTCATGGGTTCTAATCCCGGCTCCACTGCTTGCCATCTGTGTGACTTTGGGCAAGTCACTTCACTTCTCTGTGCCTCAGTTACCTCATCTGTAAAATGGGGATGAATAACAATAATAATGTTGGTATTTGTGAAGTGCTTACTATGTGCCAAACCCTGTTCTAGGTGCTGGGGTAGATGCAGGGTAATCAGGTTGTCCCACGTGTGGCTCACAGTCTTCATCCCCATTTTACAGATAAGGTCACTGAGGCACAGAGGAAGTGAAATGACTTGCCCAAGATCACACAGCTGACAAGTGGCGGAGGCGGGATTAGAACCCACGGCCTCCAACTTCTAAGCCCGGGCTCTTTCCACCGAGCCACGCTGTTTCTCAAGACTGTGAGCCCCACGTGGGACAACCTGATGACCCTGTATCTCCCCCAGAGCTCAGAACAGTGCTTGGCACATAGTAAGCGCTTAACAAATACCAACATTATTATTATTATTATTACTATGCACTGGGGTAGATACAATATCATTAGATTGGACTCAGTCCCTGTCCCACTTGGGGCTCACAGTCTTCATCCCCATTTTACAGATGAGGGAACTGAGGCACAGGGCAGTGAAGTGACTCAGTGTTAGGAGAGTACACTACAACACAAAAGATACATTCCCTGCCCACAACAGGCCTGTAGTCCGGAGGGGAAGATAGACATTAATATGTGTAAATAAATGTCAGATGTGGACCTAAATGGTGTGATGCTGGGAGATGGCATCATGGCTCAGTGGAAAGAGCCCAGGCTTGGCAGTCAGAGGTCATGGGTTCGAATTCCAGATCTATCCCTTGTCAGCTGTGTGACTGTGGGCAAGTCACTTCATTTCTCTGTGCCTCAGTGACCTCATCTGTAAAATGGGGATGAAGACTGTGAGCCTCACGTGGGACAACCTGATGACCCTTTATCTCCCCCAGCGCTTAGAACAGTGCTCTGCACATAGGAAGCGCTTAACAAATACCAACATTATTATTATAGAGAAGCAGCATGGCTCAGTGGAAAGAACCCGGGCTTGGGTGTCAGAGATCATGGATCCTGGCTCTGCCATTTGTCAGCTGTGTGACTGTGGACTTCACTTCTCTGTGCCTCAGTTCCCTCATCTGTCAAATGGGGATGAAGACTGTGAACCCCATGTGGGTCAACCTGATCACCTTGTATCCTCCCCAGCACTTAGAACAGTGCTTGGCACACAGTAAGTGCTTAACAAATGCCATCTTCATTATTATTATTATTATTATTATAGGGGGCCAGTCAGGGTGAGGCAGAAGGGACTACATGTTTTGTTGTGTTGTCTGTCTCCCCCTTCTAGACTTTGAGGGGGTCATTGGGCAGGGATTGTCTCTCCCTGTTGCTGAATTGTCCATTCCAAGCGCTTACTACAGTGCTCAGCACTTAGTGAGCGCTCAATAAATATTATGGAATGAATGAATAAGTGGGAGAAAAGGAAAACGGGGCTGGGTCAGGGAAGGCTTCTTGGAGGAGGAGATGGGAATTCAGTAAGGCTTGGAAGGGGGGCGAGAGCCATTGTGTGGGGGGGCCCATTGTTGGGTGGGGGTTGGCTCTATTTGTGGCAGGATTGGGGTTTCCAAGCGCTTAGTACAGTGCTCTGCAGAGAGGAGGCGCTCAGGCAGTAGGCCTGAATGAAGGCTGTGAGGAGGGAGGCGCGGGGGCCGCTGGGAGGCCGCGGGGAGGTGGGGAGGAGGGGGTCGCAGCCCGCCTACAATTCCCAGACGCCCCCGCGGCTTCGGACTGACAGCTCCCCTGGCCGCGCTGCCGCAGCCTACATTTCCCAGACGCCCCCGCGCCCAGGCTCGACAGCTCCTCTGCCCGGGCGGCCACCGCCTACATTTCCCAGAAGCCCTCGCGGTACGGGCTGACCCCTCCTCGGGCCGGGCGGCCACCGCCTACATTTCCCAGAAGCCCCCGCGCCCAGGCTTGACAGCTCCCCTGACCTGGCGGCGGCCGCCTACATTTCCCAGAAGCGCCCGCGGCTCCGGCCTGACAGCTCCCCTGGGCTGCCGCTGTCAGAGGTGGGAGGGGGCCGCCTACACTTCCCAGAAACCCCCGCGGCCTGTCTGTCTCCCCCTTCTATACTGTGAGGCCGGTGTTAGGCAGGGATTATGTCTCTGTTGCCCAATTGTCCTTTCCAAGCGCTTAGTACAGTGCTCTGCACACAGTAATCGCTCAATAAATACCACTGATTGAACGAATACCCCTGTCAGCTGGGGGGGGGAGGGTCACCTGCCCGGCCGGCTGGGCCTACACTTCCCAGAAGGCCTCGCGCCTTGCCTGTCTCCCCCTCTTCTAGACTTGTTGGGCAGGGATGGTCTCTATCTGTTGCCCAATTGTCCATTCCAAGCGCTTAGTACAGTGTTCTGCACATAGGAATCGTTCAGTAAGTACCACTGAATGAATGAATACCCCTGTCAGCTGGGGGGGGGGTCACCTGCCCGGCTGGGCCTACACTTCCCAGAAGCCTTCGCGGCCCCCGACTGACAGCTCCCTGCCCTAGAGTGCTTAGCTCACATTAAGCGCTTAACAAATACCATAATTCTTATAAATACATGTATATTCACAACATGTATATTTATAATTATTGGTTTAAATATATATATTTATAAATATGGCTCAGTGGAAAGAGCACGGGCTTTGGAGTCAGGGCTCATGAGTTCGAATCCCAGCTCTGCCACTTGTCGGCTGTGTGACTGTGGGCGAGTCACTTCACTTCTCTGGGCCTCAGTTCCCTCATCTGTAAAATGGGGATTAAGACTGTGAGCCCCACGTGGGACAACCTGATTCCCCTATGTCTACCCCAGCGCTTAGAACAGTGCTCGGCACATAGTAAGCGCTTAACAAATACCAACATTATTATATCTACATCAGAGCTGTCATGGGGGGTGTCCCACTTCCCGCCTACACCTCCCAGAGGCCCCCGCGGTCCAGGGTGACCGCTCAGTCAGCCAATCTTATTCATTTATTTATTCATTCAATCGTATTTATTCAGCGCTTATTGTGTGCAGAACACTGTTCTAAGCGCTTGGAGAAGTACAACAGAACAAATAGACACGTTCCTTCCCACAGTGAGCTCCCACTCTAAGAGGGGGGAGATGGCCATCAATCCAAAGAACTGCCTTCATTCAAGGATATTTATTGAGCGCTTAAAATACAATGCTGTGAGCCAGTCAATGAGCGGGGACTGTCTCTGTTGCCAATTTGTCCATTCCAAGCGCTTAGTACAGTGCTCTGCACATAGTAAGTGCTCAAGAAATACTAATGAATGACAGATAGGGACATAAGTGCCGTGGTCCTTACTGGGAGCTTACCATGTGCAGGGCACTGTACTAAGCGGTGGGGAGAGTCCAGTAGAAACAATATAGCAGACACCTTTCCCCCGTTCTAGAGCGGCCTACGGTTTCCCAGAAGCTTTCGCGGCTCAGGTGAAAGCTCAGTCAGTCGATGGTATCTATTGAGCGCTTACTGTGCACAGAGCGCTGTACTAAGCGGTGGGGAGAGTCCAATAGAATCACTTTAACAGTAGACTGTGAGCCCACTGTTGGGCAGCGATCGTCTCCGTTGCTTAATTGTACTTCCCAAGCACTTAGTACAGCCCTCTGCACACAGTGAGCGCTCACTAAATAGGATTGAATGAATGAATGACACACGCCCTCCCCTCTAGAGAAGCAGCGTGGCTCAGTGGAAAGAGCCGGGGCTTGGAGTCAGAGGTCAAGGGTTCGAATCCCGGCTCTGCCACTTGTCAGCTGTGTGACTGTGGGCAGGTCACGTCACTTCTCTGGGCCTCAGTGACCTCATCTGTAAAATGGGGATGAAGACTTTGAGCCTCACGAGGGACAACCTGATTACCCTGTATCTCCCCCAGGGCTTAAAACAGTGCTCTGCACATTCATTCATTCAATAGTATTTATTGAGTGCTTACTATGTGCAGAGCACTGTACTAAGCGCTTGGAATGGACAAATCGGTAACAGATAGAGACGGTCCCTGCCCTTTGACGCGCTTAACAAATACCAACATTATTAGTATTATTATTATTAGAGTGGCCTTCGGTTTCCCAGAAGCCTCCGTAGCTCAGTCAGTCGATGAGCGCTGTAATCTATCTATTGAGCGCTTACCGTGCACAGAGCGCTGTACTAAGCGGTGGGGAGAGTCCAGTGGAATCACTGTAACAGTTGACTGTGAGCCCATTGTTGGGCAGGGATTCTCTCCATTTGTTGCTGAATTGTATTCATTCATTGATTCGTTCAGTCGTATTTATTGAGCGCTTACTATGTGCAGAGCACCGTACTAAGCACCTGGAAAGTACAATTCGGCAACAGAGACGATCCCTACCCATCAGTGGGCTTGCAGTCTAGAAGGAGGAGACAGACAACAAAACAAAACAAGTAGGCATCACTACCATCCAAATAGATAAATAGAACCATAGATAAATGCGCATCATTAATAAAATAAATAGAGAAATAAATATGTACAAATATACACAAGTTCTGTGGGGAGGGGAAGGGGGTAGAGCAGAGGGAGGGAGTCGGGGCGATGGAATCACTATAAGGGTAGACTGCGAGCCCGTTGTCGGGCGGGATGGTCTCTACCTGGTGCAGAATTGAGCTCCCCAAGCGTTCAGTACAGTGCTCCGCACAGCGTCCTCCCTCAATCAATAGGACGGAAGAAGGGACGGCCCAGGTCCTCGGCTCTGGAGCGGCCTACGGTTTCTGTAGCTCATAGTGATAGCTCAGGTCAGTCAGTACTGTGTGCAGAGCGCTGTACTAAGCGGTGGGGAGAGTCCAATAGAATAATAATAACGTTGGTATTTGTTACACGCTCACTATGTGCAGAGCACTGTTCTAAGCGCTGGGGTTGGATACAGGGTAATCAGGTTGTCCCAGGTGAGGCTCCCACTCTTCATCCCCGTTTTCCAGATGAGGTCACTGAGGCCCAGAGAAGTGATTTGCGCACAGTCACACAGCTGACAAGTGGCGGAGTGGGGATTCGAACCCATGACCTCTGCCTCCCCAGCCCGGGCTCTTTCCACCGAGCCCCGCTGCAACGGTAGACCGCGAGCCCGCTGTGGGGCGGGGATGGTCTCTACCTGGTGCGGACCTGTGCTCCCCAGGGGCTTAGTACAGTGCTCTGCACAGAGCCCTCGCTCAGTCAATAGGAAGGCAAGAAGGGATGGACCAGGCCCTCTGCTCTGGCGCGGCCTACGGTTTCTGCGGCTCATGGTGACAGCTCAGTTCAGTCAGTACCGTGCGCAGGGCGCTGTACTAAGCGGTGGGGAGAGTCCAATAGAATAATAATAATAATAACGTTGGTATTTGTTACACGCTCACTATGTGCAGAGCACTGTTCTAAGCCCTGGGGTTGGATTCAGGGTAATCAGGTTGTCCCAGGTGAGGCTCCCACTCTTCATCCCCGTTTTCCAGATGAGGTCACTGAGGCCCAGAGAAGTGACTCGCCCACAGTCCCCCAGCTGACAAGCGGCGGAGCGGGGATTCGAACCCGTGACCTCTGCCTCCCCAGCCCGGGCTCTTTCCACCGAGCCCCGCTGCAACGGTAGACCGCGAGCCCGTTGTGGGGCGGGGATGGTCTCTACCTGGTGCGGACTTGTGCTCCCCAAGCGCTGAGCACAGCGCTCCGCACAGTGTCCCCGCTCAGCCCCTCTCTAAGCGGTCTCTATCAGTCCCCCTCTAATTTTTCCCCACGACGATGACGACGGTAATAATAATAAGTATTATTGTGGTATTTTCTACAAGCTTACTATGTGCCAAGCACTGTACTAAACCCTGGAGTAGATACAAGATAATCAGGCCCAATCAGGCCCACAGCCTAAGTACGAGGGAGAACAGGGATTGAATCCTCATTTCCGGCTTAGTGGAAAGAGCCCGGGTTTGGGAGTCAGAGGTCATGAGTTCGACTCCCGGCTCTGCCACTTGCCAGCTGTGCGACTGTGGGCGAGTCGCCTCACTTCTCTGGGCCTCAGTTCCCTCATCTGTCAAATAGGGATTAAAAGTGTGTGAGCCCCACGTGGGACCACCTGATTCCCCCGTATCTCCCCCAGCGCTTAGAACGGTGCTCGGCACCTAGTAAGCGCTTAACAAATACCAACATTATTATCATTATCATTTCAACCTGCTTCACATCCTGGGATAATTCTAACTCTAGCTGTTTCCTGAAGCAGAATTGGCAGATTCATCTGAAATTCCTTCCGGCCTTACTGGGCATTGCTGGGAGGCGAGGGACGTGCAGGGCTAAGAGATGACCTCCAGTTTGGCTCAATTGAGGACAGTTATTCAGTGCTCGCTGTACTGAGCGCTTGGGAGGATATAATGCCATCAGATCGTAGATTTGATCCTTGCCCTCAAGGAGCTTCCTATTTAGGGGCCAGGCCTTCTGTCCTGGGGCAGACCTGGGTTTGCCAGGAGGCTTGGCGGGGGGAGGTTGACATCGTGGCTTAGTGGAAAGAGCTCAGGCCTGGGAGTCAGAGGCCATAGGTTCTACTCCCGGCTCCACCACTTCATAATAATCATGTTGGTATTTGTTAAGCGCTTACTACGTGCCGAGCACCGTTCTAAGCGCTGGGGTAGACACAGGGGAATCGGGTCGTCCCACGTGGGGCTCAAGTCTTCATCCCCATTTCCCAGATGAGGTCACTGCGGCCCGGAGAAGTGAAGCGACTCGCCCACAGTCCCCCAGCTGACCAGTGGCCGAGCCGGGATTCGAACTCATGACCTCTGACTCCCAAGCCCGGACTCTTGCCACTGAGCCCCGCTGCTTCTTCACTTGCCTGCGGTGTGACCCTGGGGCAAGTCACTTCACTTCTCTGGGCCTCAGTGACCTCATCTGGAAAGTGGGGATGAAGACTGGGAGCCTCACGTGGGACAACCTGGAGACCCTGGATCTCCCCCAGCGCTTAGCACAGTGTACCAACATTAGTATCTCGCAGCAGCAGCAACAGCAGCAGCAGCTCCTCCTCCTCCCCCGGTTGCCCCCTCCCTCCCCCCGTTTGCCCCACCCCCTGTTTTTTGCCCCACCCCCCGTTTGCCCCTCCCCCGGCCGGTCCTGACAGCCGCCCCGCCCCCCCGGCCCGGTCCACCCCTCCGCCGGCCGGTCTGGGGGAGCGTTGGGATGATGCCGCGCCTCAACAGGTAGTTGGGACCCCCCACCCCCGCCCCGACCGCCCCCCAGCAGCCGCCCCTCCTCCTCCGAAGGCCGGACAGACGGACGGACCGAGCCCCTGCCGCCCCCCCGGACCATGAGCGCGGGTGAGTCCAGCCTGGGGGGGACGGGGGGACGGGGGAAGGGTCTCCGGGGGTCGGGCGACCCCCCATCCCCGGGCCACAGCGCTCGGGACGCTACTAGATAGACCCCCCCTCCGACGCCAGGGCTCCCTGGCCCTCCCGGACCCCCCTCGGGCCCCCCCCCCAAATCCATCCCCGGGGGGCTTCGAGCCGGTCACGTTGCAATGCGGCTCTGCGGGAGGTCGGTGCGGCCTCCACCCAGAGCCCCGAGGCACCCGAGGATCTTTTGGGGGGGAGGGGGTCCGCCCCCCGGCTGGGATGTCTCCACCCCGAGAGGACCCCCCCCCCCCCAAAGGGAAAGCTGGGGGAGGGGGCTGCGGGAGGGTCACCCGCATGGAGAGATGGACCTGGTCCAGCCGGTCCTGGGGATCCAGGGGCTTTCCCTGCCTCGGAGCATCCTTCCGGCCCCGCATCCCGGGAAAAGGACCATCCCACTCCCCCCCCCGTCCCCCTCCCCCCTCCCGGGATGCTGGAGCGTTTTTCCAAGCTGCAGGAGCATCCAGGGAAGGCCGAGCCAGAGCCGCAGTCCCCTCCCACCCCGGCGTCTGCTTTCTCCCCCCCCCCCCCCCCCCCCCGCCTCAGGTCTCCCCTCCTTCCAACCCTTTGCAGCCGCTCCTGAGAATAATTCGTAAGAACGATGGTGTGTGGCCAGCGCTCACTGTGTGCCCAGACCCGTCCCGAGCCCTGGGGTAAAATAAATAAATAGACTGTGGTATTCGTGAAGCGCTTACTACGTGCAAAGCACTGTTCTCAGCGCTGGGGAGGATACAAGGTGATCAGGTCGTCCCACGTGGGGCGCGCGGTTTCAATCCCCATTTGACGGATGAGGTAACTGAGGCCCGGAGAAGTGAAGTCACTTGCCCAAGGTCACACAGCTGACCGGCGGCAGAGCCGGGATTAGAACCCGTGACCTCTGACTCCCGAGCCCGGGCTCTTTCCACCGAGCCACGAGGTAGTCGGGTCGTCCCCCCCACCCCGGCTCACGGTCTCTATCCCCATTTTCCAGATGAGGTGACTGAGGCCCGGAGAAGTGACGTGGCTTGCCCGAGGGCACACGGCAGACAAGTGGAGGAGCCGGGATTAGAACCCGCGTCCTCTGACTCCCGACCCCGGGCTCTTCCCACTGAGCCGCGCTGCTCCGCTAGCCCGGAAAAGCCTTGGCAGGAAATATTCATTCAGTCATATTTATTGAGCGTTTACAGTGTGCTCAGCACTGTACTGAGCATTTGGGAAAATACAATGCAGCACTAAAGAGAGGCAGTCCCTTCCCACAAAGAGCTCACAGTCTGGGGGGGGGGGGAGACAGACATCAATACAAATAAACAGACATTAATATATGTATGTCAATATATTAATTAGGATACCTGCTAAACTCTTAATAATAATGTTGGTATTTGTTAAGCGCTTACTATGTGCAGAGCACTGTTCTAAACGCTGGGAGAGATACAGGGTGATCAGGTTGTCCCACGTGAGGCTCCCAGTCTTCATCCCCATTTTACAGTTGAGGGAACTGAGGCCCAGAGAAGTGACATGACTTGCCCACAGTCCCCCAGCTGCCAAGGGGCGGAGCCGGAATTCGAACTCATGACCTCTGGCTCCCGAGCCCGGGCTCTTTCCACTGAGCCCCGCTGCTTCTCTACTGTGTGTCAGGCACTGTACTAAGCACTGGGGGGGGATACAAGCAAATGGGATTGGACACAGTCCCTGTCCCACGTGGGGCTCGCAGTCTCAACCCCCTTTTTCCAGATGAGGGAACTGAGGCCCAGAGAAGTGAAGTGACTTACCCAAGGTCACCCAGCAGACGAGCGGTGGAGCCGGGATTAGAACCCGGCACCATCTGCCTCCCAGGCCCGGGCTCAACCTACTAGGCCCCGCTAGGTAGGTGGGCAGACGCTAGCTGACTTCCGGGTGCCAGGCACCCATGCAGACACGCAACCCAGCAGTCGTGCAACCTTGCAGCGGCTCTGGACGCTGGAGAGGAAGAACACCTGGTCGTCGGTGGCGTCCCGGAGCCTGGGGCTGGGCTGGACGCCTCCTCGAGGGGAAGCTGCTCTTGAAAATCATTCATACCTTCATTCATTCTATCATATTTATTGAACGCTTACTATGTGCAGAGCACCGTCCTAAGCGCTTGGAATGGCCCGACACTTGGATCTGACGATCATATCACGGGGATCCTCCCAGGAGGATGGAACAGTCCTGGCTAAGTAGACTGTGAGCTCGTTGTGGACAAGAATGGGTCTATTTGTTGTTCTAATAATAATAATAATAACGATGGTGGTATTTAAGTGCTTACTATGTGCAAAACAGCGTGGCTTAGTGGAAAGAACCTGGGCTTGGGCGTCAGAGGTCGTGGATTCTAATGCCGGCTCTGCCACTTGTCTGTTGTGTGACCTTGGGCAAGTCACTTCACTTCTCTGGGCCTCAGTTATCTCATCTGCACAAATGGGGATTCAAAAATGCGAGCCCCACGTGGGACAACCTGCTTCCCCTATGTCTACCCCAGCGCTTAGAACAGTGCTCTGCACATAGTTAGTGCTTAAATACCATAATTATTAGTATTATTCTAAGCTCTGGCAGAGATACAAGGTGATCAGGTTGTCCCACGTGGGGCTCACAGTTTTAATCCCCATTTTACAGATGAGGGAACTGAGGCACAGAGAAGTTAAGTGCACTCCCTCAAGGGTTTAGTACAGTGCTCTGCGCACAGTAAGCGCTCAATAAATACGATTGAAAGGATATTTCCACGGGGCTATTTCTCTTCGTGTAAAAGGCAGTTCTTGGGTTTTCGAAGAAATTCCAGTGCCTAGCAACCATCGATCCAACGATCGTATTTATTGAGCAGTCAGCCGGCCGATCGTACTTATCGAGCGCTTACGGTGTGCGGAGCACCGCACTAAGCGCTTGGGAGAGGATAACAACATGTAACAGACACCTTCCCCGACCATGAGGAGCTTACAGACTAGAGGGGGACACAGACAGGAATAGAAATGGAGAAATTACGGAGAAGGACCAAGGACTGCGGAGCTGACAACAGGCTGCATTCATCGTTCACAGTGAAGCTTTGCCCTCCCAGCATAATGATGCCATTTTGAATTATAAATATGAGATGTGAATCCATCTCTCCGGGAACAGGACTCTTCATTTTCATTTATTTATAATAATAATGATGGTGTTTGTTAAGCACTTATGTGCCGAGCACTGTTCTAAGCACTGGGATAGATAGCGATGTCTGTTTGTATTGATGTCTGCCCCCCAACACAAACACACACACACACCTCAAGACTGCAAGCTCGCTGTGGGCAGGGATTGTCTCTATTGGTTGCCAAACTGTACTTTCCCAAGGGCTTAGTACAGTGCTGTGCACACAGTAAGCGCTCAATAAATACGATTGAATGAATGAATACAACACATTTTGTGTGTGCAGCGTGAGAGAGAGATGGTGGTGGTGGTTTTGCGGGGAGTAGGGAAGGATTTCCCACATTGGGCTTTTCAGCCGCTCAGCCGCTCATAGGTCAACGTCAACCTCAGTGGGGTCTTTGGGGGTGTATTTTGGGCTTCACGCATTTTTCACGCTAGGCAAAACCTGTGACGAGGTCGGGTAAAGTATGCCGAGACGCGCTTGGAAATCATCCTGATATTCAGAGACCGGGAGTAGTTTATCTCAGAGGCCGGGGACTGGGGAATATTAAAAAAAAGGTACGTCATCCTGCTTTTCCAAATGGAAAAGGACTATTTCAGCGTGGACATTAAATGGCAGGATGTCATTTAAAACGTGTCTCACGATGCTGACAAGGGGGATTTTTGGACAACCTTTACAATCTCCTCTTTGAAAGAAAAGTCTGGCTTTTCTTTATCCTCCCCCTCTTCCCTCCCCCTTCCTTCCACACGCACCTTTTGGGTAGATTTTGCAGACGCGAATGTTAAAAACTACTTCGACCACCTTCGTGACATAAGCTTCGTATGCCCTGGGGAAGAACGTCCTCGAAATGTCCCCGACGGGTCCCCGCAGCGTTTTAGTCAGATGAGAATAAAGATAAAAGATGTTTATTATTCTTTGGTTTAGGCAAATAGGTCATTTGACTGACAGAGGAGGAGGTGAATTACTGCCTGTGTGACTGGTGTTTTGCCTTCTAGCTAGAGTTGTTTGTCTTTAGATATTTTACTTAAAGTCAAATGACTCTTGGTGATCAAAACAGACCGAGCGTTTAGTACAGAGTGTGGCACCCAGGTGGTGCTCTGTATCCTCTCATGAGTAGCGAGCCATTTCCTGGTGCTGTAGATAATTCAGCCCAAGAAAGGAATAATAATAATAATAATGATGGTATTTGTTAAGCGCTTACTATGTGCCAAGCACTGGGGTAGATACGAGGTAATCAGGTTGTCCCACGTGGGGCTCCCAGTCTTCATCCCCATTTTCCAGATGAGGTCACTGAGGCACAGAGAAGTGAAGTGACCGGCCCAAGGTCACACAGCAGACAAGTGGCGGAGCCGGGACCTCGTTCCTTTAAGAGGTCGTCTAGACTGTAAGCTCACTGTGGGCAGGGAATGCATCCGTTATAGCGTTGGATTGTCCTCTCCCAAGCGCTTAGTACAGTGCTCTGCACACCGTGAGCGCTCGATCGATATGATTGATGGATTATCATTAGACATATCACTCTTCTGGCTTTGCCATTCAGGATAGGTCTCGGATTCTCCGTCCACTTCAGTCTGAACGGCAGTTCACCCCGCCTCATCATCATCAGCGGTATTTACTGAGCGCTTACTGGGCACAGAGCACTGTACTAAGCACTTGGGAGAGTTAAACAGGGTTGGTTGATGTGTTCCCCGCTTACCACGAGCTTAGTCTAGAGGTGGAGACGGACGATAATATAAAGGAATGATCATTGTCCTTGTCTGTCCGTCTCCCCCGATTAGACTGTGCGCCCGTCAAAGGGCAGGGACTGTCTCTGTTACCGATTTGTCCATTCCAAGCGCTCAGTACAGTGCTCTGCACATAGTAAGCGCTCAATAAATGAATGAACGAATGAATATTGTTCTTAATGGTGCTTATTATTCCTAATCAATCTATCCATCGTATTTATTGAGCACTTACTTGAGAACTCATTCTGTCGTGTTTATTGAGCGCTTACTATGTGAAGAGCACTGTACTAAGTGCTTGGAAAGTGCAGTTCGGGAATAAAGAGAGATAATCCCTGCCTACATCGGGCTCACAGTCTAGAAGGGGGAAGACAGACAGCAAAACGAGTAAACAGGCATCAAGAGAAATAAATAGAATTATAGATTATTTACACATCAAAACAAGTAAACGGGCATCAGTAGAAATAAATAGAATTATAGATATCTACATATAGACATAAGGGTTGTGGGGAGGAAAGGGGGAGGAAGAGCAAAGGGAGGGAGTCGAGGTGATGCGGAAAAGGGGGGGAGCTGAGGAAAAGGGGGGCTTAGTACAATAAAACAGAATCAGCAGGCCCTTAACGAGCTTACGGCTAGAGGGGGAATCAAGACATTAATATGAATAAATAAACTATTTATACAAAAACTACCACTGGATGTATCCCAAGGACTTACCTGAACTTTAGAGCTCTCTGGCTTAGCTGAGTTTCCTAAGACTGAAATGCCGCAGCACCTCCAAATTTTAGAATTGGAATTGGGAAAAAAAAAATGCTGTACTAGGGGCTTACTCTGTGCTGAGGCTTAGGACGAATACAAGGTAATCAGGTCGGGCACAGTCTCGGTTCTCTCATGGGACTCTCAGTTAAGAGGATGAACTGTTATTAAATCCCCATTTTAATAATAATTATAATAATAATGAGCGTATTTGTCAAGCGCTTACTATGTGCCAACCGCTGTTCTAAGCATTGGGGTAGATACGAAGTAATCAGGTTGTCCCACGCGGGGCTCACGGTCTTCATCCCCATTTGACGGATGAGGTCACTGAGGCCCGGAGAAGTGAAGTGACTCGCCCACAGTCACACAGCTGACAAGTGGAAGAGCTGGGATTAGGACCCATGACCTCTGACTCCCAAGCCCGGGCTCTTTCCACAAAGTCACACTGTTTCTTTTCAGGTGAGGGAACTGAAGCCCAGAGAAGTTCCTTTTTTGTTTTGTTTTTTTTAATGGTATTTCAGTGTTGACTATACACCAGACACTGTATAAAGCCCTGGGGTGGATACAAGCTAATCGGCCATCATCGGCCGCGCCCGACAGCAATTTAGCACTCTTGGTATCTGCCATCAAGATAATTTTAATAGTAACGATAATGATGGTAAGAATAATTATAAAATTGACTGTATTGGTTAAGCGCTTACTATGTGCCAACCACTGTTCTAAGCGCTGGGGTAGATACAAGGTAATCAACTTGTCCCCCGTGGGGCTCACGGTCTTCATCCCCATTTTCCAGATAACTGAGGCACAGAGAAGTGACGTGGCTTGCCCCAGGTCACCCAGCAGACAAGTGGGGGAGCCGGGATTCGAACCCACGTCCTCTGACTCCCAACCCTGGGCTCTTTCCACTGAGCCGCGCTGCTTCTCCAGATGGTATTTGTTCAGCGCTTGCCGTGTGCCGGGCACTGGGTTGGACGCAGTCCCCGTCCCCCGTGGGGCTCACGCTCTCAATCCCCATTTTCCAGATGAGGCCACTGAGGCCCAGGGACGTGAAGCGACTTGCCCAAGGTCACCCAGCAGACAAGTGGCGGAACGGGAATTAGAACCCAGGTCCTTCTGACTCCCAAGGCCTGCTCTCTAGTCCCCAGCCTGTGCTCCTCCTCTGTTTTTTAAGTTTTCTTCTCTCCCCCTCTCGGGGGAATCGGGTCCAAGGCTCCAGGTTTCTGTAACACTGGCAGTTGCCCTGCCGTGGAAGCTGTGCTCATTCATTCATTCATTCAGTAGTATTTATTGAGCGCTTACCATTCATTCAATCGTATTTATTGAGCGCTTACTATGTGCAGAGCACTGTACTAAACGCTTGGGATGGACAATTCAGCAACAGATAGAGACGATCCCTGCCCGATGACGGGCTCACAGCCTAATCGGGGGAGAGATATATAGACATTATAGACAGCGTGGCTCAGTAATAATAATATTGGTATTTGTTAAGCGCTTCCTATGTGCCGAGCACTGTTCTAAGCGCTGGGGTAGATACAGGGTCATCACATTGCCCCACGTGAGGCTCACAGTTAATCTCAAGAAAGAGCCTGGGCTTGGGAGTCAGAGGTCATGGGTTCGAACTCCGGCTCCTCCCCTTGTCAGCTGTGTGACTGTGGGCAAGTCACTTCACTTCTCTGGGCCTCAGTTACCCCACCTGTAAAATGGAGATTAAGAATGTGAGCCTCTTAATAATAATAATAATAATATGGGTATTTGTTAAGCGCTTACTATATGCAGAGCACTGTTCTAAGCGCCGGGGGAGATACAGGGTCATCAGGTTGTCCCACGTGAGGCTCACAGTTAATCCCCATCTTACAGATGAGGTCACCGAGGCCCAGAGAAGCGAAGTGACTTGCCCACAGTCACACAGCTGACGAGTGGCAGAGCTGGGACTCGAACTCATGACCTCCGACTCCCAAGCCCGGGCTCTTTCCACTGAGCCACGCTGCTTCTCTTGTGGGACAACCTGATTACCCTGTATCTGCCCCAGTGCTTAGAACAGTGTCTGCACATAGTAAGCGCTGAACAAATACCAACATTATTATTATTATTATTGTATAGACATTATACGATTAAATAAGTCATGTATAAAATATAAACCATCGTGGCTTAGTAGAGAAAGCACAGGCCTGCTCAATTTTTCACAGCTCCGCGAGGTGGGATGCGTGGGGAAAATGAGCGAGAGCAGGACACCCAAACGGTTGGTGGATGGGAAACCAGCCCGTCATTGGGCAGGGATCGTCTCTATCTGTTGCCAAATTGTCCATTCCAAGCGCTTAGTACAGTGCTCTGCACATAGTAAGCGCTCAATAAATACTATTGAATGAATGAATTGAATAAATGAAACCAGAAGGGCGGGTGGAGCGTTCTATGGAGCATTGCGTGGTTTAGCGGAAGGAGCCCGGGCTTGGGAGTCTGAGGTCGTGGGTTCTAATCCTGGCTCCCCCACTTGTCTGCTGTGTGACTTTGGGCAGGTCACATCACTTCTCTGGGCCTCAGTTACCTCATAAGGAAAATGGGGATGAAGACTGTGAGCCCCACGTGGGACAATCCTGTTTACCTTGGATCTCCCCCAGCGCTTAGAACAGTGCTCAGCACATAGTAAGCACTTAACAAATACCAACCTTATTATTATGATTCTCTGTGCCTCAGTGACCTCATCTGTAAAAATGGGGATTTAAAAATGTGAGCCCCACGTGGGACAATCTGATTACACTGTATCTACCCCACTGCTTTTCAGCCCATAATAAGCACTTAAAAATACCATAATTATTATTATCAGTAGTAAGCACTTAACAAATGCCATAAGTATTATTATCATTATTATTACGGACAAGGTAAAACCAAGTGTCAGACAGGGCTGTCTCCCGGGTGAAAACTGAGGACAGACCAGGATGGCGCCCTGCCGTCAAGAAGGACTGTGAGCCCGTCACTGGGCAGGGATTGTCTCTATCTGTTGCCGAATTGTATATTCCAAGCGCTTAGTACAGAGCTCTGCACATAGGAAGCGCTCAATCAATACGATTGAATGGATGAAGGGAGCGATCCTCCGAGCAAAACTTCTTGAGGTAGAAAGAGACGGAGGCAAGAGAGACAACGGCATCAGGCGCTACAGATGTTAACCAAGAAAATGGCCTAGTCGATAGGCTACGGGGCTGGGAGTCAGAGGACGTGGGTTCTAATCCCGCTCCGCTGCTTGTCAACTGTGGGGCCTTGGGGAAGACACTTCACTTCTCTGGGCCTCAGTCACCTCCTCTGTAAAATGGGGATGAAGACTGTGAGTCCCATGTGGGACAGAGATAGTGTCCATCCTGAAATTATCTTAGAGAAGCAGCGTGGCTCAGTGGAAAGAGCACGGGCTTTGGAGTCAGAGGTCATGGGTTCGAATCCAGGTTCGGTCACGTCAGCTGTGTGACTTTGGGCAAGTCACTTAACTTCTCGGTGCCTCAGTTACCTCATCTGTAAAATGGGGATGCAGACTGTGAGCCCCACGTGGGACAACCTGATTCCCCTGTGTCTCCCCCAGCGCTTAGAACAGTGCTCGGCCCATAGTAAGCGCTTAACAAATACCAACATTATTATTATTATATCTATCCCAGCGTTTAGTACAGTGCCTGGCACATAGCAAGCTCTTAAATACCATAAAAAAACCCAAACAAAATATAAACAAACACAAGAGATGGGCATTTTGTGTAACGGGGATGTGGATCCCACCTTGGCCTTTTCAGCTACACACCTGCTCATAGGAAGCAGCATGGCAGAGTGGCTAGAGCCCGGGCCTGGGACTCACAGAAGATCATGAGTTCTAATCCTGGCTCCGCCACTTGTCTGCTGTGTGACTTTGGGCAAATCACTTCACTTCTCTGGACCTCATTTCCCTCATCTGTAAAATGGGGATAGAGACGGTGAGCCCCACGTGGGACAGGGACCGCGTCCAACCCCATTTGCCAGTATCCACCCCAGCGCTTAATACGGTGCCGGGCACACAGTAAACGCTTAACAAATGCCGTGATGATAATAATTATTATTATAGGTGAAGTTTCCCATCAGTGGAGTCTTCTTGGGAACGAAGGACGACTTTATATGTTGAGCAATGGCTGAAACCACTCCAGTGCACCAAAACCACCGGAGTGTATCTCAAACCCTGTCAAGGCAATTGAGGAAGCAAACAGCCGTGAGTCAGAATGAGAGATTTCCTTTTATGAGCCATTCGGAGTCAGGCTCCTGACGCTTACCTGCGTATAGCAGCCGGCCGCAGAGACTCAGAAATAATGATAGGGAGGTGAGAGCTCGCTCATCCCTCCCGGCTTCCCCACCCGGGTTTTGTGGCCCAGTTAAAAACTTCCTGAAATCCGCGTCATGGCACAGTCAAGATCACTGTCCCTCACTGAACATCCGCAGGTTGCGGAAAGCCGACGGCGGGGAGCGGGGAGAGGCAATTCTCCCGTCGGAATACGCGGACGTGACCTTTATTTGTGTTTTATGGTAGTTGTTAAGCGCTTCCTATGTGCCAGCCGCTGTTCTAAGCGCTGGGGTAGATATGAGATAACTGGGTTGGATGGAGTCCCTGTCCCTCCTAATAATAATAATGATAATTATGGTGTTTAAGCACTTACGATGTGCCAAGCACTGTTCTAAGGGCTGGGGTAGATACATTCTGGAGAAGGTCTATCCGTGGAGTCGCTGTGAACGGAAACGACTCGACGGCGCTTCATAATGATAATAATGATAATGATGATGGTAGTTGATAAGCGCTTAGTATGTGGCAGGCACTGTTCTAAGTGCTGGGGTAGATACGTTCTGGAGAAGGTCTATCCGTGGAGTCGCTGTGAATCGGAAATGACTCGACGGCTCTTCATAATAATAATAATGATGGTAGTTGTTAAGCGCTTACTATGTGCCAAACACTGTTCTAAGCGCAGGGGTAGATCCAAGGTAATCAGGTTGTCCCACGTGGGGCTCACCGCCTATGTCCCCATTTGACAGATGAGATAACTGAGGCACAGAGAAGTGAAGTGACTTGCCCAAAGTCACACAACTGATAAGTGCCGGAGCCGGAATTAGAACCCATGACCGAGTCCAGGCTCTTTCCACTGAGCCACGCTGCTTCTCAATAATAATAATTCATGCTATTTGTTAAGTGCTTACTATGTTCTAAGCGCTGGGGAAGATACAAGATTATCAGGGTGTCCCAGGTGGGGCTCACAGTCTTAATCCCCATTTTCCAGATGAGGTAACTAAGGCCCAGAAAAGTCAAGTGACTTGCCCAAGGTCATTCAATAGTATTTATTGAGCGCTTACTATGTGCAGAGCACTGTACTAAGCGCTTGGGATGAACAAGTCGGCAACAGATAGAGACGGTCCCTGCCGTTTGACGGGCTCACGGTCTAATCGGGGGAGACGGACAGACGAGAACGATGGCACTAAGCAGCGTCGAGGGGAAGAACATCTCGTAAAAACCGATGGCAACTAAATAGAATCGAGGCGATGTACAATTCATTAACAAAATAACAATAACAATAACAAAATAAATAGGGTAACCAGGGTAAATAGGTCACCGAGCAGGCAGGTGGTGGAGCCGGGATTAGAACCCACGTCCTTTTGACTCCCAGGGCCGGGCTCTACCCACTCTAGGCCATGCTGTTTCTCAACTGTCACTCTTTTGGCTGAGACAAGAATGAAAGTATAACTTATGTATATATGTAATTGATTTGTTTATTTCTTATTTATATTAATGTCCATCGCCCCCTCTGGACTGTGAGCTCGTTGTGGGCAGGAATGTGTCTGTTATATTGTACTCTCCCAAGCACTTAGTCCAGTGCTTTGCACACAGTAAGTGCTCGTTAAATACGACTGACTGACTGAATGAATGAACTTCAGTGGTAAAAATGAATCGAGTGGACAGATATCTGTTAGAGACTGGAAGCTGCTTGAGGGCAGAGAACATGTTTATATTATCTGCTATATTGTACCCTCCCAAGCGCTTAGTACAGTGCTCTGCACCCAGAAAGTACTCAATAAATGCAGTTGGGCACATTCATCAGTGCTGGAGTTGGCTGAAGGGATGATATGTCTCGGAGGCTGGGAAATTAAGCAGGGAAGGTTTGTTGGAGGAGGAAGGATTTTAGGAAGGCCTTGAAAATGGCGGAGGGGGATGATGATGATGATGATGGTGGTCTTTATTAAGCGCTTAATAGGGGCCAGACACTGTACTGAGTGTCGGGGAGGATACAAGCAGGTCGCATTGGACACAGTCCCTGTCCCATGTGGGGCTCACAATCTCAATCCCCCTTTTCCAGATGAGGTAACTGAGCCACAGAGAAGAGAATTGACTTGCCCAAGATCACACAGCAGACATGTGGCAGAGGCGGGATTAGAACCCGAGACCTTCTGACTGCCGGGCCCGAGCTCTTTCCACCACACCGTCTCTGGTCTGTCTGCCGGAGCTATGGTCTGTCTGATCTGGGGAGACGGACATAAAATTTTCTCTAGTAGAAAATGCCCAAGAATCTGGCGTTGGAAACTTGCTTTGCATTTACTTATGAATTGCTGTCCCTATTAGGGGGAAGACATTTTTAAACGTTGTGTGGAGGGAATTGATGCGGAGTCTTTGTGTGTGGATGTGTGTCATAAAGAAGGTTCTCAAGTTTCCCCTAGAAATGTCAAGCATATTTGACATGAAATTCATAATGTTGAAACTAGGGGAAAAGAGCGATTATCTCCTAATGAAAATCCGTGCAGCTTTTTACCTTTGCCGACGGATGAGCCCCAATTTTCTGATTAATAAGTCAGGCTCCGGGGCTGTTCAATCCAATCAATGTCTGCATTTTGTCAGCGGAAGAAAGTGCAACAAGGTGAATTGAAGAGGTGCTTAAGTTAATGTTTCTGCGGTTGCTTTTACCGGTCTATGTTGAGCACTTATGGGCCGAGCTCTAGACTGTAAGCTCATTGTGGGCAGAGAACGTGCCTGTTTATTGTTCTGTTGTCCTCTCCCAAGCACTTAGTACAGTGTTCGCACACAGTAAGTGCTCAATAAATGTGACTGACTGACTGACTGTACTAAGCGCTGGGATAGAAACAAGCTAATCAGGTCAGACTCAGTCCATGTCCCATGTGAAGCTCACAGTTTTGATCCCCCGTTTACAGATGAAGGAACTGAAGAACAGATGAGTGAAATGACTTGCCCAGGGTCACGCAGCAGACATTAAAGGTGCTGGGATTAGAACCCGGTTCCTCTCCCAAGCCCGTGTTCTTTCCACTTGGCCACGCTGCTTCTCCTAGGCCCTGCTGCTTCTCAAGCGCTACTTTGCAGCTTATGAAATGGTTGAAAAGTCAGGGCTCACGCCTCTGATTTTTGAATTTGAAGAATGTTTGTCGTTTTCCAAAAAAGGACAGAATGAGTTGCGTTTTTAAAATTCATTCATTCAATCGTATTTATTCAGTCGGATTTATTGAGCGCTTACACTGTGCAGAGTACTGTACTTAAAAATGCACTTAAAATGTACTTAAAAATTTAAAATGCAGGACTTTTTCACCCCATGAAAAATAGATGTTTCCAGGATACTTTTTTCTACCTATTTTAGCTCAACTATCTACCGGCCATATTTTTTTTTCTTTCCAAGGTTATTACTTTCAAGTATTACTTTCAAGTGACAGTTGTCACACCAAGACAAAACTATTCCCTCGAGACTGTCGGAGTTTGGTGTAAACATTTTCTCGGATATCTGTTGGACTCTAATTTCCTCTGAAAAATACAAGGCTTTCCCAGGACTCTAGTCTGTAATCTCTTTGTGGGCCGGGGAATCGATCGATCAATCAGTCGTATTTACTGAGTGCTTGTTACGTGCAGAGCGCTGTACTAAGCGCTTGGGAGAGTACGATGTACCAGAGTTGATAGATTCGTTCCCTGCCCACCACGAATTTACAGTCTAGAGCAGATGCAGCGTGGCTCAGTGGAAAGAGCGTGGGCTTGGGAGTCAGAGGTCATGAGTTCAAATCCCAGCTCTGCCACTTGTCAGCTGTGTGACTGTGGGCAAGTCACTTCACTTCTCTGTGCCTCAGTTCTCTCATCTGTAAAATGGGGATTAGCTGTGAGCCTCACTGGGACAGCCTGATTACCCTGTATCTACCCCAGCGCTTAGAACAGTGCTCTGCACATAGGAAATGCTTAACAAATACCAACATTATTATTATTATTATTTACCAACTCTGTTGTATTGTACTCTCCTAATAGCACAGTCCAGTGCTCTGCACACAGTAAGCGCTCAATAAATATGATTGAATGAATGTATAAATACCATAAAAAAAATAAACAAAGGTAAAGTTGGGGCAGGAGATTGGCGGCAGACACAGAAGGAAAGATGAACCACCAATCTTAATTAGGTGAGCTATTATTATTTTATAATTATGGGCTCGACTCCATTACTATCTCTGTATTTCCCACTAACGAGCCAGTTGGTGTGGGAGAAATTACTCACACTTTATGTAAATGAATAAATGTGGTCTCCTCGCTGAGAGGTATGAGCACGTGTCCGGCGTTTCTGACCGGATTGCAGAATGTGTCTCTTAACGGGGCAAAGGAATATTATCTAAAGAATTCGATATCTGTTATCGAGGAATTCTCCTCAGTAAATTTTAGGATTAAATCTATTTTGGCCAAAGAAAACAACCCCCCACCCCCACCTTCCGATCTATTTAAAAACCTATTTAGCTTTCAAGTTCAGCATTTTTTTTTCCATTCGCAAGAGATCTGGAAAGGAGGGTTTCTACGAACCAAGCGCTGGAAAGGTGGATTTTGCTGGCTTAGATCTTTTAATTGGCAAAATCGGGTGAGTTGCGTGGACGTTGTCTGTCCCTCCGAACTGTTAGCTCGTTGTGGGCAGGGAATGTGTCCTTTTATTGTTCTAGGGTACTCTCTCAAGTGCTTACTACAGTGCTTGGCACACAGTAAGTGCTCAATAAATGCGGCGGAATTGAATTGGATGTTGTCAGAGCTTGGGAGCGTTACCGGGCTGACCTCCACGAAGTCGTCACTCTCTCTGTCGGTTGTCCGTCCCCTTCTCTTAGAACAACTCTCAGCTCGGCGGGTGTGGAGAAGTGTTAAATTCCGCAGTTGGGATGCCTGCTGTTGGCTCACACTTTGATATCTAATCGGAAGCGGAGAATTAGGCCAAGCGTCTGTCCTCTCCCCTGGGTTGTGAACCCCTTGTGGAGGCCCGAAATCCCTTTAATTATCCTCTAGCTACCAGAAGCAGCACAGCCTAGAACGTGGTCTAGTACAGAAGCATGGTGGCCTAATAATGATATTAATAATAATGATGGTATGAATGAACTTCACTTCTCTGGGCCTCAGTGACTTCATCTGTAAAATGGGGATTGAGACTGTGAGCCCCAGAGGGGACGGGGACTGTGTCCAACTTGATTTGCTTGTATCTACCCCGACGCTTAGTATGGTGCTGGGCATAAAGTAAGCACTTACCAAGTACCACCGTTGTTATTCTTCTTCATTCATTCATTCAATCGTATTTATTGAGCGCTTACTGTGTGCAGAGCACTGTACTAAGCGCTTGGAATGTACAACTCGGCAACAAATAGAGACAATCTGTGCCCAACTAGAGACAATCCGTGCCCAACAACGGGCTCACAGTCCAAAAGGGGGAGACAGACAACAAAACAAGTAGTCAGGCATCAATACCATCAAGATAAATGGAATCGTAGATATCTACACATCATTAATAAAATATGTAGAATATGAAATATGTACATATATACACAAATGCTGTGGGGCGGGGAGGGGTAGAGCAGAGGGAGGGAGTCGGGGCAATGGGGAGGAGAGGAGGAGCAGAGGAAAAGGGGGGCTCAGTGTGGGAAGGCCTCCCGGAGGAGGTGAGCTTTAAGTAGGGTTTCGAAGAGGGGAAGAGAATGAGTTCGGCGGAGGTGAAGGAGGGAGGGCGTTCCGGGACCGCGGGAGGACGCGGCCCGGGGGTCGACGGCGGGATGGGCGAGAACGGGGGACGGCGAGGAGGTGGGCAGCGGCAGAGGAGCGGAGCGTGCGGGGTGGGATGGAGAAGGAGAGAAGGGAGATGAGGTAGGAGAGGGCAAGGGGTTGGATGGCTTTGAAGCCAAGAGTGAGGAGTTTTTGTTTGATATGAACATACACATAAGTTTGATATGGACATAAGTGGTGTGGGCCTTGGGGGGGGGGGGTGGAGATGAATAAAGGGAGCAAGTCAGGGTGACACAGAAGGGAGTGGGAGATGAGGAAAGACGGGGCTTAGTGAGAGAAGGCTTCTTGGAGGAGATGGGCCTTCAAGAGGGATGCTGTCGGGGGTGGGTCATGGCCATTCTTCGGTGATGGAGGGATTTTTCTGGATATTTCTGATAACGAAGGAGATCCTGCCATGCTAACTAATTAGGCGGCACAGTGCTCTGCAGGAATACCGTAATCATTACATATTAAGCACTCGATAAACACCATTGGTTGATAGTATACAATAATGTTGGTATTTAATGTTGGTATTTGTTAAGCGCTTACTATGTGCCGAGCACTGTTCTAAGCGCTGGGGTAGACACAGGGCATTCAGGTTGTCCCACGTGGGGCTCACAGTCTTAATCCCCATTTTACAGATGAGGCAACTGAGGCACCGAGAAGTTAAGTGACTTGCCCAAAGTCACACAGCTGACAAGTGGCCGAGCCGGGATTCGAACCCATGACCTCTGACTCCAAAGCCCGTGCTCTTTCCACTGAGCCACGCTGCTTCTGCTTGTGGTAGTACACACTTACCAAACACCTTAAAGGAATAGAAGGGAGCAGGGGAAACAAAGAAATCTGGGTAATTTGCAGACCAGATAATACTAATAATAATAATTGTACTTGTTAAGTGCTTACTATGTGCCAAGCGCTGTTCTAAGCACTAGGGGAGATACAAGTTAATCAGGTTGGACACAGTCCCTGCCCCACATGGGGCTCACAGTCTTATCCCCATTTTACAGATGAGGAAACTGAGGCTCAGAGAAGTGAAGTGACTTGCCCAAGGTCACACCGCAGACATGTGGCGGGGCCGGGATTAGAACCCGGGTCCTTCTGACCCCCAGGCCAGGGCTCTACCCACTAAACCAGACTGCACAGCCTTTTATATCCCAGTACTGATGGTACTGAGCACTGTTTGACCTACTTGGCGGTTCAAGGGTGGAAAACAGCAATTAGAATATTTTGCCAGCACATTTCCCCAGAAGGAGTGTTAGACGCCCACGCCGTCATTCACAGTGATCCCCGCACCGAGTGTTCACAGCTGGATTTGGCATTGGGTATAACCTCATTTTTAGATAAAAAGAAAAATTATGAACTGAAATGAAATACCTTCAGCGTTCATCAGAGGTAAGGGAAATTTTAGGGACCTTTTGCGGGAACGGTGGAGATGCAGAATTTTTCCCGGAATCAAGCAGAGGTATTTATTGGTGTGCCAAGCACCACATTTAGTGTTGATAGATACGATCCCTGCCCTCTAGGAGTTTACAATCAAGATATTTTTAGCCTAATGAAAGAAGTAGAGGCCCGGAATCGGGGGACTCGGGTTCTGCCATTTTCCTACTAAGTGACCCCGAGCAAGTCGCTTAACTTTTCTGTTTCTTCACTTGTAAAAATGGAGGTAAAATCCATGTTCTCCATCCCTTAAACTGTGACTCCTATGTGGGACAGGTTCTGTGTCCAATTTACTTTTTTAAAAAATGGTATTTTTAGAGCACTTACTATGCGCCAGGCCCTGAACTAAGCGTTGGGGTAGATACAAAACAATCAGGTTGGATACAGTCCCTGTCCCACATGAGGCTCACAGTCATACAGATGAGGTAATGGAGGCACACAGAAGTGAAGTGACTCGTCCAAAGTCACACAGCAGACAAGTGGCGGATTAGAACCCATGTCCTTTTGACTTCCAGGCCGGGGGCTAGCCACTAGGCTACGCTGCTTCTCTAGTTGTAACATTGGTAATAGTAATAATGATAATGATAATAATGATGGTTTTTGTTAAGTGCTTTCTATGTGCCCGAGCACTGTTCTAAGCACTGGGGTAGTTACAAGGTAATCAGGTTGTCCCACGTGGGGCTCACAGTCTTCATCCCCATTTTCCAGATGAGGTAACTGAGGCCCAGAGAAATGAAGTGACTTGCTCAAAGTCACACAGCTGACAATTGGCAGAGCCGGGATTAAAACACATGACCTCTGACTCCCAAACCCGGGCACTTTCCACTATAATAATAATAATAATGTTGGTATTTGTTAAGCGCTTACTATGTGCAGAGCACTGTTCTAAGCGCTGGGGTAGACACAGGGTCATCAGGTTGTCCCACATGAGGCTCACAGTTAATTCCCCATTTTCCAGATGAGGGAACTGAGGCCCAGAGAAGTGAAGTGACTTGCCCACAGTCACACAGCTGATGAGTGGTGGACCTGGGATTCGAACCCATGACCTCTGACTCTCAAGCCCGGGCTCTTTCCCCTGAGCCACGCTGCTTCTCTAGAGCTGTGAAGATGGGGAGCGCAGTTGTCCTTGGGTTGTGAAGGAGAAAGAAGGTCTGGGAAAGAGCGTCTGAGCAAGGACTGAGAAGCAGCGTGGCCTAATGGTTACAGCAGAAGCCTGGGAGTCAGGAAATCTATCAATCAACCGTCTTCATTGAGGGCTTAGTGTGTGCGGCGCACCGTACTGAGCACTTGGGAGAGTACGGTGTATCAGTTTGGTAGAAACATTCCCTGCCCACAGCGAGCTTACAGTCTAAAGGGGGAGACGGACATTAACCTAAATAAATTACGGATATGAACACGGATATGTGCTTGGGGGCTGAGAGAGGGCTGAATAAAGGGAGCAAATCCTGCCGCAGAAGGGAGTGAAAGAAGCGGAAAGAGGAGGTTTAGTCTGGGAAGGCCTCCTGGAGGAGAGGTGCCTTCAATAAAGGCTTTGAGCTGGGTGAGCGTCGTTGTCTGTTGGCTATGAAGAGGGAGGGCGTTCCAGGAAAGAGGCGGGAAGTGGGCGCGGGGTCGGCGGAGAGATAGAGGATCGTTCGGTTAATAGTATTTATTGAGCACTCACCTGCCGCAGAGCTTTGTCCTTAGCGCTTGGGAAAGCACGATGAGACGGCCTGGGCAGACTCATTCCCCGCCCACCATAGGTTACAGTCTGGAGAGGGAGGCAGACGTTTATAGAAATAAATAAATGACAGAAGTGAACAGAAGCGGGGTGGGGTTGGGAGGGAGGATGAATAAAAGGGAGCGAGTCAGGGTGACGCAGAAGGGAGTGGGAGATGAGGAAAAGCGGGGCTAAGTCAGGGAAGGCCTCCTGGAGGAGATGGGCCTTCAGGAAGGTTTTGATGCGGGAGAGAGTCATCGTCTGTGGGATTTTATTGCCATTGTTCTCGTCCGTCCGTCTCCCCCGATTAGACCGTAAGCCCGTCAAACGGCAGGGACCGTCTCTATCTGTTGCCGACTCGTTCATCCCAAGCGCTTAGTACAGTGCTCTGCACGTAGTAAGCGCTCAATAAATACTATTGAATGAATGAATGAATTTGAGGAGAGAGGGCGTTCCAGGCCAGTGGCAGGATGTGGGCGGCAGGTCGGCAGTGAGATAGACGAGAGCTGACCGAATGTCTTTGGAAAGCAGCGTGGCTCAGTGGAAAGAGCCCGGGCTTGGGAGTCCGAGGTCATGGGTTCTAATCCCGACTCCGCCGCTTGTCAGCTGTGTGACTTTGGGCAAGTCACTGACCTTCTCTGTGCCTCAGTTACCTCATCTGTAACATGGGGATCGAGACTGTGAGCCCCAAGTGGGACAACCTGATCACCTCGTATCCCCCCCAGTGCTTAGAACAGTGCTTTGCACAGAGTAAGCACTCAATAAATGCCATCATCAAGGGAGGATTTTCTGCTTGATGTGGAGATGGCTTCGGAAGGCTTTGGGGAAGGCGGAGGACGTGCACGGAGCAGTGTTTTAGAAGAATGATCCAGGCACCAGAGTGAAGTCTGAAGTGGAGAGGGGGAAGCTGGAGGCAGAGAGATGAGCCCGTCGTTGGGTAGGGATTGTCTCTATCTGTTGCCGAATTGTACTTTCCAAGCACTTAGTACAGTGTTCTGCACACAGTAAGCGCTCAATAAATACGATTGGATGAATTGAATGAATGAATGAGTGAATGATCCATCTTAGCCTCCTTTTTCCCTCTGACAGGCACCGGGGGATGGTCCAAAAAGTCTTCTTTTCTTTTGCCAGTCCAGGGAGGATGCAGGCCATTTCTAGTGAGTCATTCATTTATTCAGTCACATTTATTGAGCTCTTACTGTGTGCAGAGCGCTATCTTGAGTGCTTGGGAAAGTACCATACAATAATGAACAGACACGTTCCCTGCCCTCAATGAGATAACAGTCTAGAGGTGGGGAGACAGACCTTTCATTCATTCATTCAATAGTATTTATTGAGCGCTTACTATGTGCAGAGCACTGTACTAAGCGCTTGGGATGAACAAGTCGGCAACAGATAGAGACGGTCCCTGCCGTTTGACGGGCTCACGGTCTAATCGGGGGAGACGGACAGACGAGAACAATGGCACTAAACAGCGTCAAGGGGAAGAACATCTCGTAAAAACCGATGGCGACTAAATAGAATCGAGGCGATGTACAATTCATTAACAAAATAAATAGGGTAACGAAAATATATACAGTTGAGCGGACGGGTACAGTGCTGTGGGGATGGGAAGGGAGAGGTGGAGGAGCAGAGGGAAAAGGGGAAAATGAGGCTTTAGCTGCGGAGGGGTGAAGGGGGAATGGCAGAGGGAGTAGAGGGGGAAGAGGAGCTCAGTCTGGGAACGCCTCTTGGAGGAGGTGATTTTTAAGTAAGGTTTTGAAGAGGGAAAGAGAATCAGTTTGGCGGAGGTGAGGAGGGAGGGCGTTCCGGGACCGCGGGAGGACGTGACCTGGGGGTCGACGGCGGGATGGGCGAGACCGAGGGACGGCGAGGAGGTGGGCGGCGGAGGAGCGGAGCGTGCGGGGTGGGCGGTAGAAAGAGAGAAGGGAGGAGAGGTAGGAAGGGGCGAGGTGACGGAGAGCCTCGAAGCCTAGAGTGAGGAGTTTTTGTTTGGAGCGGAGGTCGATAGGCAACCACTGGAGTTGTTTAAGAAGGGGAGTGACATGCCCAGATCGTTTCTGCGGGAAGATGAGCCGGGCGGCGGAGTGAAGAATAGACCGGAGCGGGGCGAGAGAGGAGGAAGGGAGGTCAGAGAGAAGGCCGACACGGTAGTCGAGCCGGGATATAACGAGAGCCCGTAGCGGTAAGGTAGCCGTTTGGGTGGAGAGGAAAGGGCGGATCTTGGCGATATTGTAGAGGTGAAACAGGCAGGTCTCGGTAACGGATAGGATGTGTGGGGTGAACGAGAGGGACGATTCGAGGATGACACCGAGATCGCGGGCCTGCGGGACGGGAAGGACGGTCGTGCCATCCACGGTGATGGAGAAGTCTGGGAGCGGACCGGGCTTGGGAGGGAAGATGAGGAGCTCAGTCTCGCTCATGTTGAGTTTTAGGTGGCGGGCCGACATCCAGGTGGAGACGTCCCGGAGGCGGGAGGAGATGCGAGCCCGAAGGGAGGGGGAGAGGACAGGGGCGGAGATGTAGATCTGCGTGTCATCTGCGTAGAGATGGTAGTCAAAGCCGAGGGAGTGAGTGTAAATGGAGAACAGAAGAGGGCCAAGAACTGACCCTCGAGGAACTCCAACAGTTAAAGGATGGGAGGGGGAGGAGGCTCCAACGTAGGAGACCGAGAATGATCGGCCAGAGAGGTAAGAGGAGAACCAGGAGAGGACAGAGTCCGTGAAGCCAAGGTGAGATAAGGTAAGGTATGGAGGAGGTATGGAGACCTCAGTACAAAGAAATAAGCGACAGATATGGACATAGGTGGTGAGGGGCTGGGAGGGGGAGAAGAGCAAAGGGAGTCAGGGCGACGTAGAAGGGAGTGGGAGATGAGGAAAAGTGGAGCTTAGTCAGGGAAGGCTTCTTGGAGGAGGTGGGTCTTCAGTAAGGCTTTGAAGCGGGGGAGAGTCATTATCTGGGGGATTTGAGGAGGGAGGGCCTTCCGGGCCAGAGGCGGGACGTGGGCCGGGGGTCGTTGGTAGGAGAGGCGAGAAGGAGGCCCAGGGAGGAGGTGAGCGGAGGCAGAGGAGCGGAGCGTGCGGGCTGCGATGGAGAAGGAGAGAAGGGAGGGGAGGTAGGAGGGGGCGAAGGGATGGACGGCTTGGAAGCCAAGAGTGAGGAGTTTTTGTTTGATGCGGAGACTTCTACTTTCTCTCTCTCTTTGGTGGTCCAATGTAGCTCAGGCTGTTTCTGTGTGTGGGAAAATGAAGTAGAAGCGGTGAGTTCTAGTGGAAAGATCATGAGTCTGGGAGTCTGAGTTCTAATCGTGGCTCTGCCACTTGACTACGACGTGACCTGCCATAATGCCATAAATATTACTATTATTTTTATTATTATTAATCCTAGCCCTATGACCTAGAGCAAGTCAAGTAATAATAATGATGACTATGATGATGGCATTTGTTAAGCACTTACTATGTGCCAGGCACTGTACTAAGCGCTGGGGTGGACACAAGAAAATTGGGTGGGACACAGACCGTCCCTGTCCCACATGGAGCTCACAGGCTCAATCCCCATTTGACAGATGTGGTAACTGAGGTACAGAGAAGTGAAGTGACTGGCCCAAAGTCACACAGCTGATAAGCGGCGGAGCAGGAATTAGAACCCACAACCTCTGACTCCCCGGCCCGGGCTCTTTCCACTAAGCCACGCTGCTTCTCTTGAACCCAAGACCTCTGACTGTGAGGCCCACTGAGGCAAGCCGCTGCTTGAATGAGATAAGCAAATTCTGAGCCACCTACCTGGCTGTCTGTAAAGGCCGAAGAGATATTAGTCAAGGAAATGGGGTCTAACCAGATTCCCTCGTACTCCAGATTCAGGAGAGAGCAACATGTCTTCTTTCATTCGGCCGGAATGGCCTAGTGGATGGTCCTCGGACCTGGGAGTCGGAAAGACTTGGGTTCTAATCCTAGCTCCACCACTTGTCGGCTGTGTGACCTTAGGCGTTTCACTTCACTTCTCTGGGCCTCGGTTTCCTCCTCTGAAAAATGGGGTTTCAATACCCGTTCTCCCTCCTACTTAGACTGTGAGCCCAACGCTTAGAACAGTGCCTGGCACATAGTAAGCACTTGACAGATACCATTATTATTATTACACAATGTGGGACTGTGACTGTGCCCCATCTGATTAACCGCTGTCTACTCCAGTGCTCGGAACAGTGCTGGGCACAAAGTAAGTACTTAACAAATACCGTAATGATTATTATTATAGGAAGAGGAAAGCAAACACAGTGTGTCTGTGCTCTTGACTGTTTTATGAGAAGCAGCGTGGCTTAGTGGTGACAGCCCGGGTTTGGGAGTCAGAGGTGATGGGTTCTAATCCAGCTCCGCCACTTGGCTGTGTGACCTTGGGCAAGTCACTTAACTTCTCTTGGCCTCAGTTCCCTCGTCTGTAAAATGAGTATTAAGACTGTGAGCCCCATGTGGAACCACCTGATTACCTTGCATCAACCCCAGTGCTTAGAACAGTGTTTGGCACATAGTAAGCGCTTAATAAATGCCATCATTATTATTAATATCATTTTTATTAGGGTCTGCGTGGAGTAGGTCTTTGATTATTCATTCTGTGTCCATGCCATGTTCTGCGTGCAAGATGAACGAAAATCAGAGAGGAAATTAAACTCTTCAATTTCAAGCATTTTGGCACCAAAAGCGCCCTGGAAAATACCGTCAGGATAGAAATAACGATTCTGCCAGGAGGGCCAAACAATTTCCCCTCCCGACAGACAATGCCTATCTCATTTATGCTTAAGGAGGTTAATCCCAGATGGTCTCTTGAGGGCCTAACGTTACTTTTGAATAAAGGCAGGATAGGATCTTTACTAAATGAAATGCGATCGACTCCTTTGCCCTTTTTGAAACGGAATCACGTGCATATCGATCGCATTCCATGTCACGGCTCTTTCCTGCGTTTGAACAAATACGCCGGCGGCAGCTGATTGGGGATTTTGATGAAGCCCGTGGGCTAGGCTATTCTTGGACTTAAGAGAATGTGACAGAAGGTCCTTACCTTGACCCCTTGCTTCCCCTACGGCCAATCTTCAGGCTCAAGTGGGGATTTTCCCACGCCGATTTCCTCTCCAACCAAACGGCTGCCACCTTAATCCAAGCACTTAGCCTATCCCGCTTCGACTACTGTATCGGCCTCCTTGCTGACGTCCCAGCCTCCTTTCTCTCCCCACTCCAGGCCATACTTCCCTCTGCTGCCCGGATCATTTTTCTGCAAAAACATTCAGGTCATGCTTCCCCACTCCACGGGAACCTCCAGTGGTTGTCCATCCACCTCCGCAACAGGCAGAAACTCCTCATTCTTGGCTTCAAAGCCATCCCTTTGCCCCGTCCTACCTCACCTCCCTTCTCTCCTTCCCCCTCCCAGCCCGCACACTCCGCTCCTCTGTCCCCGCTCACCTCCTCACCGGGCCTCCTTCTCGTCTGTCCCGCCGTCGACCCCCGGCCCACATCCCGCCTCTGGCCCGGAACGCCCTCCCTCCTCACATCCCCCAGACAATGACTCTCCCCGCTTCAAAGCCTTATTGAAGGCCCACCTCTTCCAAGAAGCCTTCCTGACGAAGCCTTCCTTTCCTCTTCTCCCTCCCTTGTTGCCCTGACTTGCTCCCTGCCCCCCTCCCAGCCCCACAGCACTCATGTCCACATCTGCCATTTATTACCTTTAATGTCTCTCTCCCCCTCTAGACGGTAAACTCGTCGTGGGCAGGCAATAGGTCTGTGATATTCCTTCATTCATTCATTCAATAGTATTTATTGAGCGCTTACTATGTGCAGAGCACTGTACTAAGCGCTTGGAATGGACAAATCGGTAACAGCTAGAGACAGTCCCTGCCCTTTGACGGGCTTACGGTCTGATCGGGGGAGACGGGCAGACGAGAACAGTGGCAATAAATAGAGTCGAGGGGAAGAACATCTCATTAAAACGATGGCGACTAAATAGAATCAAGGTGATGTACATCTCATTAACAAAATAAATCGGGTGATGAAGATATATACAGTTGAGCGGACAAGTACGGTGCCGAGGGGGTGGGACGGGAGGGGGGAGGAGCAGAGGGAAAGGGGGGAGAAGAGGGTTTAGCTGCGGGGAGGTGAAGGGGGGGGCGGTAGAGGGAGTAGAGGGAGAAGGGGAGCTCAGTCTGGGAAGGCCTCCTGGAGGAGGTGAGGAGGTGATATTGTTCTATTGTAACTCTGCATGGAGTAAGAGCTCAACAAATATGATTGATTGCCTATTTGTTACACTCGCTGTGCGCGTAATGTCGGGCCTGGCTATCCAGTCTGTGGGGGCGGTGGTCGTCAGCACGGAGCCGGAAATCCCAATCCCGATCCCCAATCCCCGACTCTGTCAAGACCCAAAGATTTCCAGCTGGGACTGAGTAAAAACAAAATTGCAGCTTCCTGGCTGGTTCCTGGCCTGGTCTTGGCTCCACCATTTCCTGCTAGGTGTCCCTGGGCAAGTCAAACCATCAACCAAAAAATCGATATGTATTTATTTAGTTAATTAATTCATCTGTTCATTTATTTATTCAGATCGATATCTGTCTCCCCCTCTAGGCTTCAGGCTCTTTGTGGGCAGGAATGTGTCTCTTTTTTATTATATTGTCCTCTCCCAAGCAGTTAGTACAGTGCTTTGCACACATTAAGAGCTCAGTAAATACGATCGAATGAATGAACCAATCAATGGTATTTATTGTGTGCCTCCTATGTGCAGAGCACTGTACTAAGCGCTTAGAGTACACTGAGACGGTGCGTGGCTTAGTGGAAAGAGGCTTGGAAATCAGAGGACGTGGGTTCTAATCCCAACTCTGTCACTCATCTGCTGTGTGACCTTGGGCAAGCCCCTTAACTTCTCTAGGCCTCAGTTTCATCATCTGTAAAAAGAGGATAAAGACTGTGAACCCCACGTGGGACAACCTGATGACGATAAGCCCGTCAAAGGGCAGGGACTGTCTCTGTTACCGATTTGTACATTCCGAGTGCTTAGTACAGTGCTCTGCACATAGTAAGCCCTCAATAAATACTATTGAATGAATGAATGAATGACCTTTTATCTACCCCAGCCCTTAGAACAGAGCTTGGCACATAATAAGCGCTTAGCAAATGCCAATATTATTATTATTACACTACAACAAAATTAGCAGATATATTTCCTCCCCATAACTAGAGAAGCAGCGTGTCCTAGTGTATAGAGCATGGACCTGGGAGTCGGAAGGACCTGAGTTCTAATTCCGGCTCCTCCATGTTTCTGCTGTGTGACCTTCGGCAAGTCACTTAACTTCTCTCTGCGCTTCAGTTCTCTCATCAGCAAAATGGGGATTAAGACTGTGAGCCCCACGTGGGACCGGGACTGTGTCCAAACCAGTTACCTTGGGTCTACCCCAGAGCTTACTACAGTGCCTGGCACATAGTAAGCGTTTAACGGACACCACAGCTATTATCATTATTATTAGTGAAGAGAGCCTGGACCTGGAATCGGCTTGGGTGGTCAGAATAATCTCTCCAGACTCGGCAGGAAATCGATTTAGCTTCTATCGGGGGTCGGTACTTTGCAACGGGAAGCATCTGAGTGGAATCCAGGGCTCGCCATCTGAGGAACAAGGGAACCGCCGGGGCGGTTCTCAAAACTGCAGCCATCGTCCAGCGGATGTGACCTAGAATAACACTTTGCCCGTTAGATTTGTTAACCAACGCGATGGCGGCTTAATTCCGGAAACCTCTCGACTCTAAATTTAGGTTGTGTATTCCAGGCTTTTAAAAGTATGTCATTCAGGTAGCGATTGTTGAGAAATTCAGGTCGAAATGGGATTTGAAATGCAAAGCTGTAGCTTGTCTTAGGTTTCGTTTTACGATTCACCTGCAACGGGAGAAGCAGTGTGGCCTAGAGGAAAGCGCTCAGGCCTGGGAGTAAGAGGACCTGAGTGCTAAGCCTAGCTCGGCAACTCGTCTGCCGTTTGATCTTGGGTAAGTCACTTCCCTTCTTGGTGCCTCAGTTACCTCCTCTGTAAAATGGAGGCTGAGACTTGAGCCCTATTTGGGACAGGGACTGTTTCCAATTTGGATTAGCTTGTATCTACCCCAGCACTTAGAACAGTAACAACTTCACAAATGCCATTAAAAAAATGTGATAATTTTGGAAGATTTCTACATTGGTCTCCCTGATTAGAATGTCAACTCCTTGTGGGCAGGGGATATGTCTGTTTATTGTTGTATTGTGCTCTCCCGACCGCTTAGTACAGTCCTCTGCGCACGCTGCTTCTCGCTGCGCTGAGCAGATGGTGAGGTTATCCGTCCCTCAAATCCTGACCCAGAACCTTCTTTTTCCTTTGATCCCTTATATGTTAAGTGTTTATCCAGACCTCATTAGCTTGCATTTTCCATCTCTAATTCCATTAAGTATTGTCAATCCATGATCTATTTTCTTCCACCGTGTTGGCTATTTTTAGAGCATTTGTATATCCTGTATTTGATTTCCTTCCTTAGGTTTGGGTACGCACAGCCAATTTTAGCTATGTAATAAGCTTTCCCTACTGGTCTTCCACTTAATTTTAGCTACAGAATAAGTTACGTTCTTCCCCTTGACTCTATTTATTGCCATTGTTCTCGTCTGTCCGTCTCCCCCGATTAGACCGTAAGCCCGTCAAGCGCCAGGGACTGTATCTGTTGCCGACTTGTTCATTCCAAGCGCTTAGTACAGTGCTCTGCACATAGTAGGTGCTCAATAAATACTATTGAATGAATGAATTAATTAATTATCTACCGGTCTTCCACTCGCTTTTTAGCTCCGGAATAAACTCTCTGTCACGATCTTCTGCTCAACGGTAGCCGTGCGGTGAGCTGCATCTCTTCGTCTTAAATGCTGATCTGCAGCAAAAAGCCTAATAAAATTTTTCATTTTAAATGGTATTTGTTAAGCACTTACTATATGCCAGACACAGTAACGAGCTCTGGGGTAGAGAGACATTAATCAGGTTGGGCACATGCCATGTCCCATATAATAATAATAATGTTGGTATTTGTTAAGCGCTCACTATGTGCAGAGCACTGTTCTAAGCGCTGGGGTAGACACAGGGGAATCAGGTTGTCCCACGTGGGGCTCACAGTCCTAATCCCCATTTTACAGATGAGGTAACTGAGGCCCAGAGAAGTGAAGTGACTTGCCCACAGTCACACAGCTGACAAGTGGCCGAGCCGGGATTCGAACTCATGACCTCTGACTCCAAAGCCCGGGCTCTTTCCACTGAGCCACGCTGCTTCTCTATGAGGCTCACTGTCTTAATCCCCATTTTACAGATGAGGTAACGGAGATAGAGAGAAAGGAAGTCACTTGCCTAAGGTCACACAGCACACAAGTAGCGGAGCTGGGAAGAGAACCTAAATCCTCTCATTCCCAGGCCCGGGCTCTTTCCTCTAGGCCACACTGCCACTCGTCTGCTGCGAGACCTTGGGCAAATCACTTCTCTGTGCCTCAGTTACCTCATTTGTAACATGGGGATTGAGACTGTGAGCCCAAGTGGAACAGGGACTGTGTCCAACCTGATTCGCTGTATCCACCCAGCGCTTAGTAGAGTTTCTGGCACATAGTAAGCACTCAACAGATGCCATAATTATTAGTATTATTATTCTCTAGCATTTCATTGTAACTCATCAATACTTTCAACCAACCAGCAGTATTTATTGAGCACTTACTGCGTGCAGGGCACTGAACTAAGCGCTTGGGTTTGGAAGGGATGACTATGTAAATACTTAAAAATATCAGCAGTGTAATTTCTGGACCAGACTGTTGTCTGCCCAGCGCAACATTCTGTGTCTGATGGAGACGGCAGGGAGGTTGGCAGAGACAGATGAGGGTTGCTTTTTCTTCTTTTAAAATGGTTTTTGTTAAGTGCTTACTATGTGCCAGGCACTCTACTAAGCACTGGGGTAGATCCAAGATTTTCAGGTTGGACCAGTTCCTGTCCCACATAAGGCTCACAGTCTTAGTCCCCTTTTCTCAGATGAGGTAACTGAGGCACAGAGAAGTTAAGTGACTTCCACAAGGTCACATGGCAGACAACTGAGGGTGCTGGGATTAGCACCCAGGTCCTTCTGACTCCCAGGCCTGGTCGCTAGCCACTAGCCCACTCTGCTTTTCGCTGCTTTGATCTCTATCCTAGTGTTTAGGGATGTTCCATCCCTTATCCCTAACTTTTTCCCTCTATCTCCCTAAATTTCCCCCCAGGAAGCCACCCTTGACAGTTTATCCATGACTTTTTCCAAACACTAACTTCTACGGCGAGATTAAATCCTTGGTTTTGTGGAATATAATCTTCCCCAGACCTCAAATCTGTTTTTGTTTGGAAAGGGCATGGAGAAAGGAGAAAGCCAGTCGTTTACAAATAATAGCTATGATAGATTTCTATGAGATAAGCACTAGGCCAAGCACTGGGGTAATAAAGTGTTGGTATTTGTTAAGCACTTACTATGTGCAGAGCACTGTTCTAAGCGCTGGGGTAGATACAGGGTAATCAGGTTGTCCCACGTGAGGCTCACAGTTAATCCTCGTTGTACAGATGAGGGAACTGAGGCACAGAGAAGTGAAGTTTCTTGCCCACAGTCACACAGCTGACAAGTGGCAGAGCCGGGATTCGAACCCATGACCTCTGACTCCCAAGCCCGGGCTCTTTCCACTGAGCCACGCTGCTTGGGGATCGTCAGATTGGACACAGTCCCCTTCCCACACAGGGCTGCCCGTCTGCGAGGAAGGAAGAGCAGGTGTCTAAACCCTATTTAGCAGGTGAAGAAATTGAGGCCCAGAGACGGTGAGTGAGTTTTGGCAAAGCAGACCAGTAGCCGACCAGAGGCTAGAACTAGAAGTAAAATTTATGATTCCCCGTCAAGTGCTCTTTCCTCTAGACCTCTTGGAGCACGAGATAATCCTCCTTTCCTCAGCCTCACCGTGAATCACTCAATCAATAAATTGTTATTTATTGGAGGACCTACTATGTGCAGAACACTATCCGAAGCGTCATAGACTGCATTCATTCATTCATTCATTCATTCATTCATTCATTAGTATTTATTGAGCTCTTACTATGTGCAGAGCACTGTACTAAGCGCTTGGAATGAACAAGTCGGCAACAGATAGAGACGGTCCCTGCCGTTTGACGGGCTTACGGTCTAATCGGGGGAGACGGACGGACGAGAACGATGGCGATAAAACCCATCCAACCCGATTAGGCGAAATCAACTCCAGCGCTTCGTACAGTGCTTAGCCCACAGAAAGCCCTTAACTACTTTTGTCATTCATTCGTTCATTCAATCCTATTTCTTGAGTGCTTACTGTGTGCAGAGCACTGTACTAAGCACTTAGAAAGTACAATTCAGCAACGAATAGAGACAATTTTTGCCCAACAACGGTCTTATGCCGTCGACTCTTTTTTTTAAAAAAAGAAATATTCATAAGTGCTCTGGAGGAGATATGTGAGATAAGGGGTGGCTTAGGGGGTTCAGGGGTTTCATCTTGGGTGGGAAGAAGAAAGACGTACCAAGGAAGGCTTCCGAGAAGCAGCGCGTGGCTCAGTGGAAAGAGCCCGGGCTTTGGAGTCAGAGGTCATGAGTTTGAATCCCAGCTCTGCCACTTGTCAGCTGTGTGACTGTGGGCAAGTCACTTCACTTCTCTGTGCCTCAGTTACCTCATCTGTAAAATGGGGATGAAGACTGTGAGCCCCGCGTGGGACAACCTGATTCCCCTGTGTCTACCCCAGCGCTTAGAACAGTGCTCTGCACATAGTGAGCGCTTAACAAATACCAACATTATTATATGATCTCCTCCCATTGTCCTTCAGTGAAATACAGAAATTCGTACCCCAGCATAATTGTTACTCAGAATCTCTAGCAGCTGCCAGAAGCAGTTTGGCCTTGTAGAAAGAGCCTAGGCCAAGGAGTCAGAAGATCTGGGTTCTAATCCCTGCTCCTCCACGTGTCTGCTGTGTGACCTTGAGCAAGCCACTTCACATCTCTGTGCCTCAGTTACCTCATCTGTACAATGGGGATTGCGACTATGGGTAGGACAGGGACTGTGTCCGACCCGATTTGCTCGTATCCACCCCAGCGCTTAGTACAGTGCCTGGCACATAGTAAGCGCTTAACAAACACCATCATTATTATTAACTATTATTATTAGTCCCAGTTTTGCCACTTGGCACCTGTGTGATTTGGGCAGTTCAGTTAATTTCTGTAGGCCTCACTTTCATCCCTTATAAAATAAGGAATCCGTGGCTGTTTTTCCACCTATTTATGAGGCTGTGAGATCAGTGTGGGACAGGGAATTGACACGTAGTCATTTCCACATTAATCCCCTTTAAAGTCCTTGTAGTCAGGGATTGACTCTGCTAATTTTGTTGTATTTTTCTTTCCCATGTGCTCAGTACAGCAATCTACACACAGGAAGTGTTTGATGAATTGTAAGCCTGTGGTGGGGCAGGGATGGTCTCTCTTTATTGCTGCCTCGTACCTTCCAAATGCTTAGCACACAGTGCTCTGCACGCAGTAAATGCTCAATAAATACGACGGAATGAATGGATTCTGCCGCTTGACTATTATTACCATTTTGGTCTTCCCAACCTCGAAGGGAAACGTTCAGTTGTCGTGAGAGTTCTGGATGAGTTAAAATAATAATGATGTCGGTATTTGTTAAGTGCTTACTACGTGCAGAGCACGTGCTCCGCCCTGTTCTAAGCGTTGGGGGAGATACAGGGGAATGAGGTTGTCCCACGTGAGGCTCACAGTCTTTATCCCCATTTTACAGATGAGGGAACTGAGGCACAGAGACGTGAAGTGACTTGCCCAGAGTCACACAGCTCATCAGTGGCAGAGCCAGGGATTAGAACCCATGACCTCTAACTCCCAAGCCCGGGCTTTTTCCACTGGGCCACGCTGCTTCTCTAAGTTCAGGCCAAGTCCATCTCAGTCAGGTTTGGGAGTCATTGCCCCCCATAGTGTTGAAGCAGTGAGGCCTAGTGGGTAGAGCGGGGGCCTGGGAATCAGAAGAACCTGGGTTCTAATCCCGACTCTGTCCCTTGTCTACCGTGTGACCCGGGGCAAGTCACTTCACTTCTCTGGTTTGAGAAGCAGCGTGGCTCAGTGGAAAGAGCCCGGGCTTAGGAGTCAGAGGATGCGGGTTCTAATTCCGCTCCGCCACTCGTCAGCTGTGTGACTGTGGGAAAATCACTTAACTTCTCGGTGCCCTCAGTTACCTCATCTGTAAAATGGGGATTAAGACTGTGAGCCTCATGTGGGATAACCTAATTACCTTGTATCTACCCCAGCGTTTAGAACAGTGCTCAGCACATAGTAAGCGATTAACAAATACCATTACTATTATCTATAAAATGGGGTTAAAGACTGTGAGCCCCACGTGGGACAGGGACTGTGTCCAACCTGATTACTTTCTATCTACCCCAGTGCTTAATACGGTGCCTAGCACATAGTAAGGGCTTAGCAAATTCAATAAAAAAATGTTTGGGGAGTCCTGAGATCCTTTTATTTTGTTTTTATTTTCTTGTTTTTATGGCATTTGTTAAGCGTGTACTATGTGCAGAGCACTGTACTAAGCACTAGGGTAGAAACGATAGGTGACACAGAGACCATGACCCACGAGGGGCTCACAGTCTTCATCCCCATTTTACAGGTGAGGAACTGAGGCACAGAAAGGTGAACCAATTTGCCCAAAGTCCACAGCAGACAAGTGGTGGAGCCGGGATTGGGAGCCAGGTCCTTTTGACTCCCAGGACTGTGCCGTTTCTCAATTGTTTGGGGGCTTTTTGTCCCCATTTGATTTTTTATTTGCATTTACACTATAAAAAAAAATGGTGGTATTTGTTAAGCACTTACTATAGGCAAAGCACTGTTCTAAGCTGGGGGATACAAGGTGATCAGGTTGTCCCATGTGGGGCTCACAGTTTTAATCCCCATTTTACAGATGAGGTCACTGAGGCACAGAGAAGTTAAGCCACTTGCCCAAAGTCACACAGCTGGCAAGCAGCGGATCCGGGATTCAAACTCATGACCTCCGACTGCCAAGCCCGGGCTCTTTCCACTGAGCCACGCTGCTTCTCTACTGTACTAAGCACTTGGTAGAATACACTCAATAGGGGTTGGCAGACTCCTTCTCTGCCCACAGTGAGCTCAGTCTAGAGGGAGAGACAGGCATTATTAGAGAAATAAATGACAGACGTGTGCGTAAGTGCTGTGGGCTGAGGGTGGGGTGACTAAAGGGGTCAAATCCAAGTGCCAGGGTGACACAGAAGGGAGTGGGAGAAGAGGAAATGAGGGCTTAGTCGGGGAAGGCCTCTGGGAGGAGAAGGGCTTTTAATAAGCCTTTCCATGTGGGGAGAGCGATCGTCTATCGATCAATCAATCGTCCGTATTCAGTGAACGCTAAGTGTGTGCAAAGCACTGTACTAAATGCTTTGGAATCTGTCGGTTATGAATAATAAAAATAATAATATTTGTTAAGCGCTTACTACGTGCAGAGCACTGTTCTAAGCTCTGGGGGAGATACAGGGGAATGAGGTGGTCCCACGTGAGGCTCACAGTCTTCATCCCCATTTTACAGATGAGGGAACTGAGGCACAGAGAAGTGAAGTCACCTGCCCACAGTCACACAGCTGACAAGGGGCAGGCATTGCCAGGCCAGGGGCAGGACGTGGGCGAGAGGTCGGCAGCCAGATAGACGAGATGGAGGCACGGTGAGAAGGTGGCGTTAGAGGAGCAAAGTGTGGGGGCCGGGTTGGAGTAGGAGGGTAATAATAATAATAATAATGATGGTATTTGTTAAGCACTTACTATGTGCCAAACACTGTTCTAAGCGCTGAGGTAGATACAAGGTAATCAGGTTGTCCCACGTGGGGCTCACGGTCTCAATCCCCCTTTTCCAGATGAGGGAACGGAGGCCCAGAGAAGTCATATAATAATGTTGGTATTTATTAAGCGCTTACTATGTGCAGAGCACTGTTCTAAGCGCTGGGGGAGATACAGGGTCATCGGGTTGTCCCACGTGAGGCTCACAGTCTTCATCCCCAAATGACTTGCCCAGAGTCACACAGCTCATCAGTGGCAGAGCCGGGGATTAGAACCCATGCCCTCTGACTCCCAAGCCCGGGCTCTTGCCACTAAGCCGTGCTGCTTCTCTCAGAAGCAACCAGGTGTTACTTATAATAACAATAGTTATGGTATCCGTTAAACAACCGCTCTGTGCCAAGCACTCTTCCAAGCGCTGCGGCAGGTACAAAGTAATTGGGTTGGACACAGTCCCCGGCCCACGGTCTTAGTCCCCATTTTACAGATGAGGTAACTGAGGCCCAGAGGAGTGAAGTGACCTGCCCCAGGTCACCCGGCAGACGAGTGATGGAGCCGGGAGGTGAGGTAGGAGGGGGGAAGGAGCTGCTTGAGGAAAGATTTCAAGCCCTGCTTCCTCCACAGAGGGGCTGAGGTGTTGCCGTGGCTCCTTCTAGCCCAGGGAAATAGAGTCGAATGCAATGGAAAGAGCCCGGGCTTCGGAGTCAGAGGTCATGGGTTCGAATCCCGGCTCGGCCACTTGTCAGCTGTGTGACTGTGGACAAGTCACTTCACTTCTCTGGGCCTCACTTCCCTCATCTGTAAAATGGGGATTAAGACTGTGAGCCCCACGTGGGACAACCTGATTCTCCTGTGTCTACCCCAGCGCTTAGAACAGAGCTCTGCACATAGAAAGCGCTTAACAAATACCAACATCATCATTATTATTAATGATCTCCTCCAACCGTAGAAAGGATAACGGTGATAATAAGGGCAAGGATCAATTAATCCCCGCCGAGAGAGAATTTGGCTTCAAGTGCAGGGAGAGGGTGGGGATTTGTTCAATGTGGAAAAAGAATCCTTTCATTCTGAAGTCACTAGAGTAAGCGAACGAGGGAAACTGAGGATTCTCCCTTCCTGAAGATCTTCCTTTAGGACATGAAAAAGATACTCTATTGTAGGCAAAGTGAGAGGCAGTGGGGTCCAGTGGAAAGAGCCCGGGCCTGGGAGTCAGAGGACCAGGATTCTCATACCATTCATTCATTCATTCATTCATTCATTCATTCATATTTATTGAGCGCTTACTGTGTGCAGAGCACTGTACTAAGCGCTTGGAATGGACAAGTTGGCAACAGCTAGAGACAGTCCCTGCCCTTTGACGGGCTTACGGTCTAATCGGGGAGACAGGCAGACGAGAACGATGGCAATAAAAGAACAATGGCATTCATTCAATCGTATCTACTGAGTGCTTACTGTGTGCAGAGCGCTGTACTAAGCGCTTGGGAAGAGCAATTCAGGAACAAAGAGTGTCAAACCCTGCCCACAACGGGCTCACTGTCTAGAAAGGGGGAGACAGACAACAAAACAAGGAGACAGGCATCAGTAGCATCACTATAAATAAATAGAATTCTAGATATGCACACAAGAAGCAGCATGGCTCAATGGAAAGAGCACAGGCTTGGGAGTCAGAGGTCATGGGTTCTAATCCCAGCCCCGACACGTGTCAGCTGTGTGACTTTGGGCAAGTCACTTCACTTCTCTGGGCCTCAGTGACCTCATCTGTAAAATGGGGATTAAGACTGGGAGCCCCAGGTGGGACAACCTGATCACCTTGTATTCCCTGCAATGCTTAGAACAGTGCTTGGCACATAGTAAGCGCTTAACAAATGCCATTATTATTATTATATAGATATATGCACATCATTAATAAAAATAAATGGAATTATAATTATAAATATGTATATATATATATAGAAAATGGGGATTAACTGTGAGCCCCACGTGGGACAACCTGATTCCCCTATGTCTACCCCAGCGCTTAGAACAGTGCTCTGCACATAGTAAGCGCTTAACAAATACCAACATTATTATTGGAGAAGCAGCGTGGCTCAGTGGAAAGAGCACGGACTTGGGAGTCAGAAGTCATGAGTTCGAATCCCAGCTCTGCCGCTTGTCAGCTGGGTGACTGTGGGCAAGTCGCTTCACTTCTCTGTGCCTCAGTTCCCTCATCTGTAAAATGGGGATTAACTGTGAGCCTCACGTGGGACGACCTGATGACCCTGTATCTACCCCAGCGCTTAGAACAGTGCTCGGCACATAGTAAGCGCTTAACAAATACCAACATTATTAAGTGCTATGGGGCAGGGAGTGGGGTAGAGCAAAGGGAGCGAGTCGGGGTGATGGGGAGGGGTGGGGGAGCAGCGGAAGAGGGTCTGGAACTTAGTCTCCCCTTGTCTGCTGTGTGACTTAGGGCCAGTCATTTAACTTGTAAGCCCGTCAATGGGCAGGGACCGTCTCTATCTGTTACCGATTTGTCCATTCCAAGCACTTAGTACAGTGCTCTGCACATAGTAAGCGCTCAATAAATACTATTGAATGAATGAATGAACTTCTCTGGGCCTCAGTTTCCTCATTTGTCAAATGGGGATTCAAACCCCGTTCTCCCTCCTACTTAGTGAGCCCCACAGAGGACCTGATTATAATAATAATAATGATGATGATATTTGTTAAGTGCTTATTATGTGCCAATCACTGTTCTAAACACCGGGGTAGATACAAGGTCATCATGTTGGACACAGTCCCTGTCCCACATGGGGCCCACAGTCTCAATCCCCATTTTCCAGATGAGCTCACTGAGGCCCAGATAAGTGAAGTGACTAGCCCAAGGTCACACAGCAGGCAAGTGGCAGAGCCAAGCCATACTGGCTCACCCTGTCAAATAGTCTTTAATTCCCAAAAGCAGATGAGATAACTGAGGCCCAGAGAAGTGAAAGGACTTGCCCAAGGTCACATAGCAGCCAGGTGGTGGAGGCAAGATTGGAACCCATGCTTTTTTGACTCCCAGGCCCCTGCTCTATCCACAGTATGCCATGCCATGCTTAGAGAAGCAGTTTGGCTCTGTGGAAAGAGCAGGGGCTTTGGAGTCAGAGGTCATGGGTTCGAATCCCCGCTCGGCCACTTGTCAGCTGTGTGACTTTGGGCAAGTCACTTCACTTCTCGGTGCCTCAGTTACCTCATCTGTAAAATGGGGATTAAAACTGTGAGCCCCACGTGGGACAACCTGATGACCCTGTGTCAACCCCGGCGCTTAGAACAGTGCTTGGCACATAGTAAGCGCTTAACAAATACCAACATTATTATTATTATTATTATTATGCTGCTTTTTCAAACACTTAGTACAGTGCTCTGCACATGGTAGGCCTTCCTAGATTGAACTTCCCCTTTTCCCTCTGCTCCCTCTGCTCTCCCTCTTCCCCCCCTTCACCTTCCCTCAGCTAAGCCCCCTTTTCCCTCCTTTCCCTCTGCTCCTCCCCCTCTCCCTTCCCCTGCCCTCAGCACTGTGCTCGTCCGCTCAACTGTATATATCTTCATTACCCTATTTATTTTGTTAATGAGATGTACATCACCTTGATTCTATTTATTGGCTATTGTTTTCATGAGATGTTCATCCCCTCGATTCTATTTATCGCCATCGTTCTTGTCTGTCCGTCTCCCCCGTTTAGACCGTAAGCCCGTCAGAGGGCAGGGACTGTCTCTATCTGTTGCCGATTTGTCCATTCCAAGCGCTTAGTCCAGTGCTCTGCACATAGTAAGTGCTCAATAAATACTACTGAATGAATGAATGAATGAATGAATGAATGGTAGGTGCTTGGTAATTACGATGGTCTTGCCTAAAGGCGCCTTCAATATGGCAGAACTGAGGGTATTAGGAAAATCAGAGAAAAGGAATTGGTAAAATGCGGATTGAGTTTCCAGCTGGAAATTCAGTGGTAAAATCAGAAACGGCGTGTGATGGAGAAAATCCACTCTCGGCCTAACAAGCAGGAATGTACGTATAGAGCACACCCGAAATCACGACCCAAAATCATACGCTTTTTCACAGCTCTTGGGCCCTCATGGTCAATAGCCAGAATTTCATTCGGGGTCATTTTTGCTTTTTTGAAAATAATAACAGCCATAATAGTTGTTAAGTGCTTACTCCATGCCAAACACTGCACTAAGCGCTGGGGTGGAGGCAAGAGAATCAGGTCAAACCCAATCCCTGTCCCACAGAGGGCTCACAGAGGAAGTAGGAGAGAGAACGGAGATTGAATATCTGATAAGTAGATATCTGAAAAGTAGAAGGTGAGAGAATTTGGGGTTACTTCTTACCCCCTCCCAGCCCATATGTGTAATTTTATTTAATTCTATTAATGTCTATCTCCCCCTCTAGACTGTAAGCTCATCGTGGGCAGGGAATGTGTCTGTCATATTGTTGTATTGTATTCTCTGAAGCGCTCAGTACAGTGTTCTGCACACAGTAAATTCAATCGACTGACTTCCTCTTAGGAATCTTGGAAAAGTATGCGTATTCTCAAATGCATTTTTTCCCAATTCATAGTAAAACATCGGCGTAAGCTGTGGATAAGTATTTTTAATTCTCGTGAATTCGGCTGAATATATTTTGACCATGAAAAACAGCCATATGTACCCTAGAAGCTTTTTTTGTAAAAGAAACTGGAGAAAATTAGCCGTCTTTTCTGAGTCTGCTCCTGCCATTGCTAATTAAAGCTATTTTTGCCTCTCGGAGGTTATAACTAATTCAGAGCTTCTCGGTGTGTGAAAGTACAGTGAGATGGCTTCTCCCCCAATTACCCGGGAATTATAGGACTAGTTATTCCTGTCGAGCCAGAATCCCGCGACCCGAAAAGGTCACCCAATCCTCGGCTCGAAGCAACCTTGGGTCATCAGGAGACGGAGAACTGCGGCGTCGCCGATCAATTAGAGAAGTAGAGTGGCCTAGTGGGTCGAGCCCGGGCCTGGGAGTCAGGAGGACCTGGGTTCTAATCCCCGCTCCGCCACTTGTCTGCTGTGTGACTTTGAGCGATCGCTTCACTTCTCTGGGCCTCAGTGACCTCATCTGGAAAATGGGGATTAAGAGTGGGAACCCCATGGGGGACGGGGGCCGGGTCCAACCTGGTTAGTGTGTCTCTACCCTGGAAGCAGAGCGGTCTAGGTCTTGCATTAAATTTTTCTCCTTCAACCACTCTCTCTGAGTTGTTCGGTCTCTAGGGCCGTTCGATCGTTCATTCAGTAGTATTTATTGAGCGCTTACTATGTGCAGAGCACCGGACTAAGCGCTTGGAATATACAATTCGGCAACGGATCGAGACCGTCCCTTCCCAATGACGGGCTCACAGTCTAATCGGGGGAGACGGACAAAAGCAAGACAACATAATCACCATAAATAGCATCAAGATCTACTAACCATTTTGTTTAAGTGAAGAAGAGTAACTCGGGTACAGTGGTACAGTACCTCAGCGCTTAGTACAGCGTGGCTTAGAGGAAAGAGCCCGGTCTTGGGAGTCGGAGGACGTGGGTTCTAATCCCGGCTCTGCCACTTGTCCGCTGTGTGACGCTGGGCAAGTCACTTCACTTCTCTGTGCCTCAGTTACCTTATCTGTAAAATGGAGATTAAGACTGCGTGCCCCAAGCGGGACAGGCTGAATACCTTGTATCTACCCCAGCGCTGAGAACAGTGTTTGACACATAGTAAGCGCTTAACAAATACCATTATTATCATTATTACAGTGCCTCAGCACTTGGAACAGTGCTTGACATAGTGAGTGCTTAACAAATGCTATAATTATTGAGGCAGCGTGGCTTAGTGGAAGGAGCACAGGCTTGGGAGTCAGAGGTCATGGGTTCTAATCCCACCTCTGCCGCTTGTCAGCTGTGTGACCTTGGGCAAAGTCACCTAACTTCTCTGTGCCTCAGTGACCTCGTCTGTAAAATGGGGATGAAGACTGTGAGCCCCACATGGGACAACCTGATCACCTTGTATCTACTCCAGCACTGAGAAGTGTTTGACACACAGTAAGTGCTTAAATACCATTATAATAATAATTATTATTATTATTACAGTGCCTCAGCGCTTATGTGCCTGGCACATAGTAAGTGCTTAACAAATAAAATGATTATTCTACCAAGGGATGAAATGTGATGGGCCTGTAGGCCTGGACTCCATTTTGTCTCGCATTTACCCAGAGCGGACAAATTCCCCATCCTCCTATCTAGGTATCTGTCTTATCAGGGAGATTAGCCTATCGAATTCAAACTGTGAGTCTGCGCAGGACAGGGACTGTGTCCAAACTAATTATAACTTGTAGCTCTCCCAGTGCTTAGAACAGTGCTTGACGCTTAGTAAATGCTTCGCAAATTCCATTATATATATATATATATATATATATATATATATTTTAAGAGCCTAGATAGTCCCTGAGACTTTGCGGCAGTGTAGACTAGAGGAAAGAGCCCCAGCCCTGCGATCAGAAGGGCCTGGCTTCTCATCTCGGTTCCGACACTTGTCTGCTGTGTGACCTTGGGCAAGTCATTTCACTTTTCCGGGTCTCAGTTCCCTCATCTAGAAAATGGGAATTAAGACTGTGAGTTAAGTCTCATGTGGGAAAGGGAGTGTGTCCAACCTGTTTATCTACTATCTACCCCACGGTTTAGAAGAGTGCCTGGCACATAAGCGCTCAATAGATACAATTGAATAGATACAATACAACTGAACGTAGTAATTGCTTGACAAGTACCACAATTATTATTATTATGATGATTATTTTTTTTCTTGACTCTTCTAGAGCACCCTTTGGTAAAATGCAGAAACAGCAACATAATCACGAATATTTTATTAGAATATATTCTATATCATAAACTGTAATAGATTGGTACTACTTTATTAGTAAATAATGAACTACCTTTTATTATTGCTCGCATCTACCCCAGTGCTTAGGACAGTGCCTGTCATTTGGTAATTGCTTCATTCATTCATTCATTCAAACAATATTTATTGAGCGCTTACTATGTACAGAACACTGTACTAAGCACTTGGGAGAGGACAATTCAACAATAAAGGACACATTCCCTGACTACAGTGAGCTTACAGGCTAGAAGGGAGGAGACAGATATTAATAGAAATAAATAAATGACATATATGGACATAAGTGATGTGGGGATGGGAGGGGGGGGTGAATAAATGGAGCGAGTCAGGGTGACACAGAAGGGAGTGGGAGATGAGGAAAGAGGGGGCTTAGTCGGAGAAGGCCTCCTGGAGGAGGTGGGTCTTCAATAAGGCTTTGAAATGGGGGGGCGATTAATCGTCTGTGGGATTTGAGGAGGGAGGGTGTTCCAGGCCAGACGCAGGACGTGAGAGAGGGGTCAGTGTCCAGATAGACGGGATAGAGGCCCAGTGAGAAATACAATTATTAGAAAAACCGTTATTATTATTGTTATTCTGACATGGGGCTGATGATCTCAGTAAGGGGAGAGCAAGCACACATCAAGTGTTTACTAAATGGGAGGGACTGATGGACGGATGAATGGACTGACAGGGGCCTGGAGGTACTGAGATCCACACCAACAGCAGGGCCTGTGGAGGAGTTGTGAGGGGGTTTTGGGGGTCTGAGAGACCTCGTCTTACCAAACCTGGCCACGTAGGATCCCTAGCTCTGCTCCTCCACCCCCACCCAAGGGCAGGATGGGAGGCAAGGCCCAAACAGCAGGGGGAAATCAGAGAAGCAACGTTGCCTGATGGTTAGAGCCCAGGCCCTGGCGTCAGAAGGATCTGGGTTCTAGTCCCGGCTCCACCACTGGTCTACTGAGTGACCTTCGGTATGTCCCTTCATTTCTGTGGGCCTCAGTTACCTCATCTGTAAAATGGGGAGTGAGATTGTGAGTCCCACATTGGACAGGAACTATATCCACCCCAGCGCTTAGTACGGTGTCTGGCACATACTAAGCACTCAACCAATACCATAATTATTATGATTATTCTCTGGCCCTCCGTTCCGTCGTCCGTAAAATGGGAATTAAGACTGTGAGCCCCATGTGGGACAGGGACCGTGTCCAACCTGATTAGCTCGTATCTACCCCAGCACTTAAAACAGTTCCTGGCACCTAGTAAGAGCTCAACGAATACCATAAAAAACAGAAAGACGTTGGAATGAAGTCAGGCTACCCAGCCCCAGTGAATTTTCCTCACCTTACCAGTTCACCGGGCCGGGGAAGGGAAAGAACAACAGCTGGAGTTACAAACGGCTTTTCTCCGGTCAAACGAGATGGTGTGAGTAATCAAAGCAATCCTGCAAAGGTACTATGAGTAATGAAACGGGCAGGCGGAAGACAACCGAAGATCGGAGCAATAATCATAATTGAGCTGTTAGTTAAGTGCCGACTGTGTGTCAAACACTATACTAAGCGCTGGGGTTGATACAAGAAGAGTATGGTGTGCAGGATAGAGCCGGGCCTGGG